>NW_028258357.1:23772500-24103500 GCF_053883595.1 Heterocephalus glaber
CATTTGCCTTGTGATGCAGCCCAATGGGGCTGGTGGACCAGAAGGATCTGCTGGAGGAGGGTGCTGGCAGTGTGGGACTGGAGCAGGTGGGGCGCATGTGGCTCTGGAAGGTCTCTGAGACCTCGGTGTAAGGGGAGACAGCGCTACACCACGCACCAAGGGCGCTGTGATACCGTAACTGCACGCTGTGCTCCCGAATCTCACCAAAGACATTGCTGCAGTGCTGTCCGCCAGACCAGGAGAACAAGAGCAGACGGTTCCAACCCAAAGGCTAAACTGGAAAAGAAAAATCTTCATGTCAAAACATCGACATTAAAACCGTCCCTGCAGGGAGAGACGCTGGGGAGAGCTCGGAGCAGTGTCAAGCCGTGAGTGCTGAGGCTGCCCCTTCTCTCCTCCTTCCCCAAAGTGGCGGGCATGCACGCCAACGCCAACGAGAGCTCCACGGACACTCGGCTCCCCTTTCTTAGCTCCCTGACCTTAGGCCCCTCACTAAGCTTTCCGTGCCTCAGTTTGCTCGCCATGAGCAGGGATAATCATTCTACCCCATCCCCGGAGCTGTGGGGAGAATTCAGTGAGTGAACTCACACAAACACTGCTTGGCGTAGTGAGTGAGAAATAAACTCACTCCAGCAAGGCGTGGCTCCCGTGGGCAGGCAGAATGACGTGCAAACAGGCGCCCCCCCGCCGTGATGCGCTTCCGGAAACGCAGTAAGCGGTACCGGCCGCGCATCCTCCACCGGCCACCCCTGCACCCGCCCGGCTCCTGTGCTGAGGCTCCCCTCCGGCCCCAGCTGCGGACTCTGGGGCTCCGCACACATCCCGGCCCTGTGACCATGGTGGGCCCGGGCTTGTGGCTAGGACTGAGCACAGAAGGTCCTGTGCCCACCCGCCCCGAAGCGGATGTGTACGCGGTCAGCCTGTGTCGCCCTCCCAGCCTCGGGCTCTGCTCTCCCTCTGCCTGGCTGCTCCTTCCCACCCTGCTCCGGGTCATGGCAGCATCACCTCATCTGTGACGGTTGCTTAGCTCCCCGGGGGCGGAGGGGGCGTGGCTTGGCCCCGGGTGCTGGTGGGGATTCTTACACGCACGAGGTTTGAGAGCAGCTGTCAGACAGCAGCCTTGGAGCTCCCACGTGTGCCTCTGCCTCACCCGGGCTCCGCCAACCCTGTCCAGATGAGCTCCAGAGCGTCCTGGTCACGTCCTGGTGACCGTCAGGGTCCACCTCACCCCATCAGCGGGCCGACTACTTGCAACAGGATTCTGCTGGGACTCTTGGCACCTTCGGCCTCACTTCCATGCTCAGCTCCTCTCTCCCCGCAGCCCACAGCTCGCCCCCTGGAGGTGCCTACGCCTCCTCTTATGAGGTGACCACTTCTCACCAGGCGTGACCTTGGTCCAAGGGACCACAATCTCTTGCCCATGGACGACCGCAGTGGTCACCCCCTAGCCTCCCCTTCCACCGTTGCCTCTGTGTCCCCTTACCCCATGCATCCAGGATCATTCTTTAAAAACATGCTGAATATTTCCAGTCACATAGTCTCCTATCCAGAAGATGTAAAGAATATTTAAAAAATCAACAGTAAGAAAAACAAAAGCAATTAACATAAAAGCTATAGACCTGAATGGATACTGACAGATAATAACCTTTAAGTAATAACCGGATGCTCCTCATTTCTGGGTCGATATTCCTGCTACCAAAAACCTGACCCCCTCCTCCCCATACAGCCCCACCATAACCAACCGCAGGGCTCTGGCTGCTGCTCCTTGGAAACACGCATCTGAGTTGGAAAGACACAGACCAGAGCCCACGTGTCCAGTACGGCACAGGTGGGATGCCAACCACACGCAGAGGGAGACCCCACCAGTCACTGCTCGCCCGCCTCCTCGGGGAAACGACCAGGCCTCATGACCGCCACTTCCTGCCCTCCACGGCTCTGACACCTGCCTCAGTGCCGCCTGCTACAGTGTCCCGGGAGCCTCTAGCCTCTTCTGCACTGCAAAGAGGCCTGGAGGTGAGGGGAGCTAAACTCAGGTCCCCTCAAAGTTCTCAGAGGAAGGGTTTTAAACAAACACCTTGATAACCGTACACTTTCTGATGGCCAACATAAGGGGGCTTGGTCTCCATTTCTTGCCATCTCAACTTGCCGAATGACGTGAAAAGAATCCCCCATTTCTCAGCTCTCCACGGAGGAGCCGGGTCCAAAGCTCTGCAGGGTCCCTTCTAACCCAGGGTGCACTGACCTGCAGCCATCCGGACCGAAAACTGGGATCCACACTGACCCAGCCAAGCTAGCTGGCGATCTCTGGTCCAAGAGGAGCATGCATGGAGGCCAAGGCAGATGTGGGCTCCAGCACTAGTGCCACACGGTCCTGCCTGTGCCGCCCAGAATGTCCCTGCATGGCGTACACCCCAGCCCTGGCACTGAACTCCGGCAAGTCACAGCCTCACCAGCCTTGGTTCTTGCCTCTGCGGGGTGGAGCTGATTCTACCCTGCCCAGGGATGCCGGGAAAGTGCAATGATCAACACACGTGTCCAGCATGAGCACCCCGGGCACACAGGCTCCACGTCCCCTTATCGAAACGTCCGTCAACTGTCAAATCCACATTCCCAAGGCTCATCACAAGCCAAAGCACAGACAGCCAGAGCTGCAGAGGCCTGAAGACCGGGCACTCCAACTTCCTCCTCCCTCTGTGACTCCAATGAAGAAACTGAGGCTTGGAAGGGCTGGAGCGTTGCTTGGGACCTGCACATTCTTCACTGGCAAAGCCTGGCCTGGACCACAGGGTGGCAGAGGCCAAGGGTCACACAAGGCACCAAGAGAACTCTCCCCCAAGAAATTGGGGGCCCCCACATAAAACAAAACTCTGAAAATAAAAATAGCAGACCTGTTTATTTTCGTAAATTTCAGACGGCTGCAGGAGAGAGACGGCCCCACAGCCTGTCTGTGAATGCAAAGGTCCTCTGAGTCTCCTCTGAAGCATGGGTCAGGGCGTCAAGCCACTCACAGCTCTGCTGTGCCCTGCGTCTGCTCCACTTCTTTCCCATCTACCCTCAGGGCAGATACCTCACACGGGGCCTTTTCTGGACGAGGGGGAGTTTCAGGAGGAGCAATCACCCACACCTCATTAGACTCCAACAGGAAAACCACCACTCCATTCTCCTGCCCTCAGACGCAGAATCCCTTGCCCCGCCCGAGAGCACCAGACCGCACCACAGGGCACACTGATAGCTCGGAGGCCAGGTCCCCCTTAACATGCAGGGATTTCGGGAGACTCCTCAGCCCGGAGCACCTGAGGTCCAGGGTGGGGGTCAGCCCAGCCATGAAAGGAGGGGCCAGAGACCCCATGCAGCCACACTGGCTGGCTCCCGGGGTGCAGAGCATTTACCCTCGGACCCTGACAGCTGGCTGCACCAGGAGCGTTCTGCATGCGGCTCCTCCCGAGTGCATTCCCCAGCCAGTGGTGTCCCCGAGCTGGAGGGTCCCAAGCCAAGCCTCCTCGTGCCTCATGATGTGTCCTTAGCGTTAGACTGGAGAGGGAGACTGGCCTGCCCAAGCTGGCACTGCAGGCCAGTGGCACCCACTGCCCCAGACATCCAGATGACCCTCAGCCCTGGGCTGTTTCCCAGCCCGCCCCAGCCCCTCCTCCCTCCTCCTAAACCTTGGGCTCACCTCCGGGTTCTGAAGGTTCCACCAGGTGGGACAATGCTCAGAAGCAGGTGGCAGCTTAGTGACTCATCAGGGGGGCCTGGCCATCCCAGGGGGCAGGAACTTTGAAAGGGCTCTCTTTTCTCTGAAGACAATGGCCACGATGATGACTCCTCCACCTCCTTCTCCTCCTCCTACCCCCCCGCCCCCCCGCCCTGCTCAGCCCTGCTCCTCTGTAGTACTACAGGGACATGTGCTTTGAGTGCTGCTTGGAGGAGTGTGGCAGTTTACTGGAAGGAGAAATGAACAGTCTGTTGCACCCCGCTACATGCTCACACCTAGCAGAAGAGAGGAGAGAGAGAGGACCTAGCAGAAGAGGGGAGAGAGAGAGGCGCCAGGGAATGATTAACCCTTGTGCTCCAGCTCAGCTGCAAGGGAAACAATACACTTAACCAATGGAGTGCCAGCCCGAGACATTACATCATCTGCCAGCACTGTCATTGGCTGAGAATTCCTAGAAGGAGACATCCTGCTTGTGGGTGCTTAACCCTTTCAGCATCACAGCAAAGGGGATCTGCCCCAACCAGTGGGCCCTGCACTTGCTTAGCAGAATGGCCCAGGGTGCAGGCTGTTCCACTCCACCTCGACCCCCGGGACGCCAGGCAGTGCGCTCAGAAGCTTCCTCCCCCATGAGCATGAGTGTACACACCACGCCAGCACTTCACCTCTTGCACTGATTTCCTACTCTGAGCAGGGGCGGCACCGACCCCATTTCACAAGTATGAAGGGGGCTCAGCTTTCATAACGTTTCCGGGGTTCCAGAAAACGCAGGTGCTATTGATGAGCTGGAAAACGCCAGTGAGCTGTGAGGAGCTGGGGACGAGAAGGCGTGTTCTCAGAGATCCCCAGCCTGCCAGGGGCTCATTCTCCTGCCTCGACTGCGCATCTCAGCCTACCCATCACTTCCCTGGGAAGTGTCCTCCCAGCCCACACCTGGGATGCCCGGGACAGCCATCCCGGCTCTGGCCTCTGCAGGTGCTTGCTCCCTGGGCAAACGCCATGGGATCAGAGCCACATGTGCCTTCTCACCCACAGACACACAGCTCAGCACCGCCATGTGCGAGTCCTTGATGGACGCTGAAGCAAGAGAGGGGAGACAGTGGGAGAGAGGTGCCTGCTGAGGTTCCAAGTGGGACAGGTGAAGACCGGAGGCAGGAGCCCCACACAGTGAACTGTCCAACTTTGCAGGCTTGCTTTGGGGAACCTTTGTCCTCCTCATCTGAAAATGAGGACAACAGCACTCGCTTCCTGGGTAGCTAGTTATGAGGGGGATATTAAAGGACGCCGCGTCCTGCTGCCTCCCGCACTCTGTCCAGGGTTCATCTGTTCTCCTGACCAGCACCTGAGGGCTGACAATTGCTACAGCCACACGGCCAGCCCGTGCCGTCTCCGCATGGGTACTTATGGGCACACCGAAGGAGAGTGCAGTTCTCTGCCACCCGTGCAACCCTCTCCTCGACACTCTCCTCCGGTACGGGAGCGGTGCTCCCAGCCCGCCAGTCTCTTGTTTTTTCAAAACAAGGTGCTATCTACACATCTCAGACTACAGTCCAGGGGCATTTAGCAGCTTTACACCATGCGCACCCACCCCTCTGTCTAAAACATCTTCATCACCCCGAGAGGGAACCCCACCCCATCGGCCTTCTCCCCCAGCCCCTGCCAGGCATCAGCCTGCTTTCTGTCTCTGTGGACAGGGACAAAATATTCTAGATACTTCAGGGGAAGGCAATCCTGCAGTATGTGATCTTTTGTGTCCAGCTTCTCCTACTTATATTTTCATGTAATGTTTTCAAGACTTATGCAT
Organism: Heterocephalus glaber; assembly: GCF_053883595.1. Lineage (NCBI taxonomy): Eukaryota > Metazoa > Chordata > Mammalia > Rodentia > Bathyergidae > Heterocephalus > Heterocephalus glaber. The sequence goes on from NW_028258357.1 coordinate 23,778,014, forward strand.
GTTGTAGCATGTATTTGTACTTTTTCCCTTTTATGGCTGAGTAATATTCCATTGTAAGTACTGTACAGCCCATTCACCCCATGATGGAGATCTGGTATCTACCCAATCATAAGCCATAAGCCAGGCCATTGTGCTTGATGGCCTCCCTGTATTCCCCCACCTAATGTGCCAGCAAGTTCTGCTCACATGGCATCCAAAATATGGTTCAAATCCTTCTGCTTTTCTCAGCACTGCTGCCACTCTCTAGCCCAGGCACCCGTATCTCTCTCGCTAACGTCCAGTTGGTGACTGGATCTAGTTCCTTCTCCTCTCTAATCCACCTTCTGCCTTGCACCTGGTGCACCCTTTTAAAACATGCATTCATTTCAAATGCCATTCCCTGAGCACCATCCTTGATGGACCTTCCCTCCAAGAGGCAGGACAGAAAGCAAACCGATTCCAGCAGGTCACACAGGTCCCCAGTCCTGCACCGACTTCACCGAGCTCTGCAGAAAAGCCAAGCAGGCACAGCCCGCAGGGTCAATCACACCGAGGCCGCGTTGCAGGCCCCCCAGCCTGGGCGCCGCTCCTCCACCTTGAGGCCCTGCACACACTGTTCCTTGAGCCTCACATGCTCGGCCGGCCTCTGTCGTTCCTCAGGCCTCAGTGTACGCATGGCTCCTGAGTGACCGACCCCGACTGCCACACCAAGCACATTCGCCTTCTCCTCACCCACTTGCGGAGTCGGCGCTCGACGCAGGACTCCACGCGCCTCTTGGGATAAAGCCACCCAGGATCCCTGCAGCATCAGCAGCACGGTCAAAGGCCACTCCGAGGAGGCAGCAGATGAGCGCCTCCACAGGGCCAAGAGCCTGTCCGTGCCCACCGACCGAATCCTGGCTGCGCAGTGCTGCTCTCCAGCCTTCACCCGCCTCGCAGGAATCAGCATTTCGCATCCGCTTCTGTCTCCCTGGGAGAGGAGCTGTGTTGCAGCAGCACCTAGGACAGCCCCTGCCATCCTGGGTGCGCTCAACATGCATTGACTGAGTAGTAAGTGGATAAATGAACGAATGGCTAATTGACCAGTGCATCAATGAAAGCACTCTGTGAAGTGTAACAAATCACACACTTGTGGCCAACTGTTATTGCTATTGTTTTGTGGTAAAATGACACAGAATCCATCAGATTTTTGGAGGTCGGGTTGGCGGCAATGGGGGAGAAAGCAAACCCATAAGAGGGGTCAGGAGCAGCACCGGAGTCACTGTGGCTCTGGTGAGGGAGCCTCCTCATAAAAGCTGATGGACTCAAATCCAACTCCAAAAGTCATTTTCAGACACAATGGAGACATTGGAAGGTGAAAGAAATGAACACTTTCTCAGTGTCCGCTGTGCAGCAGGTGCTGTTTGCTCCCAGAGCGACCCTGAGGGAGAGGACTGGATGCCACAGGACAGCTCTCAGGCCACCACCAAGGCAAGACAGCAGCCTCTTCTGCGCGGCTTCGGAGCACAGAGAGAGGCACACAGCTCGCCATGGAGCTGTCCAGGAGCTGTCCTGCCAAGGGTGCCCAAGTTCTGTGGCCTCGGGGTGGGGGGATGGGGGGGTGGACTGAGCCCTTCTGACCCTCCGTCCCCAACCAAACTCTCCCTCTGCTCTCCTGCATGAGGTGGAAAACCGCCTCTCAAGAACCCTCCTGCGATCCCCGGTACCAAAAAAAAAAAAAAAGAACCCTCCTGCACACAAATTGCAGACACCCCGAGCCCTCTTCAGGAGGACCTGGCCTCTGATGGTAAATCTCGGTTTCCTTTTATCAGCAAACGGGTTCAGAAGGCTGGCAGCATCTGTCTGCCAAGCACAGAGCTGAAGTTGCGTTCTGGCCTGGCTTCCCAGAGAGCCCTTGTCCTCTACCACAGCGCTACACATGGTCTGCTGCCCACGGCAAGACTGCACCCCATGGGTCCCAGGGCCAGGAGACACAGCAAGAGAGCAGAGGAGCCCAGGCCAAGCCCCTGCGACAAAATCGAGGCCACAGACTCGAAAACAACCTGAGCCTGGTGTCTGTCACATGGGCCACCGTGCACCGTCCGAATGCAGCAGATGGGGCGCAGGGGCCTCTACCTTCGGGTCCCCTACCTTCGGGTCCCCAAGGACCGGCTTCTCAAATGCGGGCCCTGACGCCGACCAGGGCTCTTCACACCGCTCGTTCCCCAAGACAAACTTGCAGGCACCCCAAGACTACACGCTAAGGCCCCCGTCAGCCAAGCACGTCCTCCGGACCACCCGATGCAAGGCTGTCTGGGTTCCAAGGGAGGATACTGGACTTTGGCAGTTCTTTGGCCTTGCGAACGGAAACCTTCGGAATACCCGCCGCCCATCAGCCCGCACCGCCCGCACCCAGTCTGCAGCCAGGACCCGCCCGCTCCCCGGTCCCACGGGGTTGCCTCCCCTCGAGCCCTCGGCCCCGCGTGGGCTCCGCACCGAATCCCCGGCCGCAGAGCTCGGCAGGTGCCTGGTGCGCAGGGACACACCCGGGTTGGCAGCCCCGCTCCGACCTAGCCCAGGACGGCAAGTCCAGGCTCGGCGGCCCGAGCTGCAGAGCTCCCAGGGCGGCGCAGCCTCGCCCCCGGCGGCGGGGCAGGGTCCGGATCCCGGCCGGGCAGCAGCTCGCCGGCTCCCGGGGGCGCCAGGACCCCGAAGCTCGAGCCCCGCAGAGTCTGCTCGGCTGCGGCACGGCTTACCGTGCGGCCCAGGTCCCGCGCTGCAGCTGCCCCGCGCGGCGTCCGCCTGCGGCCCAGGGACGAGATCCGTCCGGGCAGGCTCTGCCTCGCTCCGCGGCGGCCCCGCCCCTCCCCAGATGCGCGGCACCCATTGGCTCTGGCAGTGAGGCCACGCCCTCGGAAGCTCCGCCCCACTCTCCCCGACCCAGCCTTTCCCTCTGCTCGTCCCAGCCCTGCCGCGTCCCGCACCGGCTCCCGGTGCCGAGGCTCTCATTCGTTCTGCAGCGAGGCCCCGCCCCAGATTCCCCCCCCCCCGCCCCTCGGGCTCACCTCTGCTGCGAGGACGTCGCCGCAGGCTCCCTGGCGAGGTGGCCGAGTGACGCAACATTTGTCTGTTCCCAGAGCAGCCGGCCCTGAGGGAGTGAGCAGAGTGCGGCCCAGACGCCCGCTCCGAGAAGTCCCAGACTTGGGCCGGGTGCTCCCAGGGGCAGGAGGCGCCTCGGGGTGCAGCAGGAGCAGGCCGCGTGGGGTGTCCGTGGGAAGGGCAGGGCGCGCGGCTGGCCAGGGTAGGAGGTCTCCCTCGAACCGGACCGGAAGGGGCTGCAGTCACCGCTGTGCAGCGTCCACCAGGCCACCGTGATATCCGAGTGAGGACGCTGGAGAAAGCGAGGGCCCCAAGTGGCGCTTGTTCTGGGCCAGCGCTGGAACCCAGCCCAGATGGCCAGTGATGCCTGCCCCAAGCAGAGGGAGCAGGAAGGTGCGCAGGCGTCTCCCTTGCGTTCGCTGGCTTTCAGGGGGCCGGGTCCGCTTACCTAGGAGGAGAGGCCTGGCTCGGCTCACGGTTTCAGAAGGCTCAGTCCTTGTATGGTCAGCCGGCTGCAAGGCAGGAAGGCGGTGGAAGGGTCTGGCGGAGCACATCTGCTCACATCCTGGTGGCCAGGAAGCAGGGGAGAAGGGAGGAGCCGAGGAGGGAGACAGACCCTTCTGGGTCGCGCCCCAGCGACCTGCTCCTACCCATAGGCCTCCCCCAGCCCCAAAAGCAAGGCAGCTGCAGCACCCCTCCGGCCCAGCCCTTTTCCCAAAGCCCTGCCCCATGAGTGATGAGGTCTCGGGCGTCCCTGACAGAGCCATAGCAGTTGCCTTTGTTGAGACAGGGAAGGGTCCTGCACAGCATCTTCTGCCTGCTTCGGCCTCAGGAACTAAGAGGGCATAGGACTGGCTAGGATCACGAGCTCTAAGGCCGGCTGTCAGGTGGAAGGGTACCAAGTGGAGCCGGGAGGGTCTAACAGAACCAGAGGGGTGTGGCAGACAGAGGGGTGCACAGGGGCTGGGGAGCAAGCACTGCTCAGCACTTGACTTCCCCTGTGGGAAAATGGACCCAGAGTTGCCAGATGTTCTGAGTTTTTAGAAGTGTGGTGCTGGGGATTGAATCCAGGGCCATTGCAGTGAGCTACATTCCCAGCCCTTTTATATATTTTATTTTAAGACAGGGTCTTGCTGAGTCACTAAATTGCCCAGGCTGGACTTTCCAAGTTGTGACCCTCCTGCCTCAGCCTCTCAGAGTGCTGAGATCACAGGTGTGTACCACACACTCAGCTCAAGATGTGTGATTTTTATTAAAAGGCCAGGCATTCAGATTACGTTAAACCCCCAGGGTTTTTAATTTTAGAAATTAAATTTTAAAAAATGACTAGGTGGACCAAGACTGCTGGAGAAAATCAAACCCATGTATGGGCTGGATTTTAGGCTACTATTTTTCAAGAAATCTCATGGTTTCTGTCTAGATTAGATGGATTTGATAATGTGAAATAAGAGGGTCAAAGAAGTCTCAACTCAGAAACCCAGCATCGTCTTTGATGCATTTGACTAGGCCCTGCCTCCACATGCCCAGCGTACCCTTCCCGGCCTCAGTTTCCCTCAAGAGGTAAGAGCAGAGCTCCTCCAAGACTCTTCCAAATTCTAAGCCTTAAAGTTAGTATAGAATAGTTTTTTTTTAACTCCTGATTTTCAGCCAGGTGCAATGTGCATTCCTTTAATCCCAGCACTCCGGAGGTGGAGGCAAGAGGATGCCAAGAGTTCAAGGCCAGCCTGGGCTACATAGCGAGAGCCTATATAAAAAACAAGAAAAGCAACAACAAAAAACAATGAACTACTGATATTCAGCTATTCACAGGAAAGTCACCTGGCCAAAAGTGGAGGGAGTATTCTTCCCTGGGTGTGTAAACTAAAAATCTTCACTATTATCAGTTTTAAAGAAAGAAGAAAAAAAGCAAACAGTAGGATAAAGGTTTGATGAGAAACTGGACAAATTATGGTATGGAAAGTTATTTTTATTGCTCTATAAATAAGCAAGGAAATGGCATTAGATTCAGGAGTGCTAATGTTTCCACTGAACATGCAGTGATTGCAGCCAGCACCCAAGCTCTGTCTCCCAGAGATTGGCAGCATCAAGCCTCTCCTGCCGAGCACTGGAGGCAGGCTGCATTTGGCATTATTTGTGTGTACGGAGCCAAGTCTTGAAGGTGCCCGGAAGCGGGTGAGCACCCTGTGTACCCCTCTTGCCCCCACCCCCCTTTGGTATCGTCTACATCTGGAGAACTGCATGCAGTTGTGTAAATCACTGGGCTCTGTGTTCGAGGGTGAAAGGGGGAGGTTAAGTCATCGCATAACTTCTCTGAACCTTCCCCATGGGCAGGTGAGACCAGGTGGCTTTCTAGGGCTTCGACCTGTGCCTTCATATCTCTTTGGGGTGCAGGGGGTGCTCATGGCGTGGAGACCTGGTGCTTCCCAGGGCAAGACCGTGCCAGTTTGCCACCAGACTCCCATGCCAGTTCCCCTGATATCCCTGAGGGCCCCTCAGCTGAGCTTAGAGCACCCACTCCGGCACTCTGCCTCCCAGAAAGAGGTGAAGGGACTGGACGGGCACGTTGTCCGGGACGGGGTGCTAGCAGCAGCGCCCTGAGGAGGCCGGACTTCGTGGCTGTGAATCTCGTCCAGCCTTCAGAATTCCCTCCATTTCTGCCAGGTTCTCAAGTCGGCCACCCCAGGCCCCATCTGGGGTGTGTGCGCGTGTGCACCAGAATTGCCCAGTTCCTGCTAAACTCCTTGTGTTGCCACTCAAACTGCTTCTCTTGCTTTTAACCAAAATCAAGAAGGAAGGAAACAGTGCATCCCCTGACTATTCCACCGCCCGCGGGAGGGAGGGAGGGAGCGATTAGGTGCAGGAATCCAGACATGGGTGGGTGCAGGCAGGTGCCGGGTGGACACATGCTCTCACTACCCCTGAGGAATCCAGCCCTGGAAGTGGCAGTGGCAGTAGTATTTTGGAAAGAGTTATTTTTGAAGAGAAGAACCCAGATCTGCTATTCTTAACAAATCTAAAAAAAGATGAGCAAGCTCTTAGAATAACAAAACTACCACTACCATAGGCTTATGCCTGCTTGTATGGAAGTTGTGTAGTTTGCAGAGTGCTTTCACAGACATTCGCTCATTTCACATGCATAGCTGCGAGTGGCAGAGCTGTAGCTGAACTGAGGTCCTGTTTCGGGGTGGCTGCTATGCCGTTTGGCTGTGGCTTCTCTATACTTGCCAACAAGGACAGAGTTGTTGGCAAGGCCATAGGAAAGGTCCCCTTCCTCCTCCCTCCTTAGCGTGGTGCCTGAAATCTGCAGGATCCCGGACAGATTGCTAGGTCAGATTTTATCAGCAGGAGGAGAAAGTGGGGTCTGGAGTCTGTCAAGCAGGGTCAAGGAAAGAGATGAAAGCAGGAGAACTTTTCACTTTCACCTATTTTCTATTTGGATTTTAAAACTCCTTTAGGAAGATGTCACAGAACAGTTTTGAAAGTACTGATTTCCTCTTCACCACGAGGTGGTTTGTTGCGTCTCTGAGTTTGGAGAATTTCATTAACATGCATAGTTCCTTTCTAGAAACCCGTGTGAAGGTTCGGCGCCCATGGCTCAGCCTGGGCCCGCCTGCTCAGAGCTGGAATCTTTGGGAGGTCTTGGGCCTGCTTCTTTGTAGCAGAGTATTTCTGCTGACCTTGCAAAAGATTGTCATGGCAACCAGAAAAATAAGTTTCCAAGCCCCACAGTCCCCCTGAGAGGGAGGCAGATGTCAGTGGGCGTCCTTTGTCATGGAGGGTGCAGGTGGGGAGGTTTCTGCAGATCACGCTGCTCTTGGGGAGGTGAAAGTGCGCCCTCCTCCGTGACTCACCAGGAAGCAGTTTTGGGCCAGGGAGAAGGAGGACTGAGTCCCGATGGTGGTGAGAGTTCTGGCTGCACTCGTGAAGCACCTGGAGCCAAACCTGCACGGGGACCTGAATCCTGCTGCCAGTCAGTGACAAGGAGACTGAGGATGCGGGAGGGACAGACTTTGTCACCCTCCAGGGTAAGCGCGTGCTGAGAACCCCAGGCCGGAGCCAGGGTCCGGGCCCAGCTGCCTCGCGGTGTGGTCACCGGCTGTCCCTGTCCCGCCTGCACACTGGTTCCTTCTCTGTGCACTGAGGTGAGGCGGCGTGGCTGGCTCTTCAGAACCCCTGTGTTTGCGCTGGGCCTATGTGGGATGGGAAACCCGGCGACACCGTCCTCTGGATTAGAATCTCCCTGGCTTCTGGCTTCCACTTCCAGTCTCCCAGGCTTTCTGCTCAGGCACCCAGCGAAGAAGGCAGAGAAGCTGCCTCCGCGGGCCTCCTCCTCTGCACCCCAACCCAGTGTGACCCCGCAGGACGTCTCTGTGTCATGTCAACCAAGCGGGGGGGGGGGCTGGGGGAGCAGGCAGGCAAGAGGAAGGGGTCCCCGCATTTGCAGGAGCCCGCAAGAGCCCTGTGCCGGGAGTGCCAAAGCTGAGCGCTGCCCTTGTCTAATCCCCGCTCTGCTAGTGCCAGGCACCGGGCTTTGGGTACAGTGTTTGCCGCGGGCTCCACGCCTTTTATACCTGTGTACAAAGTAGCTGACAATACTGCCCTCTTCTAGGGGTGTTGGGAGGAGGACATCTGTTGAAATAAAGTTCTCAGAGCTGAGCTTGGTACAGAATTAGCCCTCCCTAAGTGTTCTGCATTTTATTTGCATCTGAATGATCAACTTGATTTCTCAAAAGGCAAACACACATCTTATTCAGTGAGTTCTCACTGAGGCAGTTAAGGTGCAGCTGGAAGTGTGGGCACCACAGTCTCCATCTTCTTTGTCCTGTCCGAGGCCCCAGCTGCTGCGTGGAGTCCGAGGCCTGAGGCGTGGGCACTGCCGGCCCCACCCTGCTTTGCTCAGCCAGCTGCAGATGCAGCAGCCGGGCTTTCACCTTGCTTCTCTCTCCTCTGGCCTCCCGGCATCCTGGGCAGATGTCCTGCAGGGAGACAGTGGGAGTCACGGCGTCCTGCACCGCCTTAGCACGGCGGCTGTGGCTTCCGGGTGCCAGACCCTGTGCAGCGCCCATGGTCCTCTGCTCACTGATTCCTCCAGTGACTCTGAGAGGTTGCCCCGTGCTACTGCTCACTTCACAGATTGCAGGACCTGAGGCCTAAAGAGGTAAATCCGCTGGCCAAGACCTCAGGGCTCTTCAAGGAGGGCTCAGAATCCCAAGGCCCCACAGGGCCCGACCACCTCTGGGACCCAGCAGGAGCTCCGCCCCTTCCCCCTTGGCCTGGCTCCCCATTGCTTCCTCCGGGCTCCGGCTCCAGCTCCGGCTCCGGCTCTGTGGCAAGACAGGGCTCCATCCCCCAGGCTCTGTTGCCTCTCAGCACGCCTCACGCACTCACTCTTCTGAATAGCGAACCGGTGTCTTCACAGGCACCTGCTGGAGATGGAGGCTCCCCACGGGCAGGCTCTCTTGTGGCCCCTGGGATGGTGCTGTGGGGCAGGACTTGGGCCTCTCGGCCTCCCCTTCCCACGTGAGCTCTTCCCTTCTTTGGTGATCCGTGTTCCACACCCATCTTTCCTGTGGGTGGGGCTTTATTTAATCAAGGAGACATTTATCTGTTTCCTCTCTGGTGTGGAAGGAAGGATTCGAAGGAGTAACCCGAGAGATGTTGCACAGGGAGAGAAAGGAAGCCGGTCTGTTCCGGCTGGAAAGCGCTGTCTCACATGCGTCTGTGTCACCACTGAGCCTTTGCCAGTGACTGCACACACACGCGCTGCAGCTGTGCCCAGGACCAAGACACGGACGGAGCATTGCTGGAAACCGCTCACCAGTGGGGCCGGCTGAGTGGGCCGCACATTTCCGCACCTGTGGTCAGAATGGAACTAGGGCACAGCTCCATGCTTACTGCTTCGCAGGAGGAAGAACACTGGCCTGGGAGTCTGGGAGTTCAGCTGTGTGACCTCAGGCAGTCTCTTCCCTCCGGGGATCTTTGTCCCGACTCCATAGAAGGAGGGCTGGACCTGGCTGTGGTTTTCGGACTATGCCTTCCAGTGCCCCGAGAGGATTTCCCCGAGGTGGCCGGGGTCACTGTACTCCCCCAGAGCCCTGTGTGTGGGAGGTGGAGAGACAGAAAGAGATAAAGGAGAAGGGAAGGGATCTGCAGGAGAGAAAGGGAAGGGAACAGAAATGAATCAAGATGCAGCTTCCCATGAGGAATTACAGATGGCAGCCATGTGCCAGTAGGAATAAAAAGGAAGCAGGTGAACGGAGAAAGGAAGAAGAGACAGGAGAGCAGAGAAAGAGGGAGGGAAAGAGGATTTCTTGTTTGAACCCATGCTATTGAAGCGTGTCTGACACACACAGGAGGATTTCTGAAGTTCCATTCATCTCTGCTCCTCTAGGCAGAAGCAATGGCGGCAGAGGCACCGAGGCTCCACCTTGCGCCTGGGCCAGCGGGGAGGCCTGGCTGAGGTGCCTCGAACTCACAGTGCCAGGGGAGTCAGGCCAAGCCCGAGTCGTCTGCCACACACAGGGGACTGCAGGCGGGCGGATGCTGCAGTCCTTTGTGCCTCGCTGGCCAGCAGAGGCGGAGCCAGTGGCCAGCCGTGGTTCCTCCCTGGTGTGGGGACCCTCTCCTGAGTGTGGACGGGGGACAGGAGCAGAGCCCACCTCCAGATGCTTTCTCCAGATCTGGAATGCCTCCCGTACTCGGGAAGGGTGAGCGTCTTATCCCAGCGAGAAGGGAAGAGCTCCCGGTCCACATAGTGCTGGGTCAGCGTGGCCTCACGTCGTCATCCCATCTGGCCTGTGGATCTCCGTCAGAAGAACACATCCTGATGGCTCTTCCTTCCGAAAGAGGACTGAAGTGCTGACAGAAAGTCCTTGAGTTGCCTGAGACCTGGATTCAACCCAGCCTCACCAGGTAGCAGTGTGTAATGGCCTAAGCATCCACAGCAGCCCTGATGATGGCTCACACGGCATGCTCTGTGCTGAGTGGCTTCCACCCCTCAGTTCTCTCCAGGACACTTGCAGATGGGCACTGAGTCTTCAGAGAAGCTAAGGAAACTTCCTCAGAGTCTCTCAGTCTGTACGTGGCAGAACCAGGAACTGAACCCAGATCCATGGGTTTCAGAAGCCCTGCTCTTAGCCACCCTAAAGTTCTCCTCAGACACTGGAGTTCAGCTCTGCCTGCTCTGCGGGTGTTCCCGAAGGTCTGCTGGGCCCTGCGACACCATCTGCTCGCAACCCAGAACCTGGGAGGTGCACTTAAGGGCGAGTGGGACACCAGGGACAGTTTTCATTTTTGTGTTTTACACAGAGAGAGACCTTTCATTAGCAATAAAAGCCACACCTGGTTGTTGTGAGAGGTTCAGCTTATTACCAGCATGCAGGATTGTACAGAACCCTCCAAGATCATGCTCAAGGTTTTTACCATGAACACGGGAATTGTTCTCTCCCTTTCAGAGAGCCCCTCAGGATGCTCCCTCAGTGGGGTGGAGCAGGAGTTCTGCAGGGCACCGCTCAGCTACAGCTGCTGCCTCATGTGACTGCCCCTGCTCAGAGGCTCATCCTCCTGAGAGTTGTAGTTTCTGTCACTGTGTTGCCAGGCAACCAGAAAGGCACCTGCAGGGGGAGGTGGCTCAGAGGAGAAGCAGCACCTGGAAGGGTGGTGTCTGGATGGAATCTGTAGCAGAGCTAAAAACTGGAAACCTCTCTCGGACGTTGAAGTGGAGGCCTGGGTAGGTGGATGTGGAATCTTCAAGGTCGAAGAGCCAGGAGGACAAGTGCGTCTCTTGAGCCTAGAGCCCCGTTCCTCGTGCATCATCCCAGCCACTTCAGAAGCCATAGGTGGGCGCCATCTGAGCACCAGACTCTGCTCGGTGGTGGGGACGTGCGGACCACGGCCTCTGACCACAGCCTCTGACACCATGTCTCAGTCAGGGTCCTTCCAGACATGCCGGGCACCAGTAGCCCACGTCCACGGGCACAGAAAGTGCCAATGCCACCCTCTGCCTGTGGACTCTCACAAGGCACGCTGGTACCTTACGGTCTCTGACAACCCTACATTTCAAACCCTGATTTATTTTGCTTAATTTGTCCCAGAGTCTTCCAAGTTATTTGACCATGAACATGGATCTCCCAGATGTCCATCTGCATGGATGCTGTGGGCTTGTCTTTGGGAAGAGGAGCCACAAGCTGGGGAGAGCCATTTATTGACTCTCAGGAATACAGCTGCTGGGCCTGCACGGTAGTCACCTCCGGCTCCAGCGAGGAGGTGAGCTCAGCATGCAGGAAGCACCCACAGACACTGCTGTGATTCGCTGACCCTGGGTGTCTGCCCCCTGCTCCCCTCCTTGTGGGAGCACACTTATGCATCCCTGTATCCCAGCGCCTACCTCAGCCTGCAAGTAAGAAACTCCTGCTTCGTTTTCTTACATGAACAGATGCGGTTTTCGGGCACTTTATGTGACAGTGAGGCTGCACAAGGCAGACGCGGTTCTTGTTCCCATGCAATTAGCAGACTGCTGAGCACACAGTGGGCACTTTACACACGTTCATGCAGTGATTGAGTGAGAGACCAGCATCAACCACAAGAAGTGGCAAAGGTCGGAAACAGCTCAGGCCTGGAGTCTGCGTGCAAATCAGTCCCTTGGTTACTTCCCCTGCCCAGGGCTCTGCACCTGGAATCACCGTGCTGCCAACCTGCGAGGGTGTCTCCTTAGCTGGCCACCTGAGGTCCAGGCCTGGCCTTTCCACACTGGCTATTCCCGTCTCTTGACACTTGGGGTCTTAGAGGTCCCTGGACTCTGAACTTCAGGTGCCATGCAGCCTTTTCTGGCCTTGTGTTGGTCTGAGTTGATCGTGAACCACTCACTGGGGAGCTCTCTGGCGCCAGTTCTGATGGAAAGCTTCTCCCCGGTGGCCCGGGTGCGTCAGTCTCCAGTTCCCACCTCTCTGCTGCTCAGCCCCTGGCACACCTTGTGGCAGGACACACCGTGCTCCTGGGTCTGCACAGTGTCTCCTGGGAGCTGCCTGGAGGTACCTGGGAGGCAGAATGATTGCCGCTTCAGAGTAGGCTGTGTACACAGTGAAGCTCTTTTTGTTCTTCATGTGCATTAAAAAAACAACAACCCTGGGTGATATTAAAAAATGAGGCTGATAGGTTTTTCTTCATTTTGTCCTGGACAGACTGTTTCTGTAGAAATGAACAAAACACGTTTCTGATTGACTAGTTTGGGGCAAGCGGTGCTGGTGACAGCAGGGAAGGATGGGATGGACTTAACTGGAGCGCACACCTGGCTTGGGACGGACGCCGCAGGCGTCTCAAGCGGCGTAGGAAGAACTCGGCGCCCTGGGTGACTCTGGGGTCAGGGTCTCCCGAAGTTGGGCTGAGTGTTTCTCTGGAACGTTCTCGGGGGTCCAGGGAGCTGCCTGGACTGATGGGTGCTGGGCGAATGCAGGAGGGTGGGAGCGGCCGGGCCTGCTGGGCCTCGCCTGCTCGCTCCCGTGCTCTCCTTGAGCCCCTTGGCCTGTCTGTGCAGGAGTCCAAGTCCCAGCTCAGGCACCCGCCCAGGCCACGGCTCACAGCCCCAGGACGCTTCCGTCCATCCGTTCTCTGACCCAGCTGCCTGCCATCAGTTTGCTCCCAGGCCTGGCTGTCACGCTGGTCCCTGAAGCCCCAGGGCGGCCTCCATTTCAGCTGCACCCCAAATGCTCAGCACACACATTCCGGGCAAGAGAGAAAACCAGTTTCTTCGGCAGCCGCCTCGAGGGGTGCACATTTGTGTCGTTACGCTTCAGTTTCCCAAGGACAGGGCATCACATCTGCTCGCATCTGGTCTGCTGACTGACGTTCCCCACAGGGGACAAGAGTTGTGAAATGCTTCCCGTTTCTGTTCAGGAAAGGCTGAAGATGCTGCTTTATTCTCTTTCAACTTCATTCCCAAGTTTACATAAACTTCGCTGGCATTTTCTCTTTTGCATTTACCCACGGCTCTTCCGTAGGATAACAGAACTAGAGAGTCGAGTGTCTCCGGCCCCGCATCCTAGAGATGGGTGGGCAGCGCACCCAGCCCTGACTGTGGCCTCTGGCTATGCCCTGCGTATGCAGGCATATTTCTAAAAGTCTGATCTAACAACTGAAAGGAGGTTCAGATGATGCCTTACTTTCTTGAAGGCCAATCAAGAGGTCCACTTTGTTTGCCGAAAGAACACACTCAGATCCCCATCAGGCTTCCTCTCAATTCCCTTGCCTCCTGCATGGTCTGGAGCCGCCCTCCTGGGATCCCCAGCTCCAGGAACTCTCAGTTTCCTGCCTATTCCCTCTCGTCCGTCCTCCCTTTGCAACCCTGACCCCGCTTCTCCCTTCACATTCACCACATCCTTTGAATTGGTAACACAGAGCCCCATGGACTGGAGTAGCAGGCCAAAGATCCTGTGATTCCCCCAAAATGTCCTTTAATAAAGGCGGGTGGAGGATGTGGCGGCCGAGACCTCGCAGTGCCAATGACTCTCACGTGCTTCGCGTGTTGTCGGGGACTGTCACCCGCACCTCGAGGGGACAGCATCCCCTCAGCCCTCCCAGGGCGGACCTCCTGCCTCCCCGACAGAAGCTTCCTCCTGGCCATCTCCCCTGTCTCATCTGTAAGTGCTTCCAGACCCTTCACCCACTCACCCTGTTGGCTCACTTTGTGTTTCTGTGCTCTGGACCGATGTCGGCAGAAAGCAGCAGGACCGTCTGAATGAGCTGAGGGCCAGCCTGGCAGCAAGAATGTGCGAAGACAGCAGGGCCTGGGCTCATGGCTGCCTCCTCTCCTCCTCATGGCCAGGATCGCTGCTCCAACACCAGCTCCCATTTGCAGCCCTTTCTGCTCCATAGATTCCCTCTCCTTTACACGTTGTTGTTGGTAAGAGTTTTCCACAGTTACAACCAGAATATGAGCCATTGTCCAGGCAAGCAATGGCCTTAAGAAAAAGATAAAGAGATGCATTTCTGGGACACACAGACCTACGGAGGAGAAAGGTGGGGTCCTGCCCCAAGGGCCCGGACTACTCTGTCTGGTCCAGCATGCCCTTGGTCTACTGATGTGTACGAGCCCTTGTTCTGTGTCAGATACTGTTCCAAGTGCATTGCCCCCATTGATATTTTAATCATCACAAAAGACTCATGAGATAGTTATTTATAGTCCTCCCACTCCATTAACGTGGGTTCCAGGCTCAGAGCCCTGAAGTAATTTGCCCAAAGTTGCTCAGATAACGAGTAGTGAGGGGAACCAAGCTTTAAACCCAGCCACAAACTCAACCTTCTCACAACACTTACTTCTCCCTCATCTAACCCGAGCAGCTAACTGTCCTCCACCGAGATCCAGGGAGGACCTGTAGCCAGCGGGTAAAGTGTCTGTCTGCAGCCTGAGGAAAGGAGGCTCGGGTCGGAGGGAGGTGTGGCACCTTATGTGGCAGAGCTGGGAATGGGATCTGATTTTCTTACTCCAGCCCCATGGTCTTTTAGCATTAGGGTAGCTGAAGAATTTGTTTCCAGAGACAAGGGAAGTCCTTGTATCTACCTGTGGGTGGAACTTCCTTAATTATTTTTTTTAATCAGGAACTGTGTTTCAGCTCCATTAGGTGACTCAGCCAGCTGTGCCTCATTTCCTGCCTCCCACGACTCCACTCCATGTGGCCACAGCCTCTGTCACCGTTCCTCTCATGCCCAGCGAGGATCCTCATCACACAGGTGCAGTGCCTCAGACTCCAAGAACACCAGTAACTTTCCATGGTTGCAGAGCTGTAGGTGGTGGGAACTGAATACTTGCTAAAGGGTCTCGGAGGAGAGTGTGTATAAACCAGCTGGCATGATAGTCACTCGAATTGCTGGGGCTATGAGTCTATATTCCCTCACAATGCCATGTTCTTTCGCTTTCAAAGATGCCTCTCAGAGCTGTTTTAATGGAATAGGGCTGCAGAAGCCAGGGAATGGAAAGTTTTCTTTCCTCGAGCTCTGGGGACTCTCTACCTAAAATAAATCTTCCAGACAAAATGATGTCATCCGGATTAGCTGTGTCCCTAGAGCATGATAACATGCTTACTGAGAGTGAGTCACCATCCTCTGAATGTCAGAACTAAGCAGTATCAAATCTAATAAACATTGATAGGCCGGAAGGAATGATAACATAGTCAATGAGGCCAAAGAAATTCAGTGTCTAAGGCAGAGGAAGTAATAACTTGGATCTGTTTGTCCTCTAACTGACCTTGAAGTAGGAGACATATAGGAAGTAAGAAGGCATAAACAATAATAAGAATAGGAGATAAAGGTTCCTAGCTGACTAGATAAGGGATTTCTCGGAGCTTAAATCAGAGTACCCGAGTTCTTATCTAAGGGCTTCTACCCATTCTTAGCTAAGGGCTTTCAGCAGTATATCAACTCCAGTGGCTGAATCTATGTGCTGTATTTCCATAGGCTTGAGTCAGGATCGTTTAAGACCAGGTTACTTCTATCTAGGCGTCAACTATATGGCTTTGTGGATGCGGTTTTTCTTCTCTGTTCCAAGGACTTGTGTTTGTGTTCCTCACAGGATTTTTTGAACAGCTAGTTGTATATGTGTGTATTCTGTGTGCCGAGTCTTCACAGATTCTGAAAGGAAGACTTCAGATAGAGTCCTAGAATCCCTGCGGGTCTGTCGCTATCCGCGGTGCTGAACCTACAAGTCCACACGTGGATGCTTCCCGCCTGCAAGGGGAAAATAAATCAACCGAATCTTTAGATTTCGTAAGGACCTACAGACCTTGTAAACGCTATCGATCCTATCCTATGCTTATGAACCAAACAACGCAGCCAGATTTAAAGAAGCAGGTTTCCTTGGGCCAGGGATTTAGCTCAGTGGTTTCGCCGACTGCTGCGCAAGCGCAAGGACCCGAGTTCAATCCCCGGTACCAAAAAAACAAAAAAAACCCCAAAACAAAACAAAACAAAAATAGAGAAGCAGGTTTCCTATAGAAGTTATAACAATGGCATTTTGGAGCTCTCTTCCTTAGCATTGTATTCAAAAGCTGGAGCATTTCTTGTCCCAGATTGGATTCTTTTTTGAGCGAATAGTAAATGTGATCACCATTCCTAAGGCAGAGAATATGGATTGAAAATGACTCCTGGTACGAGAGCAGAAGCTCAGGACCCTGTCTGCCAAGGCTCCCTGTGCTGACCAGCTGTCACTTCTGCCAAGCAGGACTGCCTTACAGGGTTCTTGTGAGGATCAAGAACTAACATGCAGAAGAATTTAAAAATGAACTTCAACATGGACCGTGTCATGTTCTGTCATTATTATTCCTCCTTTCCACTTGCTTTGATAAGATGATTTATGACTAATGTACACAAATTACAAAATCATGATAGAAATTTAGTAAGTGCTTATTATGTACCAGAATTATTAAATTACCAATTCCTTTGGAAAGCTATGATCTAGGTACTATATCATCATCATTATAAAATGAAGCAATTCACAGTCACAATGGCTATGCTGACTCCCCAAAGTTGTATTTTTAAAACTCAGATAAAAAAAGACTCAGATTCAAGATGAAGTTATCTGGCTATTTGTGTGTTTCTTTCAGCTTCTGGGGTTTTTCATTGTTGTTGCTGCTGTTTTGGAGACAGGATCTTACAAAGTCACTTGAACTTGTGATCCTCCTGCCTCAGCCTCCCGGAGTGCTGGGACTATGGAAATGAACCACATTGCCCCGCCCCTATTTCAACTTCTGAAAGTCTAAATGGGGCTGATAAATGTACTAAGACAACATTTCACTGCTCTCTCAGTGTCTGAATTCCCTAATGTTGGGAATGGGGGGAGCATGCTGGACATGGAAGGAGAATTCTCAAGAGAATTTCTGTATTATAGCCCTTTTCTTCATTACTGAGCCAGGACAGCCTCACACAAAACAAGGCTAATTTTCAACATTTTTATATTTTTCCCTCGAGAAGATAGGAAGGGATATTTTCAATTCCTCTTCCAATTAGTAAAATTAGCATGTAGGTCCTAAACATATACGATGCCTTTTTTACCTATTAATCTTGACACAGATTAAAACATTTTAGTTTTTGGTTTTTTGTCATCACTTCCAGTCTGATTATTAAACTAACCTTGATAACCCATTTCAAGTTCACTACGTCAGTAATTAAATTTGCACGCTGACTAGTCCACTTGGCATTCCATTTACGCACCACAGCTAGTAATCTATAGTTCATGCCCAACCAGAAGAATATGTTTCCTCCCTATTGTTTGGTTTTATTTTTTTAAAAACTAGAATTCTTTGAAGAGATATCAGAGTTGCACATACTATTTTCAATTTTCAGGAGAAGACTGGAATAAAAAAGAAATGATGAAAGCTATTATTACTGTCCCAGAAAATAATGGTGAAGATAATGCTGTCATCAGTTTTCTCAGGGGGATCCCCCCCACCCCATGACTGCTGTTTCCATCTGTACAAATGGGGAAATGTGAAGCACGTGCTGATATCTGTCGGGCATGGGCTGAGTTACCCAGGGCGCTGCAGGGCACCGATAACCTGGCTGATGCCTCTCAGTGGTCAGCGACCAGCACAACCCTAACCTGCCTCTGGGGAGAAACATGCTGGGCTCACATTCACTGAGCACCTACCGTGTCAGGACTCAGGCAAGGCTCTTTGTTCCATTATCTCGTTTGACTCATGTGATGCCTCACTGTAGCAAGTACTTTTACACTGTGTGGCTGAGCAAGCCTAGGCACAGAAAAACAAATCCACATGTCCATGGCCAGGGCACCCCCGCTAGTATAGAGATTACTGGCTAGGATTTGAAGCCACGCAGCCTGACCCCAGAGCCAGCTGCCCCATCACTATGTTCTGCCGCCATCTGTGAGCTTCCATTTCTAGAATACTTAGAAGTCAACTTAGTAACAGTGACTTGGTCTTTGTTTTATGCCAAGGGTTATGCACAGCACCCAGATGGTGAGGCTGTCAGTGTGTGAGCTACTCATAGGCGAAGTTGACAGAGACATTACAGAGAAGCAATTACTGCCTCGAAGGACAGGCTGAAGGAGAGGTTAGGACAAGCTCCAGAGAGAACAGCATGGGTGGAGGCCTGGAGGTGGAGGCCAAGGTGCTGAGCGCAGGTGAGACAGGACGCCGGAGCGGAGCGGGTTGCCTGCATTTGATCCCAGCTCCACCCAGCGAGTACTGGCAGGTTGCTCAGCTGCTCTGCACTCTCTGTTTTTGGATGTGCAGCAAGGACGGCGGTGCTGGTAACTCCCTGGCAGTGCAGCATGGGGGCTACAAGGGGGCGGCGGAGAAAGGGCTTGGACGTGGCAGGGCCTGGCACACACAGAGGGCCTGGCAGCTGCCCCACAATAGCTACTCCCACTCGCCTTACCCACAGGTATTATTTCTGGTGCTTGCTGATTCCCCATTGTTGTGGTAGACATACTTCAGACGAGACTGGGCCACGCACTGTAATTTTCCGTGAAGCCTCTCAGCTTTCCAGAGGTGCTGACACAGTGACCAAGCTCCAGGCTCCTCCAGAGCAGGGTGGCTGGAGGTGGCCTCACACACCTGGCCAGTGTGAAAGGACCATGGTGCCTTGAGGTGTCCGTTCTGCGGAGAAGAGGGCAGGCGATTTGTGTCCTTGGGACTCTCTCCTCAGGCACAGTTTTACCCTGGGCTCCAAGAGAAAATGGTAGGCAGAGGTAGATGGGGCTGCTCTGCCCGAGGAGAAAGCCACGCACGTGGGTCACTGCCCTTTGCTTTGGCAGCCGCGTCCCCAGTGTGGTGACCCTGCCCGGGCAGATGCCCAGGAGAATCACCCCCCTCCCCAGTGCTGCGCGCCTCAAAGCCGGACATGCAGGTGTGAGGTAAGTCTTCCGCTCACCCTGCCCAGGTTCTCTCATGAGTTCCCTTGTAGATTTTGAAATAACAAAATACAGGGAAAATCACATCATCATCAGAGCCCTAGGGAACCTGAATTCCATCTTCAGCTTTGAGCAAGTCTGAGAGCCCCCAGGTGCCAGAGACTTTGCAACATGTTACTCTCACAGCTCACTGCAACCTTGCCAGAGCCACACCCAGATGTGCCCGGCAGGCTCAGCTGCACTGTGCTTCGACGACACCACCCCATCTCAGTGGCTTGTTTCTCACCCAATCCCTGTGTTCACATTAGGTCCAGGGCATTCTGTTCCATGTTCTCTGCACCCTAGGGTCTGGGCTAACTCAATAGCCTTCACCAGGAATCTTTCAGATTTCATGTCAGGGCAAGAGGAAAGATAAATCACACATGAACTCTTCAAAGTTCCCATGTACAGGCAGTCATTTCAGCCCACATTTCAGAGCTGTAGCTCACTTCAGGGAGCAAGGAGAGATGTCTGGCTGCATGCCCAGGGGTAGAGAATCAGCGTGCAGCACTAGTGGACCTCTAATGACGACCAGTGATGTATGTGTATCTCGTATGCGTGTTACAGTCATTACCCACATTTACAGGTGAGGAAACCGAAGAACAGAGAGGTTCCGTAACTTGCCCATGGCACAGAGTCTGCCAGTGGCAGAGCAGGGGTTTGAATGCAGATGATCAGTTCCAGACACTGCTGCTAAGTCTGAATAAACCTCCCAAGGAAATGAAGCTTGCAAGTTTCACCTATCCAGCTGTAAAAGGGGAAAAGACACCTTTCTTCCACACCCGTCTTCATCACTCTCCCACCACTGGGACAAAATAGCTAAAGCTTAAAGGAGGGGAGGTTTACTTTGGCTCACGTTTCAGCCCATGGCCAGCTGGCTCCAAGGCCAAAATGATATGTGGATGTGATAGCATGTAATGGGGAGGCTTCTTACAGTGGGGCATCAGGGAAAGGCCCTTCCAGCAGGTGACGCTGGAGCTGACTCCATCACGTGAAGATCTAGGGCAGACAGATGCACAAGTCAGCGAGTGAGGATGGAGTGAAAGGATCAGTCCAGGAAAGCTGCTCCAGTCATGGTGGCCAGGAAGTAGAGAGGGAAGGGGGGGGCAGGGCAGGAGACACACCCTTCCAGAGTGAACCCCAGGGACTGCCTCCTCCTGCCAGGGCCCCCTCCCAATGGCATAATTAGCCTCTGAACTCACTGCTGAATAAAGCCACTGATAATACAATGCCCCTGTGATCCAACTACCATCCAAAAGCCCCACTTCTGAGCCCATGAGAGTTTTTTGGGGGGTCATTCTTGATTAAAACCATAAAAATAGCTCACAGGGATGCACTTAGAAGCCATCTATCCATCCACCCATCCACCGTCCATCATCCATCCATCCATCTACCCTTCCTTCCATCCATCCTTCCTTGCAATAATTGGCATCCTTACTATATGCCAATCATTATTCAAATTGTTATGGACAGACCCACTCATTAGTGAATAAGACTAAATTTCTGCACCCCTAGATGGTACAGTCCTCCACCCTCCAAGAGGCACCGGGCAAAGAATAAAGAACATAAGGAAATGAGTCAGTGAAAAAGGTAAGGATAAACGCTCTCAAGTTAAGAAAGTATGATAGTGCTGTGCACCAAATTTTGCCTCCCACCCTAGAATGTCTATGTTGAAGCTTTAACCCCAGTGCAAGGTATGTGGGAAGTGGGATTTGGGGAGGTCATTGGGGTGGATGAGGTAACAAGGCTAGGGCCATTTTGATTGGTTTAGTGGCTCTTAAGAAGAGGAAGACAGGTCAGTGTCTCTGTCATGAGAAGATGCTGTGAGAATGTGGCTGCATTCAAGCCAACAAGAGAGCTCCTGCTAGGGACTGAACCAGCTGAGAGCTCAGCCTTGGAGCAGCCTCAGGCCTGAGCAATGAGTCTGTTGACCAAGCCTGGTCTATGCAGCAGTCTACCGCACCCCGAGCAGGTGAACGCAGATGTGATAGAATGTTCCTCACAGTAGGATGTCAGGGAAGGGCCCTTCCAGCAGGTGACATTGGAGCTGAGCTCACCATGGGAAGATCTGGGGGTAGAGAGATGCACAGGACAGTGGGTGAGGGTGGAAACAGCAGGTGATGGAGCTGCAGCGGGAGGCAGGGAGCAGATGACAGCAGCACAGTGTACACTGTGGATTTTCCAAGCCCGTGGGGTGCTAGAAATCCTTTGAGAAGCTGCTGAAAACCATGTGCCTTTTCCCCAGAAAAGGCCACACTCACACAACATTTGGGATAAAATATCAGCGGTCTTGCAGCTACCAACCCAGACCTAACTGGGAACTTCTGACAAATATAAAGACACTTTGAGTACCCATGGGGAGGGGTGCAGGAGGAAGATGCTGTGACTTGCAAGCTTCTTATGTGGTGGAAACTGCACGCTATGATAAACTGTTTATTGAACAGGTTTCATAATCCCATCCTAGAAATGCTGCAACCAAGATTCAGGGTGCCACAAAGCGTGCCTCTGGCTGAACAGGTAATAAATGGCATAGAAGGAATTTGAATCAGGATGGGCTTCTCTCTGTAGATATTCGGTATCTCCAGGGGCAGGGCATGGTTCCACCCTGCCAAGCATCTTCATGATCAGGTGAGGTCTCTGTACTGTCCCCCAGCCCAGACAGGGTCCATTTCCTGTGCTGGCTCTGGTGACATTGAGTTCCTGTTTCCCCATGGCTCCCCTGGTGGTAACCTCAGCCCACGCCTCTCCCAGCAGAGTGAAAGGGGATCTTGGCCCAAGAGCCCTGAAGGAGCAACAGCAGTACCTCCTGTGCTCCTGCTGCAAGGATGCCCATGGATTGCAGCCCACCCTTTGCACAGGCAGAGATGAGGCCTGGCCAGAAGTCAAGGCCTGCACTTCCAGGCCCTCTGCTCCGAAGCTGCTGCTGAGGACACTGACTCTCCAGACCTGTGACCTACCAGGAGCTCTGGCCCTGCAGCCTGGGCAGCTGCGCATTTCCTTAAGCACTCTCTGTGCAGGCCAGGAAGTGACCTCTAGGGAACCACATGAATGATGAGACTGCTGGGAAGCCGCCTTCCAACCCAATCAAGACGTACCAGCTGTTAATAGACATGTTCTCAAACTACTGGCTCTGCATTTCCCTCCCATACAGCCCACGCGAAAGCAATTACTTAAAGGTAAAAAACTTGACAGAGCAAATTCTAACGATGTGATTCTTAGTGTCAGAACACTATTGGCTTTGCTGCCTCTAAAGGCCCAGAGATGTTAATTATCTTTTACAGTGTTGCACTGCAAGCCCCTGCCTGGAGTTAGAGCACACTACAGCTGGGTTGCAATTCTAAGCATGGCCACTAGGTGTCACCAGCTCTTGTAATGTGACTTTTCCGGAGTGTTTACTGAGCACCTGCCACGTGAAAGACTCTACTGTAGGTGGGAGAGACGCAATCCACAATAAAATGGTGTTTTTTTCATGTGGCTGACATTTCACAGGGGAAGTATGGCCCCCAAACAAATAAATGCACAACATTATATCAGCTAGTGAACAGTGAAAGAAGTAGATGCGGAGATGAAAAGCTTCAGGCTCTGAAATTAATCTGCCGCATGAATGTGAACTGTATATTAGGGAGCAGGCCTAGTGCCAGAAGCAGCTGCATACAGTATAACAGCCCAGGCCCAGGCAAGTCTGCTCCTCCTCAAGGGGACAGCGTGGGTGGGGAGCCCCCGGACTCAGGGTGCAGGGCCTTCCTGAGAGCCCTGCCCACAGCATTCAAGCCCGGAGGATGCAGCTTCTGCCCCAGCCCGACCCTAGTTCCGCCCCCGAACCGGTTCCTTCCAGCTGAGCCCGGGCACCCCCGCACCCCCAGGCTGTGGGTGCCAATGGCCACTCCTCAGGACGGCGTTTTTATTTTTCTCATCAACGTAATCCCTACTTTTCCCCTTTTTTTGTCTTTCTTTTTGCAGATATTCTTTATTTTTCTTTTTTCTTTTATGATCAAATGATAAGAGAATAACCATTATTATACCGTGTATCATTATCTTCACACTAGTTACTCAGCGTACAAGACAGAAGCCAAAATAGATTCTTACAAAAATGAAACCAAACCAAAAAAAAAAAAAAAAATCTGTATTTAAAAACAAAATGTTCTCACTCGGGCCGGGGATTTAGCTTAGCGGTTTCACCGCCCGCTGCGCAAGCGCAAGGACCCGAGTCCGATCTCCGGTACCAAAACAACAACAACAACAACAACCAAAAAACGAAACCAACAGATAATAACACAAAACTTTCTTTCAACAAACTGAGACAAGCTACCTACTTCGCTTCTAAGCCAAATCCAGTAATCTCCGCCTCCAGGAAGGCTCCCTTCACCCCCACAAACTGAGTTGTGTTCTCTGACCTCTCCTCCAGACCGCTGGGGTCTGATCGCTTGACCTCCACTTCCTGTTCCCAGCGCTGTTTCCGGTTTAGTTTCTGCTGCAGGAAGTGACGTTGTCTTCACAGCCACAGACTGTGCTGTTGGGTACAAGTGCAATGTCAGCCACATATGAAATTTGAATTTTTCTAGTGGTCACGTTAGAAAGCAAGAAGAAATGGATGGAACTAATTTTCACTATGTATTTTATGTAACCCACTATATCCAGCATTACCATTTTGGCATGTAATCAATACAGAAAATTATCAATGATGTTTCAGTGCTATTTATCATATGAAGTCTTCAAAATTTGGTAGATATTTAACACTTCTGGTGCATCTTAATTTGGAAGCTAAATTTTCATTTGAAATATTTCACCTATGTTTCTCATAAGATATATTTTCAAAAAAGTAGAATTATGTGCCCAAACTATTTTGAACATAGTCACAATTTTTCTAGAAACTGAATTAAATACAAAGACATAATTTAAATTTAATATTCAAATCCACATTGACAAAACTGGCTCACCAATTTTACAATTAATTAGACTTTGAAGCCAAAGCAGATCTAGTTTGAAATTATGTCTGTCCTTAGTAAATTCATCACTGTGTCAGCTTCACATTAACATTAGGTTCACAATGGTACTGCATAAATTGAAAACCAGGCTTAAATTTACCAATATCAATAAAAAACATAACCCTGTTATTTACAATCTTCTGCATGTTGATTTGTTCTAGAAAAATGTGTAATATTATCGATTTGTATGTGGAAACTTTTTTTTTGAATTAAAACTCTTTAATTAAAAAATCACGAGTGGATAATAAAGTGTGTAGAAACTGAAAATTTACAAACTATTTAAAACCTGGAATTGCTGACTGTTCAGTAACTACACAGATGGATCATGGGTGGTGGTGAACAGCAGAAAGGGCTATGGAGGAATCTGCATTGTTCTAGCTGCTCCCCGTGCCACCCGTCTCGGAGGAAAGCCTGACATTGATTAGATATCGAGCCAGGCTAATGCTGGCAGCAGATCCAGTGATGATAACCTGCCTATCAGTAGATCCTTCCACTGGGTTCGCAATTTTGATCTGGGCCCCAGACATCTGACAGATCGCATTGATTTTGGCGCCTTGATGGCCAATTATGCAGCCAATCAAATCGTTTGGAATGGTGAGTTCATGAGAAGTAGTCTGAGCAGATGCAACCAAACCTGCACTGAACCCGGTGTTGCCATGCATCATGGGAAAATGAGACTGTTGCATTGCCAACTGGTGCAGCTTGGTCAAATCTGGCTGTGGAATGGCATACTGTCCTTGAATGGTATAGGCCTGACCACCTGCAAAGGTGACTGGAGAACTTGATGGCTTGGGCCGGTACGGGATGGTCACGCCCTTCGGGGGGGCTCCAACATGACCACGCAGATCTGTTTGACACACTGAATGATGGACTGGGGGACGCCCGCAATGGTGATAGCCCGCCCAGTTGAGTTGGGGAGCATATCCCCCGCCACCTGAACCTGAGCCCCTGTGCTCTCTCGTATTTCCTTGATCTTGCAACCTCCTTTTCCAATGAGAGAGCCACACTGACTAGCAGGAACCACCAGCCTCAGAGTGACTGGGGGTCTACTGGCAGCTGTGCTATTGGTCATAGAGCTGCTGATGTCCTCTTCCAGTTTGTCAAGGATCATAGCAAAGGCTTTGAAGATGGCATTAGTGGGTCCAGCCAAAGTGATAATTCGCTCAGGACAATTCCCTTCTGAGAGGTTGATACGTGCACCTCTCTCCTCTCCTCGCGCATCTTCTTAACTGACTCTCCTTTCTTTCCGATGGTACTGCCAGCTTCCTTTCCATGCAGAAGTAGCCGGCTGGTGAGAGTGACATTTAATCCACCTTCAATCACACCGGTGTCCGTGTCGAGTATTACGGGGAGCTGGACTTTGAGTGGTCAAGTCTTTGGTCACTGGTGGGGGTCAAAGCCAAAAACTGCAGGCGCGAGGCGGCTGAGGGGAAAAGGGGAGCGGGCGGGAAGGGGAAGGGCGGGAGGCCGGGGGCGGAACAATAGGGGCGGGCGGGAAGGCCAGGGGGGCCCGGCGGGCGGGCGGAGGAGGAGGGGGCGGGTGGAGGGCAGCGGAGGGAGGGCGGTCGGGGGGAGAGGGCGCAGGCTGCGGCTGCTCCGGCTGCTGCCTCTGCTGGTCTGGGGTGGAAACTTAATTTTGGGTTAGAAATAAACTTTTCCTTTTCACGAAACTTCAAATTTAGCTTATTTACACAGCGTGTAGTTTTAGTGGCTAAGAAACGTGAGCCACACTGCCTTTTCCGCAGCCTAACCCTGTCGCAGCAGAGCTATTTCGGCTACCTCTATGCTGCCTTTTTAAAAATCCTTGATTTAGTGAATTTTATTTCCTGAAAATCTTGAACTAGAATCAACAACACAGTAAGGTTTTGGAAGCCGGTCAGCGGATGAACCCTGGTGAAGCCCGCGGGGTCGCTGGGCAAGGATCTTGGCCTTGCTCCGCGGGTGTGTAAACCGCGATCATTCACGCCCACAGTGTGTACTGACACCTTTCACGGGAAACACCTCCGACCACTCGGCACGATAACGTTGGTACAGTGTTTATCATTCAGTGAAATGAAGCTGTACAGATACGACCGGGGCTGGTTCAAAATTCCAGTAAATCAGATTTTTCCAAACTAAAAGAGCTGCAGTGCTCTCTTCCATAAGAGAAACATGCTTGCTTAATATGGAAGGGAAATTCTGCTTTGATGGATGCAAAAGAATGTAAACTATCTATCGCCACACATTCCATCCTTCAGGCTGTGAACTGACAATGTATTTTGTAACCATATAAGCATTTTGAGAGACATGCACTCTGAGAACTAATTGGTCAGTACCTGTAACTTCCCATCTCAAGTTGAGAAAAGTATTTGGATTTTTCAAATCCGAGTTCATTCATCTTGAATGTTGTTAAAAGTCTTATACTGTGTTGGCAGTTGTTTGGTGTCCTGTTTCAAGGTCTTCCACTTTTTGTAAAATATTCTTTTTAGATGTTTCTTTATCATTTTCTAACAAAATTTCCATAGTAGAAATAATAAATTCATTTTACAATTTCTCTATCAAAAATATTCTGGGTATCTCTGTGAGTATGAGTAAGAGCTAAGTTGTTTAGCAGCTGACCAAAAATCACAAGCTCTGTGAAAATCATTTCAGGTTTTTGGCTGGTGTTTAATTCTGGGGTCAGGTAACCAATTTAGTCAACTATTTTTTGACTACTGAGAAAGAGCTCATCGAATTCAGTACACATCTGTGTCGTTTTTAACAAAACAAGTAATTTCTTTTGCTGCAGAAAATGGCAACTGCCATTATTGTAAAATTCACAGGAGGCTTTTTCCCAATCTGTCGCTTTACTTCCATTCTGATCTTAGTGTTGGCTTGCATATCAGCACACAGCCCTGCTTCAGTAGGCTGCCCTCATTTTAAGTGAAACAATTGTCCGTATCTGTTTTTACATTAAAAGGTAATTTATTTGTGTTACAATGAAAGCAATAGCAAGCACAGATATTCCTAGTTACCGACTGCCTGTTTAACACTTTGGCACTCAGCACCGAGGCGCGCTGCTCAGAATCAGGCTGTGCATTTGTACAAGGACACGGCCTCATGGTGGCTTCTTCGGGCTGTCAGTTTTGCTGATTGTGCAGCACAGCGGTGCTGTGATTTTACATCTGTTACACATTACAGCACTGCATGTAGCAGTTGTGCAAATGAAAACAAAGCCATCAAGCTGGAGTTTCCTTTGACCACTTCTTTGTTCCGAACACTGTAATGTGCATACTACGGGATACACACTCCCTCACTTACAACCAATTCACTCAGCAACCCAGTCTGGGACCAGGACTCTGTCATTAAATGAGGAATGGCTGTATTCAATTACAATGGCGTTTCAGAGTTACCACAGTAATCGGAGTGGCCAGCACAGCACATTCGAAGATGCACCTCAGTGTTGTATCGCTGTGCAGGCAAAAACCACTGAGATGGGAGAGGAGTTGGCTTGGGGTGTGTCCCTGAATGTGTACTTCCAGATACTTCCCTTATCTTGTGTAATATAAAGACTAAAGCAAAACAGAATTCTACCAAAATGAGAAAGTTGTGCTTATTTTACTTTAGTTTATTTATTTATTGGAGGTAGTTTTGAGACAGGTCTGGCTATGTAGTTCAGGCTAGCTGGCCTTGAGTTCACTTCATAACCCTGACTGCTCTTGAACTCCTGGTGATCCCCCTGCCTCAGCCTCCTGAGTGCTGGGACTACAGATGTGAAAGTAGTGCTTAATACAAACATATTTTATATGGTTTCCATTTTAAATTTAAATTAATAACAATTAAAAAAATTAAAAATCCACTTCTTCAGTGACACTAGCCATGTATCAGCAGCTCAGTATGTGTAGGTGGCCAGTGGTCCTCTCACTGGATGGCACAGGCCTAACTAACTCATCGTATGCAGTCAACAAACCTCCTGTGACCCAGTAGGCCCTGATGACTTTGCACTTGAACCCTGGAAATGAAGGCCTAAGGATAGTTTTGTGATACTCAACTCCTACCCAATCTAGGATCAGTGACACAGATAGTATCTGGCCTTTCATGGAAGGGAATGAGGCGGGGACACAGAGGTGAGGGTGGTGTAGACACGGCTCTCAGTGGGAGCAGCACAGAGCGGGGAGAAACCCTGGTCTGGGATGGAAACCTGGGGCCGCACCCGGCCAGGGCTGCTTGGCTGGACTTGCTACAGGCCCTCCTTTAAAGGAGCCTGCTCATAACGCTTCACATATTTGCTATGGGATCAAATGAAAATATTTCTATTTGTCAGTTTTAAAGCACAGTCCACATGCTCCTGTGTTCCTCTTGTGCGTGCCAACAGGAAATCTTCCTCGGCTGATGCTGCTGTTCAGGAGCAGGAGGCTTCCTGAGCTTGGGCAACGCGGGACAGCCACAGCCCAGGCCAGGGCGAGGTCACAGGCAAAGCTCGGGCTCCAGCACCTCAGGTCAGGTCTCTCATCTGCACTTCCAGGACGTGGGTGTATAACAGCGAGTGGGTGCCTGGTTTGCACACAGCTGCTGGGAGCACCAGGTTTAGGGTCTCACAGTATGGCTGGGGCGCAGGAAGTGCCTGCCTCGTTTTTCTCCTCTGTGAGCGGAGGTGGTAACGGACACCTCCGAGGGCCAGGGAAAGGCCAGGCGGTCTCAGTGGGAAGCTCTGGGAGGGGTAACTGGTCCTCCTCATCTGCTGGGTCCCCAGGGCGAGCTCCCGCCCCTCCTCCTCGTGCCTCCTGGTGTCACAGGTCCGACTCACCCGGGAGAGTGGGCTCCTGGAATCCAGTGTGCGCCTGGAGGAGACAGCATGTCTTCCAGTTCTCGCTTGGCATCTGTCGGGCTGGCGCAGACCCTTGGACGCATGGTCATATCAGGTAGTTCCTGCTCTTGGCTCAGGGAGGGCGTGAAGACAGAAGGGAGGGAATCCCATTCATTCATCCACAGATGTTCACTGAGCACTTACTCATGGTGCAAAATACTCTCTTGGACGAGCCTTCTTAGTGGAGGGAGAAGGACGATGGGTCATGTCACACACGTTTTCAGTAGTGCGGAATCTGGAGCAGGCTGAGGGCTGGAGCGGAGTGGGAGCTGGGTATGATTTAACGCTTCTCCAGGAAGGGCTGATGGAGCGCAGGGTGCCTGGGCCCCGGGAAGGAGGTGGGGGAGGCACAAGGCTTGTGCATGGGGAAGGGGCCTGGCCGAGGTGACAGCCACAGATGGGGAGACCCGTGTCCCTGGAGAGGAGTGATGGAGCCGGGCCTCACACACAGGGCCTTCAAGGACGTTCTACTTCCTGTGGAATCAGTGGGGACAGAGTGTGACTGCAGAGCCAAGTCACTAACTGTGGAGCTATTTCCAGTTAGACTTGAGCACCAAGAGTCGAAGTGGATCTAAATGAATGCACTTTGAGGCCGTGCTCTTAAGTGAAATAAATCAGACACACGTGTGTAAATACCGAATTGTTTCTCTGGTGAGAAACTGAATGTGTAGCTGAGGACCAAAATGTATAACTGACATTGTGAAATAGGAAGAAAAGGGGCAAAGGGGGAGGGAAGCTGGGCAGGGAGAAAAATGAGAAAAGAAGGAAAAAATGTAAACCAAGCTTTTGTAAATAGAGCGGGGTGGAGGGGTGGAAGGGAGGGAAGGGGAGGGGGGAAAAACGAGAACTGAGATGTATCACATACAGGGACGAATTCCCAATGATGAACGTGGTCATGTGTACCTAAAATGTACAAATAAACTTAACGAATTTAAAAAGAGCAGAAGTAGACCAGCAAATTAGAATCTGAGCTGTTGGAGGCTTTTCTCCCCCAGTCCTGGGAACTGAACCCAGGGCCTTCGCTGAGCTACGTTTCCAGCCCTTTTCCTTTACTCTGAGACAGGGTCTTCCCGAGGCAGAGCTGCCCAGCTGGCTCCCGTGTACACTTCTCCTGCCTTGGGCCTTGCAGTGCTGTGATTCCAGGTGTTTGCACTGTGACTGACTTGAAGGAACTGAGTTCTCTTGCCCGACAACCCTTGAGTCTTCCCCCCAAGTCCCTTGGCTGTGAAGGGAGCCTTCTCACCAGGCAGCCTGTCCTCCCGGCTGTGCCTTGTAGCCAAGGCTCCCTTTGCTGAGCTGACACATGTCTGCCGTCTGTCAGCACATCCACCTCCTGTATTTCTACCCCTGGAGGCCTCTGCAATATGCAAAATCACCCATTCTCATGACAGCCATTCAAATATTTGAAGATGGCAGCCATATCCCCGGAGCGTCCTCTTCCCCAAGCCAGTCGACTCCAGTTCCTGATATCATTTCTCGTATGACAATTATATCAGCGTTTGCTGTCTCTCCTCTGGCTCTGCTCCAGGTCTGCTTATTTGATGGCCCGAAGGGAGCCCAGGTGAGCCCAGGTGGGAAAGACCAGGCCAGACTCATCCTAGACTCGCTGGGGTCCAGGCAGGCAGTGAGACAGTGTGGAGAATCAGATAGCTGTGGCCTCAAGGCCAGCTCTGCCCCGCAGCGTGGGAAGGAGGTGCTTTATCCGCTCAGCATCTTTGCTTCCTTGTCTTTGAGGTGATGATGATCACAACAGCCTTGGAGATTAGCTGGAGAGTGGAGTGTCTTGATGCATACTCAGCTGCCTGGCACCTTGCAGAAGTTCAAAGTGAATTCTTTATTTCCCCACATTGCACCCAAGCCTCGAAGCCCTCAGCTCACCCAGGGCCTTTGGCTTGAAATAAAAATTCTAGTGTGTCTGACACTACAGTGCTCATGACTAATTCAGGACCTTCCTGGCAGAGACCTAGGAGCCTGGGCATCCAGCTGGGACCCCACTTCCCAGGATGGCTGAATTCCCCCACCTGCACTGTGGGGTTTACTCTCTGTATCCACACACAGAATGCTCCTGTAGGCTCCTCCTGCAACAGTCTCATGGACCAGGAAGGGGATTTATCCCCTTTTATTTATAGATAGGAGGCTTGGAGAGATAACACACCTGGCTCAAAGCCGCACGGCTGGTGAGCAGCCATCTGACGACTACATAGTTTCAAATAATGATCATGTATTGGCGCATGACTCTGTGGGTCAATGGTTTGATGTGACGTCTTCTGGGCAGGCTTTGGTGTTCGCTGTTGGCTCAGCCAGCAGATGGGCCCCCTGAGGACTAGCTGTTTCAGCTGTTACGCGATGGGATGGTGTCTGGCTTATTCATGAAGCCAAGTGTCACAGTACCCCAGAGCTCAGAGCAAGCACCAGTGCTGAAGTGTGCCCAGCCTGCCTTTGTATCATATTTCCTACTTTCCTACTTTCCCATCGATCATTGCAAAGCACACGGTCAAGGACACGGACAAGAAGAGAAGAAATGGCATTTACGTCTTGAAGGGGGAGCTGCAAGGTCACCTTCCAGAGAGCCGAGAATGGAAGTGTAGGAGGATTTGTGAGTACTTTTACAATCTGCTCTAGCGAGTGACTGGCACAAATGGGACAGGAGCTAGAGATTATTCAGTCTCTGCCTTCTTCGACAGGGATCAACTGGCTCAAATAATGCTCTGCTGGTCAGTCTTTTCTTCCTATTGCTCAATGTATTATAATTATGATTTTGCAGCACATGCCCAGTATACAAATGAGTTTATGTTCTAATGCACTGACTGGCATAGAAATGAGGGCTGGTTGTGAGCAGGGAACAAGAGAAATCAAGCTGAGAGGTTTCAATGGCTCATCTGTCTCCATGTAATTCAGGAAACTTTTATTGATCACCTACTCTGTGCTAGGTATTATATATTTATAAAGAACCTGAATGCAAAAGTGAATTAGTCTGATCTAATTGCTCAGGGGAGTCTCATAAGTCTAGTGAAAAAGATAAACTCTGAACAAAGCATAATTACAATGCAGTGGGGAAAGTTCTATAAATGATGTTTGAAATGCACATAAGAAATAATTCTGTTTTGTGGGATGCAGTCAGAAACACTGCAGAGAGAAGGTGCTGGTGACGGGTGCAGTTTTACTTGTGCAAATGCATGGAGGTGTCAACCTGCACAGACTATTCTGAAAATAACACGACCACAGGAGCATGGGGTGGGGTGAGGAACAGTGTCCAGAAATGGAAACTGGAGCTGTTGCTACCTTGAATATCACACTAAAGAATTTCAAACCATCCTGAAATTTATGGGGTGACACAGGAGACTGTCAAAGTGGTAATGACAGGGGCAGAGAGGCAAAATTTTCTATCTGAAGAGCACAGTGATTTAGGCTATGTGTAGGAAGAGGAAACCAGCCATGGGGAGAACAATTAGGAGGCTTTGCCAAGCAAGGGGCCGTGATTGGCAGAGGCAAGAACCTTCATGCAGGATGGGAGAGGTGAGGGTAATTTCAAAAGTATCTAGAGGAGGGCTTAGGAATCATTGGGTGTGGGGTGTATGAGGGAGGTGTGGAGACCACAGGCTGCCTTCTTTGGGCAACTACTTCAGCAAGAGATGGGCCGTGAAGGCTGGCAAAAAAGCAGATCATGGGAGCAGGGACAAATTAGGGGAAAGAGTGGAGGACAGTGGGGCAGATTCAGTTTGGGCTGTATTTCATTGAGGTACTACTGAAGAGTTCCAGAGAATAATCCAGATCGGTGGGTTATTGAATATCCGAGTCTGAAGACCTAGACAGAGATTTAGGTAAGAGATGTCGAATTGGAGGTCTTCTGCATACAGGTGGAGAATTGGTAAGAATTTGATGGTAATTGATTGTGGCAGTTAGGGTGGAATTTTAATTTGATTTGCTCTGGGATAGGACTTGGAAATTGGTGGAGCACACTTCCAGGGGGTAGGTCATGGAGCTGTAGCCTTGGGGCCTACATCTGGTCCCTCACCCCTTCCTCTCTGGCACAATTACTCTGCTCTGCTTCCAAGTCACCATAAACTAAGCATCTTTGTTCTGCCACACTCGTCCACCATGAGCTCTCTGTCAGGAGTCAGCTGATCATAGACTGAAACTCTGAGCAAATTAAACCTCTCTCCCTTTAAATTGAGGGTGTTGGGTGTTTTATCTCAACAATGGAAAACTAGTACAGAAAATTGATACCAGAGAAGTGTAGTCATTGTTGTGACTTATATCTGACCGACCATATGGCTTAAAAGCTTCTAGAACTGGTTTGTGGGAGAAGTTTGGACAGGTATAGAGATGCCAGCTAGAGAAGTGCTATGATGCTGTAAGTAGAGCCTGATAGGTGATTCTGTGCAGAGCTCAGAAGACCAGAATGCTCACCAAAATGTGGGCAGTAAATGCCAGGCTCAGAAAGTTTCAGTTGGGAGTAAGGACTCTATTGTGGTTGGAGGGCATGTATGTTACACTCTGGCAGAAAACTTGTCTACATTTTGTCCATGTTCTTAGACTTTGCAGGAGACCGAGATTAAGGGCAGTGGAGTAATTAATCCAGAGGAGGAAATTTCTAGATGACATAACATTAAGGCTGTGTCACGGGTACTACTGGCTGCTGTTAGCCAAATTTGTAATAAGAATCAAGGGGAAAAGGCAGAGCAGAAATTTTTTAAAAACTGAAATTTTGGCCTAGAATGAA
The DNA here is from genome assembly GCF_053883595.1 of Heterocephalus glaber. Classification (NCBI taxonomy): domain Eukaryota; kingdom Metazoa; phylum Chordata; class Mammalia; order Rodentia; family Bathyergidae; genus Heterocephalus; species Heterocephalus glaber. Next base: position 23,811,502 of record NW_028258357.1, read on the forward strand.
CCATGTATAAAGTTGGGGCTAAAGGAAGTGTGGCTGCTAAAGAGATTAGTACCATTAAAAAGAAGACAAGTAGTTTGCAAAGGGACAAGAAAGATGCCTGGAAAGCATCTCAGCAGTTATCAAGGCTTCATCCATTGTGGGATCAAGGGTACAAAAGTACCAACCTTTAATTTGAGAAGAGTCTTTGGGAATTGTTTCCCTGGGATTCATTTCACTGTGTCCAGCCATTCAGGTACTCAGGGGCTGTTGCAGACATGGTCCAGAGGGACCTTGCTACTACTTCTAGTGACAGTAGACCTTAATGTTGTCCACATGATGCCAGTGTTACTGGCATGCGAAATGTAAGGGATCCGGGAGGCTCCCACTTAGATTTTCAAAGAAAGCCTGGAATTCCCTGAGAGGGCAGTGTGTGAAGTTGTGAGGATGAAGCTGAAGGTGCAGTGGAGACCCCAGGAAGTCAGAGATGTCAGGAATGTGGAACATCCGCAGGGGAGCGCTCTGGATGTAGGATGTGGATGGAGCCAGTCCAGAGAGATGACTTGTGGGCTGCAGTTGGCAAGGCCGTAGGGGTGAAGCCACTAATGCTCTCTGGAGCCCACATTTTACCATCTATGCCTAAGATGTTGTATATGGAGCTACGGGATTTTCCCTGATGATTTTGGTCTTTCTTTGGTCTGATTCTTTGCTACTCCTCTCTTTTGGACTGGGAATGTTTGCCCTGTGCCATTGTACCTTGGGACTATGTGACGAGTTTATTTTTGCAGAGGTTCACAGTTAAGATATGTCTTGAGTCTCAGAAGAGACCTAGTATTGGACTTTTGGAAAATGCTGGAACAGTCAGACATCAGGGGAAGGGATCATTGTGTTTCTGGCTGTCTGTGGAATAGTTGTATTATGTTAGGTGGAATTATGAACTTAAACTGTTATTGTCTTTATTTGGAGATTAAGTATGGTTTAAGATGTGTTTTGGTAGCAAATTAAAAAGGGTGGGGATGTGGTGGTTAGGGTGGAATTGCAACTTGCTTTGTGAAGGCGTCTGACCACTGCCATCCTAGGCTGACCAGAGTCCACCTCAAGCCTCTCCCATCTCACTCTGCTTGCATACCTGAATGAAGATGTATAATCATGGGGCAATGAGGCTCTATAACCGCAGCTCACCCCAAAACTCCCATCATCCTTCAGCCCTGCACTCGGTCGGCAACCACCACTCCCTGCACTTCCTCAAACTGTGCCCTTGGTGGGAAGCCATGCCCCTTCTCACTGAGCCCTCCCTCTTGAAAGCCCCATTTTGAACATTTCCTTTCATACCTGCTGTTTTGTGCTCAAGACCCCATAAAAGACCCAACAGCCTGTGCCAGAGTGGCCAGTCTGGTCTAAGTGCCGGGGCAGTCCCTCAGGTTTGTTCTAAATGGACCTGTCCTGACTGGTGAGCTTGCTCCTTTGTTTCTATCTCCTTTTTCCCTGGCAGTTGGCTTTGAGATCTGTGCTGGAGCTTCATGGAATGCCCTTTCCCGAGTGTCTGGTTGAGAAATGGGGGCACAGCCTTGGGGTCTATGTCCGGTCTTCCTTCTCTGGCACTTTTCCCCTGTTCTGCTTCCTGGCTGGCATGAACTGAGCAGCTTTGGTCTGCTGCTCCCTTCCACCAAGAAGTCTCTGCCTTGGAGCCAGCTGACCATGTGCCAAAACTGTGAGCAAATTAGACCGCTCATCATTTAAGTTGTGGGTGTTGGGCATTGTGACTGAGCAACATGAAAGCTAATACACTGACAGAAAATCCAACTCAAACTAACTCAAAACAATACAAAGAAGGAGTTTTGAATTCTTTAACAATATCAGTAGAAAGTCCTAGAATAGCCTGACATCAATCACTGTTGGATCCAGAGGTCCCAAGGATGTGATTAATTCTTCATCTCCTTCTTCATCTCTTTGCTCTGCTTCCTCAGGGGCTGGCTCTCCCTCAGGCATGCATTCTTTTCTTTCAGATGGAGAAAACATGCCTGGGGTCAATCGCCCATCTGTCATATACTGTCCATCCCTCCAGTTGCCCAGGACATAGATTTAGGACATCAGCTGAGCAAGACCAGGGGCATCCCCAGGGACTCTCCTGAGGATTAGGACTTTGTCTTGGAGTCTTCTGGAAGATCTAGAGAGGAATGAAATAACTGGGTTTATTCAGTGTGCTACTGACTGAATTTAAGTTAGAGTTCTTTTCCATGGCTGATCGATTATTGTTCTGGGGAAGGCTGGGTGCTATCAGAGAGCATTTCTGCAGTTCCTAGGACTGAAATTCCAGGACTTTCCACAAGAAAGAAAGAAAGAGAGAGAGAGAGAGAGAAAGAAAGAGAGAGAGAAAGAAAGAGAGAAAGAAAGAGAGAAAGAAGGAGAGAGAGAAGTTTAAATACCTCCCTCATGGCCAGGTGGGTGTGATCGCCCATGGAGGGAACTCGGGCCAAGGAGGCTGGCCAAGGGTGAGCCCTGGGACAGTCACGTTCAAGGGGTCCACCCAGAAAGCAGTGACCCTAGATGGAAACGGGAAGGGTCAGCATGGCAGGGAGGACAGAAGAGACCTGCTGTGCTGCACTGACTGCTTGCAGGAGAAGCATGGGAATCACCAGGCCTGGTCTCTAGCTTGTTCTTCAGTGCGCTGGAGGCCTCTTCACCAGACGGCAATTTCTCCAGAATGTGAAGTACTCTAGCAGTCCTGCAAACAGCCCTGGGTGCACACCTGGCCCCTCTCATGCAGATTAAACTACTAATATGGAGGAAGGGAGCAGCGGAAGAGGTGACCAAGTTTAATTTGATTTGCTTCTCCTAAGAAAAGCCCAAGTCAGTGAAGGGTGTTTATCTCAGCCCCTGCAGACATCTCTTTCTGAAAGAATTTGGTCCTTTTCTCTGGATCTTAGCATTAGCAGCTCTTTGGTATCACAATTATTGCAATGTGCATTTAGCTAATCCAAGACGTAAGAGTTTAGGTCAAATAAGAGGACCCATAGAGGTTAGGCAGATTGGAAAATCCATGGGAATGAAGGGCCTCTGTATTGAGTACATACTGAATTTCTTTCTTAACTTTATCTCCTACAATATGATAAAACAACAAGTTACATAGCACTCACGTTGTATTAGATATTATAAGTAATCAGAGATAGTTTACAGTATATGAGAAGATGGCATATGTTATATGAAAACATGATGCCATTTTATGTAAGGGACTTGGGTATCTTTGGAGTTTGGTCTCAGAACCAGTTCCCCTTGGATACTAAAAATCAGCTGTATTTTTTCTGATCATCAATTTCTTTATCTAAAGCAGTGGGTCATTAAAAATTAAATGACATGTTTTTCAAGTTTTTTGAGTGGTTCTTGTATTTGTTGAGAATTAATTATGTGGTAGCTATCACTCCATAACTACGTGTGTGAAAGTCTTGGAATGCATTTAACATTTTGCTGTCCACACCCTTTCAGCCTTTTGCTGAAGTGAGACCTAACACAGATAGGCAAGCAAAAAATATAGCACATGGAGGGCATCAAAATACACCACCCAAGATGCCACTTTGGCACAAGAACTACTGCGAGCTGAAGGCATTTGAGGCTCCACCGATGCAGAAAGACACTCTTCTAGACCTGCCCTCCTCTGTGATCCACAGCAGACAGCTCCGGGAAATGAGGGTTCTGTAACTCTCCTCTTTGGCAAGATCTATAGCCACGGAGAAGACAGAAAGTCAGGGCCGGGCTGGAGCTGTGCTAACGGGTTCCTCCCTTGGAGTGTGCTCATCTTGTCATTCTCGCCACTTTCTGAAGCATGTCTGGAGTCCACTGTCACGAGTGTCTTTACAAGACGTGACCAAAAATACGGTGAATGCTGCTTCTGAGGCCATTCACTGAATCTGGCATTATGGGACTTCCGGTTCTTCCCCAAAGTCAAAATGACCATGAAAGAGAGATATTTTGAATCAATTCAAGACATTGAGGCAGTCAGGGTAGCACAACTAAAGATACTCAGGAAAGGGGGCTCCAGAGCTGCTGCAGAAAGTGGCAAGGATGATGGGATGAGTGTGTTCAAAGCGAGGCGGAGGATTTTGAGGGGGATTCATGGCAATGTCTCTTTGACTGTAATAAATTTTTTTAACTTATATGTTCTCGTGTTCACTGTATCGTTTGATCATACCTTCTACTTATCTTCCCACAGATGCCATTTTTGGAAGCCTGAACCTCTGTCTTATCATTTTCTGCACATCTTTTCTTGTTACTATGTTCTGTCGGTCTAAGCTCTGGCCACTCATCTCCAGCTTTCTCCCATGGGCAATGGACTTCACTTGTCCATTGGTAAACTTAGCCTGATTTGCAAAATCCGTATCATAGAACACAAGAGGGTAGAGGGAAGGTTTCTTTTCCTTCCCCACATGTGTCAAATGGTGTGGAGCAGAAAGATGCATGGACAATGGACAGGAGTGTGGAGAAGATATGGTTTAAAATAGGAAGGTAGGCAAGGCTTGCTTCCAGCGAGCATTTCTTTCCCGTTACCTACAGCTGGGAGAACCAGAGGGTTATGCTGAGTTTCCTAATAAGGCTTGCCTGTTGGCTTGGAGAGCTTGCAGTTGGCAACGAATATGGTGAGTAATCCGAAGATGAGACTACATATGTGAGCATGGGAAATGCAGACTGCTGAAGAAGCAAACAGGTGAGCCAGGCAGGCAACCAGGTTGGCCCTGCCTGGAACATCATCTGGCCTATGATCCTTGTCTTTGCTGTGCTCTGGCCCAAGTCAGGAGGGGCCAAGGTCCCGGGCTGTGCTCCTGTAGCACAGCTGCTTCGGGACTGAGTCTTAACAACTTTATAAAGGGCTACCGGACCACAGGGGAATAAACACAGGGGAACTGTCCATCCGGAGGCTGTGCTGTACAGAAAGGCATCCGCAAGCCACTGGAGGACATTTATGTCTACGTGCATCCAGACCGCATCAGTCGGAAAACGGCCTTCCTTAGTTGTGCTAGCCCTGAGAGTTCCACAATCACACGCAGTGCAAATGCTGCCCAGTGGTGACTGTGTGAATGGGGCACATAGCACACTTCTGTCACCGTGCGCTGGGCCACACTTGTCTGAGTACTGTGGCTTAGGGGGCACTGCTCAGACTTCAATGCTCATATGAGTCACCTGGTGATCTTATTAAATCAGGTCGGGTTCAGCAGGTTGGGGCGCTCTCTGGGAGTCTGCATTTCTGACTGGCTGTGCTGATCTGATCCTGCCAGCTCGTCCGCACCCTGCGGAACAGGGCTCAGAGTCACGCCACCTTCCCGGGCCTGGTAGGAAATAGGTGGCACACAGGGAGCTTCCACGAAACTCTCTCCCTGCCCTTCCAGGGTCTCCTTTCTCCTTTCAGGTAGAGAACTGCAGTTTATTGACCCTTTTGTCCCTGTTGAGAGGTAGCTATGAACAAGCGTACGAGCTGCACACCCAGAACGCCTAGACTGAATGCCTGGCTTCAGCATATACTAGCTGGGTGACGTCCAGCAGCCGTGTAACTTGCTGTGCCTCAGTTTCCGTCCTCAGAACAGGAAGAACAGTATCTTGCAATGCGTGTGCCTTTGTAAATGTCTATCCACGTCACCTGTTATCGTACTGATCATAGACTTGGTGGCAAGGCTGACTTTCTCACGCACAAGGAACCAGGACGACAGAGATGCTGGAGCTCCATCCTGACGCGAACTTGAAGGGCTCCCGGGAGAGTTCCAGGTCTCTGGCCCTGGTGTAGATCTGGGGAAGGAGACATACGGGTTTTGTTTGGTAGCTGAGGAGGATGTCTCGCGCTATGAGATGGCACTTTCTCTGACCCCTGGTTCCCCTATAACACGCTGCTAGGGCACAGGGCAGTCCTGCCCATTGGTCAGTGGGGGATGAGGTGTCTATGAAGCTCCTGCGAGATATGTCACCAGGCCCCGTCTGGGCAGTGTCACGTTCAGGGGGAGACAGTCCAGAAATTGACTTTGTTAAAAGCAAATCTAGGCTTGTACTGGTTTATTTTAGAAAGTGCCCCAGAAGATGCAGTTTCTAAGTCAAAGCAGTGGACCCGAAACCTTCCCCGTGTTCCTCTCATTCTCGTTCTTTCCTACCAAGTTTGGACCTGAAATACAGCCCCTGGTTCACCCTGCTCGTCCCGGCTCCCCACTCCCACCGTGGCCCCAGCCTTGCCTCTCCCTACCCACCCCTTCCTGCCCCACTGTCTCCATGGCTTCCTCTTCCTCCAGTGCTCATGTCCCCAGGCCCCTCCCCTTCTGAAATCTGTGCTTCTGGCCTTTCCACGTCTTGCCATCTGTGGGAGAGGATCGAGGCTCTGCCCTCAGTGCTCCAGGGCAGAAATCTGCTCATTCCCCAGACAACAGAGAAGATTCAGAAGCTGACCGGAAAGGAAAAATCATTCCTCCCTAGAAAGGAGCCTGGGCGGCGTGGCAGGCAGAGTTCCTACATGCCCTTTATGACTCCTGCCTTCCGGTGTACGTGCTTTGTCTAAGCCCTGGGACTGTGAACACAGTGGGTGTTGTATTAGTCACCTTTCCACTTCTGGGATGAAATACCTGACATATACAACTTGGAGGAGGAAAGATGTGCGTTGGCTCGTGGTTGCCAAGGGCTCAGTCCATGCTCACTGTTAGCTCTACTGTTTCTAGGCTGAGGTGAGGCAGAAGCATCATGGCAGAAAAGGCCTGGCGGAGGAAAGCTGCTCCCCTCTTGGCAGCCAGGAAGCAGAGAGAGAGGGAAAGAGCCAGAGGGGAAGGCACAGGAGACCAGAGACGGCCTTCAAAGGCACACCCCAGCGACCTCTTCCTCCAGGCAGGCCCCGCCCTGCCTTCACCACCCAATCGGCTAAAGAGCTCACCTGTGGTCTAGGCCACTGACAGCTGCATCCTCAACATCCAGCATCTCTCCAGGAGCCTCTTTGCAAGCAAGATTACCTGGCACACAGAGAACCCTGGTTAGGCTGTTTCATGTACATCGACTTTAGAAAGGGGAGGTTGTGCAAGACGAGCGGACTGACTCAAGCAGGCTTTTTAAAAGTAGACACTGTTTTTCCATTGGTCACGGAGGAAGAAGTCGGAGGGCGCACTCTTGCTGCCCTGGAGGAAGAAGGGAACCCATGCTTCGAGCTCCTACGAGGCTCTCTGGAAAATGTTGGTGTCTTCTTGGAGGCAAGAGAAGCTGCTGGAAAGGAAATGAGATGCTGTCCTACAACCTCAAGGAACTGATTTTAGCCAACAACTTCCCTGAGTCGGAAGAGGATGCTTTCCTAGAGCGCACCCCAAGGGACGGAATCCATGACACCTTGATTTCAGCCTTGCGAGATCCAGAGAAGAGAATCAGCAAGCAGCACTGGACGTGTGACCTAGAGAGCTGAGAGCTTGCTCAGTGGGCACTGTTTCAAATCTGTACATTTTCCATAATTTGTTACCTAGCGATAAAAAATGAACAGGGAGGGGGAGTGGATGGGTGATGAAAGCTCACACATGAATGATGTGTTTGTGTTACAGACAAAAATATTACTAGCGTCACAGAACAAAAGCTGAGGGCCAGAGAGGAGGCCTTATGGTAAGGGACCAGGGGCCAGGTGAAGGACCCTGCAGCTGGGGCAGTGAGAAAAGCTCATAGGAGGGATGGAAACTGCCCAGATGGACAGCAGGATTTAGCAGCTGCAGGGCACATGGAAAGACTTCTGGTAAGGGAGGGATTTAGGGAAAAGTAGTGTTATGGGGAGGCCCAGAAGGGCCTCTGGACACCCCAAGCTCCCCTGTCACCTGGCCGCAGCCTTTCCTGACAGCTACCTGAGCACGCAGGGCTTTTATGCCACTGGAATGTGTTTGCACTTGGTCCTCTGCCCGCACACAGCTTCCTTTCTTCTGCCTCCTTTGTCCTCCAGACCCAATCCAAGGCTCACCCCCTCCCTAACCCCACTTCCCAATCTTGGAAAGGTGAGCCCCCAAACCAGGCTTCATAGCTGTAACTAGAAGCTAGGACTCAAATCAACTTGCTCCTTCTACTCTTTCAGGAAGGAGAGGAAAGCACCTCTCTCTAGGTTGGCAATCAGACCCAGTCTTTTGCCCTGTTTCTCCTTTCCAAAGGGCAGGTTTTCCTAACTCCGGGCCTCTCTGCAGTCTGGCCAGGCTGGCAGCCCCAGTGCTGGGGGTGCCTTTGGCTGCAAATTTCTAAAGCAGCTGGGGCCCAAGAGGCCTTGGGCTGTACCCGCGGGATCCTTGATCATGTTCTTGTTTCCTCCTCCAGAAATGTGGGCTAAAATAAGCCCAGAAGCTGAGAAAGGGGTGAGTCAGAGCCCCAGGGTGGACCCATCACTGCTGGTGAGAAGCATCCCGGCTGAGCTGAGGTATTTATGCCGAGGGCTGAAAGTGCACAATGCGTTCCCTAGGACTGCTCTCCTTCCCAGACTCTGTGCCTGGGAAAGTTCCTCAGGGTGGAGCAGGAGGAGTCCCCATCTCTCTCTGGCCAGGAGGAGGAGCCCCGGCACAAGCCAGGTGACAGGCACTTTAACTCCAGCTGCTGCTCACCAGGTGCATCCTCGAGCACCCCTCACCCCGGCCCTCTTCTCTCAGCTGCAAGATGCAGATGCAGCCCGGACCACAGCTCTGCTCTCTCTGCCCCTGGCACCCACTGGGTGCACCTGAGTCTCTCCCTACAGCACTCAGTCTCCAAGTCCCGCGCAGGCCTGGAGCTGTGAAGGCGCGAGAGGAATTCAGCCAAGCCAGGCGCAGCCAGCACTCACTGATCGGACACCTCCTCCGCTGCGCACTGGGAAAAGGGCGGGGGATGAAAAGAGGGCGGGGGATGAAAGGAGGGCAGCGCCTGCAGGAGCGCACGGGCTGAAGGGGAGTGTGGATGGACCAGCAGCACCGCCTCCCCGCTAAGCCCCGAGTGCGGGACCTGGGTGCTCAGCTCAGAAGGAGCTGCCGTCAAAGTGGGCTGCGGCTGGGAACTCCGTCCTGTTAGCAGATTTTCTCCGCCTTGACCAAAGTCTTATGGAGAAAGAGTTCAGTACAAAATGACCAGAGAGGCCAACGTTCCTTTGCTTCAGAAGATCTAACCTTTAATACCCATGTGGTTTCCCCAGACACAGAGAACGGTGCAGGCTTGGTTTTCATCCAGACTCTCCGGGCTGGAGAGGAGCCACTTGTACCCAGCCGCAGGGCGCTCGGTGAAGAACCTTCCGCACCAAGGGTCCGAGGCCGCTCATTCCGGAACACTCTGGGTCCTGCCCTAGTTGCACCACGGCGCTCACAGACTGGCCCAGTCTCCACCTCCAAACGCCTTCCAGACACCTACAAATATTTATGTGTGACATTTGCATCACAAGCTACACTTAAAAGAAACACTGACATTTGATTCCATTTTATTTTTTCAAATATCATTTGAAAGTCGTGATTTAATTTTGCAGTTTTCTCATGGAGATTTTTTCCTCCTGTAATCTTTTGATGTGAAACTTTAAAAGTAAAGTAAAATAAAATAAGCAAAATTTGAGCTATCACACATGCAGAAGATGAATAAAACATTTTTACATGTGTGTGTACTGTGGGCGTTAATTGTGAAGTGTCAAGCCTGGGCGTGTCTCTGGATGACTGACAGGTAGGCCAGCGAACCGAGCGGGGAAGACACGCTTGGATGTGGGTGTCATCAGCCAATAGGCTTATAGCCCAGATGGACTAAAAAAGCAAAGGAGAAGGAAGAGCTCCCTTTTTTCTTCACAGGAGCCCTGGACTTGTCATTGCCTTTGAACGCTCATCTCCAGGTCCTTCGGCCTCCTGCTCGGATGCTTTACCTTCCCTTCCCACTCAGATTCACACCAGCGACTCTGCAGGAGCCTCAGACCTTGGCTCCAGATGGCTGCAGGATGCTCCGTCTCCAGCACACAGGCCACCATTTTGGATTCTTCCAAATCTCATTCTACCACTGGGTCATCGAGACTCCTCCCCTTCTGATCCTGAAGCCTACCTAATAAATCCCTTGTATATTTATATTTTATATTCATTCTGTCCTGCTGAACCCTAACTAATGCAGTGTACAGAAACACTGTGTAGTCACTGACCAGGGTGCATGATCCTATAGATTCTCTCTTGTGCATCTAAGCTCATCTGAATCACATGTTTCTTCTTTGGAACCATCCCTGCAGTGCAAACTCGGAAGCACCTAGGATAGAACCTGAGGACCATCTGTGCTCGGTAGGTTCTTATTCTGTGAGTCTCTGATTCATTCAACAGATGAACACTGAGTTCATATTATGTGCCAGCTCTGTATGAAGCACTGGGTGAGAGATGGATAGGATCTGGTACACCCCAGAACCATTTGAGAAACAGATACACGAGCTCATGCATTTGAACCTGGTTACAACTTGTGCTAATGGAGAGCTCTGCCCAGGTTCTAGGGCAGGGAGGAAGGAGAGATTAGTCTGAAAGAGGGGGAGTTTACCAATCTGCCTGCATACAGAGTCAAGGAGGCTTGAGAAAGCACATTGGTTCCTGTGCACAGTGGGGAAGAAACTGGAGCTTTTCTGTGGGAATGAGGAACCAACAGAGCCACAGTGTGGACAAAGCTACAGTGACAACTCTCCTGAAGGTTGGGTGGACATTTGGACTTACGTAGAAATGTCTTTCATCACCACAAGTGACTACTACTACTACTACTACTAATGGACCTGATTACAGAGCCTGGTGAGCACTTTATGGGCACTACGTCATTTAGCCACTGCAGAGTCCCCCAGGGTACTGGCTATTATTGCTGAGAGGCAGTGAAATTTACTTATTATGAACACGTGCTCTGCACCTAGACTACTGTGTTTAAGTCCTGGCTCCGTACTTATTAAATGTTCATTTTTAGGCAAGTAACAAAACCTTCTAGTACCTCTGCTTTCTTATCTTCATAGTGGGGAAATAAAAGAGCCATGGTGATGGAGCTATAAAAAGGGCTCAATAAGATTTTACCTGTGCAGTGTCAACTAACTCTGTTTAATGAGTGCTGCCTCTTAGTGGCCCATTTAATGGAGAGGGAAGCTGAGACTTGGGCATAGACAGTCATGTTTCAAAAATGGTCACAGAGTTAAGAGGCAGAAAATTCTGGGTGCAAACGCAGAGCATGACTTCCTTCATCATCAGCTAAGCAAGGTTTGGTTGCTCAAGTGTGGCTTTTTCTCTGGTGAACTTTTGATCTGCAGAAAGACTTAAAAATCATTTCCCCCAAAATGTCCAGCAAGAAGGGGATGAGAAAATGTTAATCTATTTAATCACTGTCACTTTCAGGAAGCTGCTTAATCAATCAATAGATTCATCAAACTTGTAATTACTTACTGCTTCCCCACAAGTGCCAAGCATAGCATTTTGTCATTTCACGCAAGGTATCTCATGGGCTCTCCACCACTAAGTGTGTGTGACTATTCCCCCTTTACTCAAGGCGACACCATCCTCAGAGGGCAGGTAACTGGGTAGGATCACCCCATTGCTGTGATTTCCCATGTCCCCCACACCTCCCAAGGGGCAGGACCTGATTAGTCTGAGCTAATCACCGAAAGCGTACCCCAGTTTCCGGTGGGAGAAGCCAGGCTGGGGAAATCAGTGCAGAGCATGCTGCTGCTGCTGCACGAATTAGCTGAGAAGAATGCAGAAATCGGAATCAAAGCAAGCGTAAGTGAAAAACTTCCAGGACTCCTGAAAGCATGTCCTCCCTGTTATTAAGAACACCTCACCCTTTGATGTTGCCTGGATTTGAGTCTGGGGATGCTGGTGCCATCTGCCCATTGCCCGAGGATGACAGCGCTGCAAGGGTGGGCAGGGACTGGAGACCCCCAGGCACCATCCCACTACGCAACCCCTGAGCTTCAGGGTTGTGAGACCGAAGTGCCCTTGCTGCTCAGCCTGTCTGACTAAGGACGGCTGCACAGCCAGCGCGGTCAGGAGCACAGCCAAGTCCAGGTCCAAGCTGGGCTGCCTCACTCCAGGCCTCTTGTCTGGCCCAGACACGGTTGGTCTGTTCACGTTGTCACCGCCTGGAGGGAGGGGTTGGATTCTGCTCTTGTGGCGGATCTGGTCATCAGTCACGGTGCCAGGCTGACAGAGGTTTGAGTCATTCATTGTTCTTTTGTTGGTCTCATTGTTCCCTGATAAATATGTATTGCTTCCATAATGAAAACAGCAAAGGGAAAATTCCATGTGAGGCAGAGGTAAACAAGGCAGCTCTGCTAACAAAGAAGGCAAAAGACCAAGCTGTGTGGTGTGTGCAGAACACAGTCTAAAGAATGCTAAGCTGAACAGGGCCCGAGACAGAAGAGGTGCTGAGTGTTTTACTGCACCTTGAGGGACTTGTGACTTTGGAGACCTAGTAATTCATCGGGAGGAGCGGTTGTGGTTTTCATCAAACCTCCCTGACTTCTGCAGGTGAGGGCTGGGTGCAGGGGATGGGAGAGAGGCGGTCCGGCTCCTTTACCCCGTTTCGGGGCTGTGGCTTCTCGGTTGTTGGTAGGTTTCCCTCCTGCCCTCCTCCAAGTGGCCCTTTGGAGCCTCAGATTGGACGAGCTGACCGGGCTACACTTTCATGCTAAGGAAGTATCGTCTTGCAGGGCTTTGCCATGGGCGTGAATTAAACAGCTCTTGCGAATGTAGCCGCACAAAGGTAGGCAACAGGAGCCTGATTCCTACAGCAGAAACCCACTCCAGCTGGTGCCCCATTCCTGACCTCGCTCACCCTCAAAGGCACGGGCTAAGGTTCCTCGCCCCTAACTGACTGGATGAATTTCTTCCTCCTAGACCAGGCCTCCTGCCAGCCACGTCTACCTGCTGTTGTTTGTGACCTTGACCAAAGTCCTGGCGGCAAAGCTCAGGGTAGATCAGTACCTGGAGTCAGAGTGTGGCTTGCATCGCAGCTCTGCTGCTTGCTCCATCTCTGACTTGGGCAGGTCACTTGGGGCCAGCTGCCTCATCTGTGGGGTTGGATGCACCAAAAAAATGAAATAGAAGCATTACGGACGCCTGCAGTTACCTGGGAATTCATGTGCTTTTGCAGGAAATCCGAGGCAGAGAAGCAAGAGCCTTGCCTTTATTTCCTCCCCAGGGTAGAGGGCGCGGGGAGGAGGAGTCAGGCTGGGGGAACAGCCAGGCCAACTCCAGAGACGCAAGACACTCGGATGGAGCCCAAATGCAGACCATGGGGAGGGGGTGGGGCGGTGGATTAAGGCCGGGGGCGGGGAAATCGACAGCCAAAGCGTAGAATGACGAGGCTAGTGGTCATAAAGGAAAGGAGGAGCCTGAAGGTTTCCAGCAAGGAGATGCTTGGCTTACTTGGCTTTTCAAACTTCCCTCCTCCTGTTAAAGCACAGGCTGTGGCATACGGGCTGAGACAGGCAGGCGGCCGGAGCTGGAGGACGCGTCCAGGGCCCGAGGAGGAGGCCGCCTGGAGGAAGACAGGCGGGCACAGAGGAAAGGGATGACGGCCTTGCCGCTCCCCTCCTCCCTCCCGAGTTGTCTCAGCCGTGTCGCTCTGCATCTAGATCAGGAGAGATGGCCGGCGAGACCAGATGAGGCGTCCGCGGCACCTGCCACACGCCAAGCGCTGGGAGACGGCAGCGACAGTGTTCTGGTGGAGCTGCAGTCGCGGAAGTGACCCTGGGCGTTTGGGGAGCGCCGCTTGGGAGAATGAGACGAAGAGGCCAAAGCCAGGCAGGGAGGCAGGAGACAGGCGGGCAGGGGAGCTTGCAAGTGCTTCCCAGGGCGAGGGTGGGGCCGAAGAGAGCAGCATGCAGGCAGGCTGGCCCTTCCACGGCGCTCTGCGGCAGGGCCCACAGCGCCCGCTCCGCGGAAGGCTGTTCTTAGTTTCGCACGAGACGCCTGCAGGAGCAGCAGCAGCAGCCCTTCCTCGAGTCTGAGTCTGCCGGTGTTGTCTCCCCTGCCAGGAAACTTAATCATCGTGTCAGGAGGGTGCATTGAGACCTGCTTGGAGGAGACAGGAACCCAGGGGAGTGCAGACTGCTGAGAATGTCTTGCTCAGTGGGAGCGTCCAGGTCCCAGTACGCAAACAAGTGGCAAGAGAGGACTCATTGCTGAATGGGAGGGTTTTCACCCTTTTGCTGGCTTTGAAGGAATGCATCTTCCTTATAAAATTCTCAAATGGTCAGTGGTGCCTATTTAGGGCGCTGACCGTGTGGCAGGAGTGGCGTAGGACTTCTGTGTTTATGTGCACTTGGGCCGTTAGTTACCACCCAGACTCCTTGTGTAGTGATGCTGCCTTCCCACTTTATGCCTCGTGGGACTGAGGCCAGGCAGGGTTAGTGACTCGCAGGCCAGACTCCTGGGAGTGCGGCACAGCTGTCCTCCCGCTGTGCACCGGGACAGTCGCCCCAGTGTGGGCGATTTGGATTTCAGAGCCTCGCGGGAGGCCAAAGTGGGTGGGCTGCAGGAGCCACACTGCTAAGCCTGGTCTCCAGCAAGCCACTCAGCTGCGTGCCTCTGTCCCTCTTCACAAAAGCGAGATCTGACGCATGTCGATGTGAAATGTGCTAATTCAGGTGAAGGGCTGACAGCAGGGCTGGCGTGTAGTGCTCCGTGAATGTGAATATCAGTGATCTTTCTACTCTGCTTTGCTAGCAGAGCATGACATGTCCCAGGAAAGCTCATTAGAAGGGAGAATTGGGGTTTCTAGGAAGGGTGGATCTATTCTCTTCTTTGGATGAGAGGAGCTAATGCCCAACCGATTGAGCTGTGCCTAGAAAATAATCTTGATTTGAGTTGATGTCTGGCCATCCTTGTCCATGAATTCCAGAGCGCAGGCTTGTCACGGCTGTGTGCTGCTCCTCCTCACCGTGTTCTTACTGCACACGGAGCCCTCATCACCTGGAGGTTTCACCTGGTGACAGCTCCTTGTGCTGCTCCCATACTTTGGGAACAACTGCTCAAACTTGTTTCAGTGTGATGTTCACGTTTAACTGGGTTTCAATAGAGTGGATGTTAATTTTGGCTTTGTGACCTTAGGGAGGTTCTTTGTTCATCGGCAAAATGGGTGCAGTAACAGGATTCTAAGCTACCTGTAATGAGGCCTTGTCACATAGGCCTCAGGAAGACTCAGGTTTAAAAAGGGCATTGCATGGAGGGGCTGGGGTGGCTGTGCTGGGTCAGGGGCTGCTGATTTCCTTTGCTTCTGAAATTAAACCAATGTCAGAACCTCCGTCCTGCCAATGCCATCACCGTGTGCTCGGAGCTCGCCACCGCTCGGGCTGCACGGTATCTGAATCCAAACTGCAGAGGCATTGAGGGGCCATAAAGGCCATGGTTATGAGCCCCAGAAGATAGAGCAGAAGTGAACAACAGAGAGGGCCTCTCTGAGGCTCCTCAATGAAAATTGAAGCCCACTGGGAAAGTGAAGAGAATCTCTGCACTAAAGGCACACTGGACCACCATGGTTGATTGACTAAGAGTCATTAGAGACTCAAAGCCTAAAAAGGCCAGCTATACCTGGAAGATATCTCTGAGAGCTCCATAAGGCCTCTAAACACAAGTAATAAAGATACTCACAATAAGCAATACTGAAGTATCAGCCCAGGAATTAAACCAAAAAACAGCACCACCAACAAAATTAGAAATGAGAAAACATTTAAGGAAGGTGCAAACCTAGACTTCTAGACCACCAAAGGCAAATTCTGGGGAAAATGAGGTGGAAAAATCTGATAATCAACCACCTGGACTCCCTGAACTGATAGCACAGGAAGTAAAACAGATGAATGAGGCTCTAGAAAAATT
Source organism: Heterocephalus glaber (assembly GCF_053883595.1). Classification (NCBI taxonomy): domain Eukaryota; kingdom Metazoa; phylum Chordata; class Mammalia; order Rodentia; family Bathyergidae; genus Heterocephalus; species Heterocephalus glaber. The sequence continues at coordinate 23,827,269 of NW_028258357.1, forward strand.
CAAAACAGAAATAATTTCCCAGATAACTACAGAGATGTTGGGCAGAGTAAAAGACATGGTTAGAGACTCTAGAACAGAAACAGATAAAAAAATAGATGAGCTCAGGACCATGATGGAAACCATGAATGCCCAACATAGGAAAGAAATGGAATCCATGAAACAGATTCAAACAGATATTCAGGAGATTAAAAACTCCACTGAAAGTATTCACATCAGACTGAGCAAATGTGAAGATAGAATATCAGATATAGAAGACAGGATTGCGGTTAGTGACCATGAAAAGAGAGATTTCTTAAAAATAGTAAAGAACCATGAGAAATCGATCCAGCAGCTGCTAGATAATGCAAAGAAGAATAATGTAAGACTGATAGGAGTCTACAAAAAGCAGGAGAAATCACAATTGACATAAAAAACTGTTCACAGAATTAATGACCAAAAACTTCCCAAACAGAGGAAAAGAATTTGACATACAGATAAGTGAGGCATGTAGGACTCCCAACTAGCCATGACAGAAAAAAGTCTACACCTAGACATAATAATAGTCAAGATCCTGGAAACCCAATAGAAGATCAAAATCCTACAAGCAATTAGAGAAAAGAAAGAAATCACATACAAAGCAAAGCCCATCAGAATCACGGCAGACTTCTCAATGCAAACCCTCAAGGCAAGGAGAGCATGGAGTGAGGTATTTTAAGCCCTAAAAGAAAATAACTTCCAACCTAGACTGTTGTATCCTGCAAAACTATCTTTCAAAATTGATGGGGAAATAAGATACTTCCATGACAAAGAACACCTGAGAAACTTCATGAACACCAAACCAGCAGTCCACACAACTCTAAGCAATATCCTAGAAAAAGACAATGAGGGTCACAACTCCATGAGCACCAACAGACCAAAGCCATCAGGCAAGGCAAGAAATTAAAGGGAAAGGGGGAAAATAAAAAAATAAAAGAGCCAACAACAACAAAATAACATGACAAGGATGAGTCAATACATATCAGTTATAACCATCAATGCTAATGGTCTCAACTCACTAATCAAAAGAAATAGACTGGCAGAATGACATTAAATCAATATGAGGGTGTTTGGTGGCCCAGAATATGGTATTTCCATCCCTACCTGAGGTCAGATCTGAGAGAGACATAAATGCATCTGATGCATTTGTCTGGGGGATGTGGTTTAAATCTGTGAGTCAGTAGTGTTAGGGACTGAATTGTCCATCCCTCCATGGGAGGGCGAAGTGCTAAGCCCTAGGGGGGTGAAAGGCGAAGATGAGCCTTTCAAAGGGACAGTAGGTTAAATGAGGTCCTAAGGGTGGAGCCCCATGTGAGGAGCAGAGCTCCTCGGATGCATCCACTGGAAGGCAACATGAGGGGCAGTGAGAAGGCACTTCTGTCTGCAAAACCTGCCTGCTGAGCCCTTGATCTCAGACTTCAGCCTCCAGAACAGGGAGAGAAGGCATTTCTATCATCCCAGCCCGGGCAGTGGCACTGTCCTCTGGCAGCCTCGGGACACTCACACGGTGGGTGCTCCCACAGCACTCAGAAGCGACTCCTGTCCCAGGTGCACGCCAGAGGCCGCCTGACCTCCAAGGAGGCACTCACGGGAATCCCGAGGCCGGGAGCAGAGAGCACCTGCCGCCTGTAGGCAGCATGGATGCTTTATGCTAAACAGAGACGAAACACTCGGGCTCAGCCTGCTCTCTGGGAGTCCCGAGTGACCGAGGGCATTGCTCCTCCAGAGGAGGAGGGAGAGCCACAGACGCTCCTCCAGGTGAGCCCTCAGTCGGAGACCTCGCCATGGAAAATGCCCCCCGAGCTTAACAAGGTTTGCAGAATGGACTGGTGTTGTCAACCTCATTAAAGTGCGTGTCTTTAGCGCGCGTCTGTTGGGCAGCTCTGAGGAGATGGACGCAGAGCACACATGTCTTCTCTTACATACTGAAGCAGGATCGGTTCACCAATCGAATGCACAGATAACTGCACTTCAGTTAGGTGCTGTGGAGAAGGGCACGGCCTGCTCTTCAAGCAGAGTGACTTCCGGTGCTGCTTCCCATTAGGGGAAGTGGCCTCTGGGTGAGGCCTGAGGGGTGAGGGTGAGACTTACATTCCAGGCAAGGTGCGTAAGGCATGGAAGAGAAAGGAGGTCTGCGTGCTTGGGGAGGCAGCAGGGGTGGTGAGGGAAGAGAGAGCCTTGAGCTGCAGGCTGTGCCAGCTCTGCAGAGTCTTGGCTTTTTACAGGCAGCTCACTGACCAGAGATTTTGAGTTGTGAGAGCTGCTCCAGAGTTTTCTTTAGAAAACAGTCACACTGGCAGCACATTCCAGTGACACAGAAGGGGTCACAAATCTTGCTCACTCGTGTGACATATTCAGGCTGCTCAATGAACTCAATCTGTCACTTCCGGGGAGAACAACAGTGCTCTAGTCAGCAGATAAAGAGGCTGCACGCAGAGCCAAACTGGAATTATGAGGTTGACAAGTGAACGTTGGGATTTTTGATGTGTTTCAAACGTTGGCAGAGATTTTGAAAGACAGTGAGCCGGGGCCTAGCTTCTCCCAGCTGGTGCATGGTCACTTGTCTCAGCAATCAAAAGAGTTTGAGCATCATTTTCCAACCACAAAAGACCCCTGCACTGGGAAGGAATGGATCCGAGACCCACTTGTGAATAAGCCAGCTGAACCGACTTTGTCCACGCTAGAAGAGGACCGACTGCTTGAGATCACAAATGGTGGTGGCCTTGAAAGTCTGTCTGAGACAGCTTCACATCTCCATCTGCTCTGGGTTGGAGTCAAGGCTGGATGTCCTGAGGTCCTGAGATCACCACAGAAGCACAGAAAATCCTGCTTCCATTTCCATCTTCCTATATTTCTTTGATTTTTGTTTTTGGGTACCAGGGATCAAACTTGGGTCCTTGTGCTTGCGAGGCAGGCAGTGAAACCACTGAGCTAAATCCCCGGCCCTTCCATCTTCCTATATTTGTAAAGCAGAGTTTTTGTTTTGTTTTGTTTTGTTGTTATTTTTCAGCAACAGCAACCAAAATGAGATTTCCAGGTGGACTGGACATAGAAACTCACTTAGGTGTCACTGCCTCCCAACACCCTAGACTGAACTGCCTCCTGTATGTAGGAAAACAAGCTCAGTGCTCCCACTCACTCTGCATTATAGGAGTTATAGAATTATTTCATTGTATTACAATGTAGTAATAATAGAAATAAAGTGAATAATAGATGTAACGCACTTGAATCATCCGAAAAGCACCCCCACCACTACCACATCTATCCCCTGCCCCATGAAAAAATTGTCTTGAATCGGATTCCTGGTGCCAAAAGAGTCAGGGATGATTGAAAGGAAGAGGATTTCTCCAAACAGCTTCGGGGGCTCGGAGGCACGGAGCAGACTGGGGTGGTCAGGGTGTGGTAATGTTACCACTAAAAGGGGACGCGGCGCTCACCAACATTTCGAAGTTGATGAGATTGATGGAAATTCAGGGAGAGGTTTTAGATGAGAATCAAGAGGATGGGGCATAGAACTGGGGCAAACGCGGCACTTGCGAAGAGGTGCTGCAGTTTCACTAAGAATAAGTGGCACCCGGTCACCTTCTTGCCTTATTTATGAATGAACAACTGAGGGGCTGTTGGAGACTAGGACAGGTGGGCTTCGATGTGGCGTTTGCCAAGGTCTCTTTGTGTCTTTGGGAACCAAGGGCCAGGTACTGATGGCTTCACTGCCAAGCGAATCAGAGCCAAGGCCAGGGGCCCGACGAGGCGGACTGATGGGCCCACACCCACTGAGAACACGGCCTCCGGAAAGGAGCCCTGGCTTCAGTCTCGGCTGCTTCCACCTTTCTATCAATATTTCTTTCACGTGAGTGCCTTGAGGGTTTCTAGGCCAGTCCGAGCACACGTCATGGCGGCCGAGGAAGAGTAAATGGATCGGGTAACAGAATCAGGATTCAAAGAAGCTTCAGAATCCTGGCAGGAAGGGCAGAAGGAGCAAGCCGAGTCACATTAGGAATAAGTCTGGAGCAACACCGCTAGACCTCCAAAGCCTGCGGTGGGGAAGAGAGAGGAGCCTGTGGGAGAAGACAAGTCCTTCTCCGCACCGCAAATAACCTTAGACTGCTGAATCACCTCGGTTGCCCTCAGAGGATTGCCTTGAACAGGGGCCAGACACACAGTGCACCCCCAACAGGTCCTACTGACAGCTGCGCATGGATTTGGGTTCCTCTTGGAAGGATGTTGCTCATGCCTTCATCCAACGCCTATTTTCTGAGAATTAGAGTCATAGCCCACGAGGTGCAGTGTGCGTGTTGGTGAACAGAAGAGATACACGCAGTACATGGGCGTCTATGAGGCCATGACGGTGACCATAGGTCCTGCCTTCAAATTCTTGTCAGAGAAACAGATATAAACATCAGCACCAGAGCTGCTCCATCCCATCAATGCCCTAGAAAGAGTCTTTCTAAGAGGGGTGTAACTAACTCAAACAGAGGAAAAGTCGCGAATCACACCTGAAGCACCTCGTTTCTTCATAACTGGAACAGGTGGGTGCTCCTGTGCACGCAGTGCTCTTGACTGGCATCCAGCCTACAGTCTGTGCACAGTAGGGCACCTTGAATTGTGAGCCAACCTGACACCTGCGTTACTGAAGGGAATTCTGAACACACTTGGGCTTTTAAATCTGGAGATGAGAAATCCTGGGCTTGGGTCTGCTGAATGTGCAGCAGCGTGTGAGAAGCTGCTGTGTAGTGAAGAAGAGCATGTATGGTGAAGCCTCAAAGGACAGCTTTGGGGCCCAGCTGGAAGTTTCAGGGCAGCCCATTGGAGGCTGCACAGGAAGAGTCTTCCCAGCAGTCTGAGCGGTTCATCCGCAGGGGGATGTGCCCTGGAGGGGGAGACTGCACAGTGGAGCCTTCACTCAGGGGCTGGAGAAGCCGGGGAGGGTCACACATTGATTGTGTTTTGGCCTGAATGATTACTGGGGTCAGAGTTAGCCCCGAACGTCTCCTATTTTATAAAATTTCACAAGTTGCTTTTTAAAATCGTCATCCTGCACTGCTATTTTGCTTTGTATGTGTAAATCATTACTGACTTAATTCAACTATGGGCATCCCGAGAGCCTCAGGAAAGGGCAAGGTGGTGTACTGAAGAAATCATAAACTTAAAATTGGTTCCAGTACAGAAAAGATGTGCTCCTTTTGTTCAAGCTATTTGCCTTGTCTGCAACTGAACTTTCAGCTCTGTAACATGAATGTAATAGAATTTAACTTATTCTGTAGCACTGCTGCAGGGATGTGATATGATGCCTGAGCAGGTAATGTACAAAGCAGATGCAGATGGAAGGGTAGGTAGGTACTTTCCTCCCACTCTTGTGTCCCACTGCCCTTTTACCAGGTGCTGTGGAAATCACAGATAGGCCTATCTCCTGAGGTACTTGTTGGATTAGGGGCAAATGACCTTGCAGTAGTGTGGCCCAGTAGGCCCAGCCCCCAGGTCCCAGCTTTCCCCAGAGGACAGCTTGCCCAGGGTCTTGCTCTTACGCAGCCTCTTTGCATTATTCCTGTTATTCCTTCCCTGGCTCCTCTGCATCTCCACTGCTGGTCCTGCTGCTGTAGATCCCTAGGAGCCAAGAAGCACCCCCCAGAGACAGCAGAGGGCTGTGTCTCGCCTGAGGAAGAGACTTTTCATCAGCAGGTGCAGACGAAAGGCCCAGGATTGGGTGTCCTGCGGAGGGAGGGGACACGCCGCTCCTCCAGGCCTGGTCCTTCCTGTCACCGTCTTCTCTTATCCATCTGGTCCCCAGACGGCCTGAGCATGAGCACCCGGGAGTTAGGAAAAGGTTCCCTCAAATTCCCAAGCACGGGGCCCCCTGAGAGGATGCTCGCAGGGACCATCATGCAGTCTCTGGTGAGTGTGCCAGGCCAGGGCTGAGGGCTGGAGCCAAACTCCCCAAACGCAATGCCTGGATTTCTCCTCCAGCCATGCAGTAATGCACAGCTCAGCACAGGGAGTCCAAGAAAGCTCATTTAAGTGTAAATTTTCTTCAAATATCTCATCTCCAGTTCTCTCATATCCAGTTCTTGCAGTGTTTCACATCATTCCCGGCCCTAAAGAAACATAAAGAACAACTTTCCTGCTGCTGGTGCAGAGGAGAAGACAGAAAAGGATGTGGGGAAGGGGTGAGGGTGGGTAATAAGGGAGGGTTTGATAGAACCTGCGTCGTGACTGTCGTGCCTTGGATAACTAGCAAAAGTCACTGACGGACTAACTGAAAAACCACAACACTTATTCTCTAAGGAAGGGTGAGTTAAATTGCCCGAAGTCTCAGAAACGCCAGCACATAGAACACGTGACACTAGCCTGGCCCGCAGTGTCTGCAGCCAGGACTGTCAGCGTGGACCGAGACGCCAGTGCTGACACGACTTGCCGAGCAGTTAGACTGCTGGGCCCGCACTGAGTGCGCCTTGTGTGATTCTCACAAGATGGCAACGAAATTCTGAAGTCCGTCTTATTATCTCTGCCTTACAGAAGAGAAGTCGGAGACCGAGGCTCACTCTTGGTAAAGACATACACCTGGATTTGAACTCTTTTTGTTTGAATCCATATCGCTTCGGTGTAACCACCACAGCACATTGAACATGCACCATATCAGGCATGTCAGGAGATTAAAGGAAGCAAACAACTCATACAAAGGAGCTCATTATCTTTACAAAGGGAGATTCATTTCAGCAGTCAGCAATGTGTGGTTAAATAGATGAAGAACTAATGGAAAAGGCAAGAACGATACTAATAGAGTGAGCACGGGAGGTGGACTTAATTGTTTCAAACTGGTCCCTCATCCGAGTGTAGCTTTGGAAATCTGGAAGACAGATATGCAATTCAAATTTAATTTCTATGTATCACAAATATATACTAATAAAAACTTCTGAAAAAAATCTAGTGTGTATATAGAGAGATTATATATTTATTTTATACAAAATTTGCTTTATGACATCAGAAAAGTATCAATGTATTGAGGACTCAAGAGGCCATTATCGTAGAAAGAATACAGCCCAGAGGGATGAGATGAATATGTGGTGTGACCTTACTTTCTAGGCACTTAGACATCTGCTTGACACACAGTAACTGCGCGTGTTATGGGTGCAGCGTGACAGACCTGAGGACACTGAGTGCCGGGAAAGGAGCCAAGCACGGACAGCACTGCACGGCTCCCTCCTGGGGAGTCTCTTTAAGAGGTGATCTCGAAGAAGCTGGGGGAGAAGAGCTGCAGGTGGAAGGGTGGTTCAGGCTGGGGCGAGTGGGGAATGACCGGGGCAGGAGAGGCTGGTCGGTGCGTTATGATTCAGGTGTGGCTGGACAAGTCCTGAGGAGAGGAGAGCATTCCCGGGCCACGGGATGAAGGGACAAAGATGGGGGTCTGGTGACCACAGCGGTGGCAAGTCCTGGGGAACGTGCTAGGCCTTACACTGGGCCCTAGATCGGCCAGACTCTCTCCAGCACTCTGCAAAAGATCAGTGCAGTTGGATTAGGGTGGTCTTCCTCTGCTCTAACTTTTCACCTGAACAAAGCAGAACCCATTCTGGAGGGAGACGACACCCAAGCAGGTGTGCAGAGCTGGAGGTACCGGCCTTCGCGTCAGACCAGCCTTGGTTGCAGGGATGATGTGCAGCAGAGCCCAGCGCCTCCTCTGTGACAGTGTTTTCAGACAAGACCAAGTGGCTGAGGGTCAGAGTCACTCATGGGTGAGAACCACTGCCCATGATTCCATAATTCTTTATTATATCTTTAACTCACAACATCTGACAAATAAGCAGGCACCAAAATGACGTGCACTGATTAAAATTGTGAGAAACACTAAGCAACGAATCACACTGGGGATTGGGCGGGAACCTGGCAGGGGCATGGGCTGTGAGCAGTGTGAGGGCAGGGGAGAGGCGCTGGAGCCCTGCCGGCGGGGCTCACTCTTGCTGCCACCCTGCGCCCTGAGGAGCAGCCCACCAGCCACCAGCTCAGACTTACGCGGATTGCCCCACTGCCCCAAGACTGCGAGCAGACTCCTCCCGCTGGCCAAAATCCACACAGATGGCCCTTGCCCCGCTGAGCTCCATGGCTGGAGCAGAACCCGTGTGGGGTCGGGCAGGGCTGGACACAAACAGTGTCATAGAGATGAACCGGTGCTCTCCGGGAGGGGTGTGGACCCAGCCAGCGGGAGCCAGACTCAGTCCTGCTGAGCCCCACCTGAGAGACTTCCCAGAGGCCTCCATGGGTCATCGGCTGGCAGGGGCCTAATGTGGACCTGGTGCTAGAAGAGGCAGGGACTGTGGTATTAATTAGGTTCACAGAGTTGAATTCTGTCAGTACAAAATGAAGGCGTACTGGGATAACGGAAATCACTGGGTCATTAGCTGGTTTTAAGGGCCAGTGTGTTGCTGGCTGTGGTTGTCGCAGCAGAAATCACAGACTGGCTGGTTTAAATAAAAACTCATACTTGTTAGGAATCCAGATTCTGGGAAGCCCAAGACCAAGGTGCCAACCCATGTGGCTCCTGGCAAAGCCTCTTCTTCCGGGCTCGCGGATGGCTGTCTTTTTCTTCCCTCACCTGGCTCCTTTGGGGAAGGCCACAGTCGCATCCTGGGAGGCCTGGGAGGGAGGGCCTCACCCTCACGACCTCATCTGACCCTAGCTCCTTCCAGATATGGATGCATGAGGGGAGTTTCCGCACAGGGGTCTGGGGAAGTGCACTGCCTGGCCCACAGCCTCAAGCAACGGAACACAAGACCCTTTAGCCACACTTCCTGTCCTCTTCCCTCCGCTCAGGAAAAAGGGACAGACGCTAGGAATTCACGGTTCAGGGTCTCTGGGACTGGGCTCCCTCCAGTGGGAAATTCATCTCCCTGGATGAGACCCCCAGGGCAGCCGAGGGGGTGTGACAGACTGTCACTTCTTGGAGAAGCAAGTTCAGAAGTGATTTAAAGACCAGGGCAGGACTCATCAGATATTCCCACACCGTCTGGGCTCTCACACGATTTCTCCCATTTCCTGACACCCACACCCACCCAGGTCAGCCACCGCAGTGGGATTTGAATCTTTGAAATTGGCTTTACCATTTGCACGTCTCTTGGATCAGTGTTAAGCTTACTTTTCTTAACTGGGTGCTCTTAACATTGTGGACTTTCCCTCACTAAAGGTTATAGGGCACCGGAGACTTGGGATTTTGCTTGTTAATTCGGATTTAGAAGAGGGAAGTCAGAATGCTCATAATACCAAGGCATTTTCATTTCCATAGAGCAAATACCCAAAGAACACAATTTGAGTGCTCGCTTTCTCAGATTTAGTTTATTCTGGACAGCTTCTGGGCAGTTCTTGCCCCTCTTTGGCAAGGACAGTCCCTGAAGCATCCTTGTAGGTGTCTTTGGCTTGAGCTTGCTTCTCTCCAGTCTGGATGCCATTCCGCCTGAGTTTTATTTCCACGAAGGTCTAAACAGCTCAGTGTCGAACCGAAGTTGTACATACCAGGGTTGGCGCAGCCACCTCCAGTGGCTCTGGAGCTCTCCAATGCCAGGCTAACATGCCTTGTGTGTTGCATGGAGATTCCTTAATGACAGAGGACTGGGCAGGTGTGGGGAGAGCTTCGCTTAGCTTCAGGACGAAGGCAGACTTCGTGGAGGTGAGCACTTCTCAGCAGCACCTGGAGTCCCCAAGAGTCCTGCTGGTCCTGGAGACCCTCTGCCCAAGACATGCACACCGAGGAAGAGGCAATGTTGGGCTCGGCATGTTATGATCAGCAGGTTCTTTCCTGTCTGACACCCATCACTTGTCATGTCCTACTTAACCCTAAAGGCTCAAATTAAACTCTTTCTGGGAATGTTCCTAGCAAACTATAGTCTTAGAAAAGCTTTTTCTGTGTTCTAGAAACAACAGCACACTCTGCTCACTTTCACTGCAGCGTTTACCCCACTAAATTGTAACCCTTCCTCCATAGGAGGAACCTTGACTGGTGCATGCCTTAGGAAAGTGTCTGGATTGAGGTTATACTCAGAATGTTTTCTGAATAGAGGGCAGAGAAGCTGAGCTGGTCCCAGCACCCAGAAGGAAGCTCCTCACCTCCATCCCAAGCTCCTAGGGCAGAGAAGCTCAGCTGGTCCCAGCACCCGGAAGGAAGCTCCCCTGCTGCCATCCCAGACTCCTAGGGCAGAGAAGGTGAGCCAGTCCCACCACCCGGAAGGAAGCTCCCCTGCCGCCATCCCAGACTCCTAGGGCAGAGAAGCTCAGCCAGTCCCAGCACCCAGAAAGAAGCTCCCCCACTGCCATCCCAGGCTCCTAGGGCAGAGAAGGTGAGCCGCGCAGGCACCAGAAGCACCCTCCCCCATGGAAATGAGAAAACACATAAACAAGCCTCAAAAACAGGCTTCCAGGTCACCTACAGCAACCCCAAAGGGAAATGAGATGGAACAATCTGATACTCAACCACCTGGACTCTCTGAACTGGCAACAAAAGAGGATCTGGGAAAAGTGAAATCAGAAATAATTACTCAGATAACAGCAAAGATTTTGCTCATGGTGCAAGACATGATTAATAAATCTAGAGAGGACACAGATTAAAAAAAATAGAGGATCTGAGGAACATGATGGAATCCCAACATAGGAAACAAATGGAATCCATAAAACAGATACAAACAGATTTCCAAGAGATTAAAAACTCCATAGAAAGTCTGTGCAGCAGAATGAACCAATGTGAGGATAGAATTTCAGATATAGAAGATAAGATTGCAATTAGTGAGGAGGAAAAGAAAAATTGCTTTAAAATTGTAAGGGAACACAAGAAATCAATCCAGCAGCTGCTAGACGATGCAAAGAAGAATAACATAAGACTGATTGGAGTCAATGAAGAAACAGGAGAGAGTGCAGATGACATAAAAAAACTCTTCACAGAAGTGATGGCAGAAAACTTCCCAAGGAGGGGAAAAGAACTTGACATACAGATAAGTGAGGCATATAGGACTCCAACTAGCCTTAATCAAAAAAAATCTACACATAGGCATATAATAGTTAGGATTCCAGAAATCCAACAGAAGAACAAAATTCTACAAGCAGTGAGAGAAAAGAAACAAATCACATACGAAGGAAAGCCCATCAGAATCACAGCAGACTTCTCAATGCAAACCCTCAAGGCAAGAAGAGCTTGGAGTGATGTATTTCAAGCCCTAAAGGAAAACAGCCTCCAACCCAGATTGATGTACCCTGCAAAACTATCTTTCAAAATTGATGGAGAAATAAGATACTTTCATGATAAAGAGCACCTCAGGAACTTCACGGATACCAAACCGGCACTCCAAAAAATTTTAGACAATACCCTAGGAAGAGACAATGAGGATCACAACCCCAGGAAACCCAGGAATCCATTGGGCATGACAAATTAAACACAAAGGGGGAGAATCCAACAAAAAGAAAAAGTCATGACAAGGCTTTTAAAACTTTTGACTTCATCTCCCTAATGAGTGTATAATTCAATCTTGTTATTGTACTGATTAGTATTTTTCTGATTCTAGAGTTGCACACCTTTCCTTCTGCTGTAATGGCTATCATCTTATGTCTACTTTTTAATTGGATTGTCTATTAATGAGCTCTAAGAATTCTTTATATATTCTGGTCATAGGTTATATGCATTGTAAATATGGTCTGTTTAAGGACTACTTTTCATTTTAATGATGTCATTTAAAGTTCTAAATTTTGATGGAATCTCATTTATCAATTTTTTACTTTTATACATCATGTTTTTTGTACCCTAGGTAGTTCTTGCCTACCCTGAATTCATAAATATTTTCCCTTATAATTTCTTCTTAAAGTTTTATACTTCTGGGCTTTCTTATTTAGGTTCATAGATCCCTTCAAGTTATTTTTATGTATGGAAATAAAGGGTTGAGGTTAATTTTTTATATATGGATACCAGGTGTTCTAGTGCCATTTGCTGAAAACACTATCTCTTCCTCGGCTCTTGAATTGAGTTTATATTCTATAAAATGCTAATGTTAAATAATCTTTCAAAACTCAGTGGACCATATATGAGTGGTTCTATTTCTAGATTCTCTGTTTTATTCAAATGATCTAAATGTCTTTCCTTACATCAACACTGCCTTTATTACTGTAGCTTTAGAAGAAGTCTTAAAATTAGGTACTAAACGTCTTCCAGCACTGTTTTTGTTTTTGTTTTTAACTTTTCTAGGTCCTTTGTACTCCTACATAACTTTTAAATTTCGATATCCAATTCTTCATTTATAGCAAGTATACACAGACCTGAATTTTTATATATATATCTTGTGTTTTCTAATCCTGCTAAATTCAAATACAAGTTCTAGGGGCTCCTAGAGATTTCTTAGTATTTTCTCTGTAGATGATCATTTTATCTACATATAAAGATTTTGCTTCTGCCATGCCAATCTTATCCTAGTTGTGTCATTTTATTGCCAGACTATTTTGGTGGGGACTAGGTTTCAAAGTTTAATGGACAGATAAAGAGCAAGCATATCTGCCCTTGTTCCCCACCTTAAGGAGAAAGCATTGTATCTTCTCCATTCATATAAGGCATTTTTGCTGGAAGTATGGAGTACATGTCTTTAATCTGTTGAGAAGTTTCTGTTCTACTTCTAGTCTCCTGATAGCTTTTACCATGAACAGCTATAGAATTTAGTCCAATACTTTTTCTCCAACTAGTGACAGGATCATATGGCTTTTTCCTTTCCTCTGTTTAAATGATGACTTTTGGGGGTGGATCTTCCAATGCTGAACCCACACTGCCATCCTTATAAAAAAGCTACTTTGTACATCCTGCCAGATCTGACTTCCAATAGTTTGTTTTGTTAAACAAATTTCTATCTATGTTCATACTTTTTTCTTCTATTATCTTTATCCAGTTTTAGGATTAGCACAATGTTGAGTTCCTAAAATGAGGGGAGAAGTATTCCTTCTTTTTTCTGCTTTAATTGTTTGATATAATTTATCTGTTAAAATGTTTATGAGCCTGCTGTTGTCATATAGGTAGGTTTTCAAGCTAGGAATATTCTTTCTTTAATAGGTGCTATTCAAATTTTATATTTCCTCCAGAGTTAGTTTCATTAATTTGTCTTCCAAGGTACTTCTTAGAAGTTGTCAAATTTATTTCAAAAAAGAATTTTGTAATATGCTTTCTATATCCTTTTACATTCTGTAAAATCTGTGGCAATGTCTCCTAGATCTTGATATTGTAATTTTAAAAATGTATATTTCATATTGTGTAACAGGAAATAAAGGTCTAAAGGAGCAGGGGAAGTGGGGGGAGTAGGGGAAAGGAAAGAAGCGAAAGGAAAAAATATGAGAAAAGGAAAAAAATGGAAATGAAGTCGTTGCAAATAGGGAAGGGTGGAGGGGGTGAAGGGAGGGCAGGGGAAGGGGAAAAAATAAGAACCAAGATACCCACATAATGGTACAAGATCCCAATAACGAATGTGAGTGTATTGTATACCGAAAATGTACCAATAAACTTAATGGGAGGGGGAGAATGTTTTCTGAATAAACAAGCACACAGATTGCTTTGGCAATGCACCTTACAGGCAGAAGCACAGGTTTTCTTTGCTATCAACCCTATAACTGAAAATCACTTTCTGCAGTAAAGTCCAAAAATTACATAGCACCATAGCTTGAAAACCACAGATCAATGCATTAGAGACCCTGGTCGAGCTCAGACCCCTGTGCAGCCCAGGGTACCCTCTGCTTCCGAGTTCGTGGATGCTGCACTCAAGAGCCTGTGCCATCGGTGATAGACATGGGGCAGCTGATGGGGGTGCTGCCTGGGCTGCCTGTGTCCCGTGGGTGCCCAGGTCTGGAGTAGGTGTCCAGAGTCAATGGAAACCTTCCGGTTCCCAGCCTGCTGGTAGCTTTCCACACCTCCCTCCTGCCCTAGTTTTTCAGGAATTGCTCCTGCTTCAATGTAAAATATGTGCTGCCTCAATAAGCATAAAAATAGCAATGGTATTTGCAAGTTTGTCTACTGACATGTTGTTTCAGGTATGTTTTTAGCTAATTTTTTCCCAGTTAATGAGACTAGCTTAGGAACTTGATGTGATACCATCAGTTGTTTTTATTAGTATAAAATCATCTTGCTTCTGTAAATACATGATTGAACTTAAACTTTATGAAGAACAAAGTAAGTCCTCATGCATATTTTGTATGGGGCACTCTATAAATTCACTGGACCTACCCATTCCTTCTCATTTAGCCACACAAGTTGTGACTTTAAACATTTGCAACTGAGTTCCTTTTCATGCCAGTTTGTCTGTGACTGGCTCCATTCCGGGGTGTGTGTGTGTGTGTGTATAACTGTGTGATTTTTCTACTATGCCAATCAAGTTGATGTCAATTTGGAACTTTCTTAATTTGGCTAATTTTAGACTAGAATTTTTTTTTTTTTTTTGTACCAGGGATCGAACTTGGGACCTTCTGCTTGTGAAGCAGGTGGCGGCACTACTGAGCTAAATCCCCAGCCCTAGACTAGACTTTAACTAGTGGGAAACACCGGCTCTCTAGCAGAGAGCTACAGCATAGGTGTGTGAATTCTCACTAAATGCGGCTGCTGTGGTTTATTTCTAGATGTCCCTAAAGCCTCTTGCACTTATAGATGAGGTTGTGGGGAGGTAATTGGGTCGGTGGGGCAGGACACTCATCCCTGGACCAGACCACAGATGAGTTCATAGCTGAATGTGATTTGGGAGGTGGAGGCAGATCAGAGGAGGTGGTCACTGGGCTCCCTTGAGGGCTTTCTCTCTCTGCTTCCCGCTGCCATGACAGGAGCCAGGCCCCTCTGCTACGCCACCCTGCCTTGGAGCCAGCTGACTGTGAACAGAAACCTCTGTGAGCGCTGACCCAAAATAAACCTCTCCCCCTTACAGTTGTGGCCGTCAGGTCTAGCATCCCAGTAATGAGGACGTGACTAAGACACTAGCCCAACAATCCTGTCCTTCAGCCAGGAAACTTTCCAGGCTACATAGTTGACTGCAGGCCACCTGTCTCGCTCTCAGCTTTTCTCTGCTTTAACCCACTAAGCACAGTGACGTGCAAATGGAGCCCCTGTTCTGGAAAGCTTTTCCAAGTCCAGAGAACTCCCTCCAACCCGGCTGGCTTGGTGACTGGGTGGCGGAAGCCTGGGGTAAACGCGTGCTGCTGACTCACTTTGGAATTTCAGCGTATCCGTGAACTCTGAAACCAAAGGGAGGAAGGAAGCACAGAGAAAGCAGAAGCAAACAACGTCACCGATCAATCCTCTATGACCTGGAGGCTCTGGAGGGCGGTATGTGCTGGGGGCCAGGAGGCCCTGGAGAGTCACGGGGTGGGAAGCAGCCAGGGCTGGTACGATGGCACGGCCGGTCTCCAGGAATGGGGAGAGTCACAGGAACAGCCACAAACTGAGGAACGATGTTCTCCATGTTGTCCGAAGAGCACGCTTCTCCGTCCCGAGATGTCACTGCGCCCTCTGTACCCACACTGTGGTGTGAACGTGACCAGAGAAGATAGGGGATGTTGAAGGGCACTGTCCTGGGCCATCGAACCCTCTCCTGAACCCGCCCTCCACATGGGACACAGACAAGACAAAGCGGACGTACCGATCTTCCCTCTTGGAACCCAGTGTTGCCTCTTCCCATTCCCAATTCCGTTGGCCTGGAAATAGCTTTCGTAGCCAGAGAAACTATCAGTATGTGCTTTCAGTTGTGATGATTAGGAACCTAGGGTCCATTACCCTGGCGAATTGGATCATTAGGTGGTACATTCATGTTTATGCTGCCCTAAGAGGCCTACACTGCTGGCCCGCAAGGCAGGGGTGCTTCCCTTCATCTGCCAGGGGAGAGCCAGAGGATTCGGCCAAAATCAAAGGCCTGGGATGCACTGCAGTCCCGTGGGAGTCTGTATCTGGAAGCCAGAGGGTCTGCACTGTGAGGCTGAGGGGTCTGCCCTGGAAGCCTGGAGACTGATGGCCAGAGGTGATGGCAAAGACCTGAGCGCCTCTGAAGAAGCACAAGCGAGACTTCCTCCTCCTTTCCTGTTCATTCCATCCTGCTACAAGGCCATTGGTTGGTGCCGCCCACACTCAGGATGGTCTTCTGTCTTCAGTGAGTCTGTCATCCAGACACAGCCAGAACTGTGCAGAATCACTGAGCTAAATCCCTGGTCCGGCTGGGTGTTTCTTATTCAGATTGACACCGCAGTGAACTATCACAGCCATGAAAGAAAAAATCAGGTTGCACTTTATTAAAAGTAAAAATTTCTGCTTCACCAAAGACACTTAAGAGAATCAAAAGTCCAGCCACAGACTGAGAGAAACTCTTTGCAAAAGCCCGTCTGGCAAAATACACAAAAACATGAACCTCAGCAATCAGAAAGCAAACAACTCACTGAAGACATAGCAGTTCACTGGGACAGATGGCACCCAAAACTGGGATGGGAGACAGCCCTGAATCAGAAGGAATTACAACCGAAGCACAGTTGGAGCCTACCTTTCAGAATGGCCAGCAGGAGACAAATGACAGTCTAACTCCTCCTGGGTGCTGAGCAGCTGCAACCCTGGTCATGCTGGAGGAAGGCCGAGGAGACCCTTGCTTTGGGCAATTTCCATGGTCTTATGCCACTGCTGAACATGCCCCCGATGCACCCCGAGCACGGGGCTCCTGGGTGTTCCTTCAGCTTCCCTGAATGTGCACAATGAAAGCCAGTCAGTGCACCTGGCAAACCAAAGAGAAATATGACTTCTTCTGTCCCTTTGTGTCCCTTGCTGGTCCTGTGGATTGAACCAGAGTCTTTGCTCTGTGCCATAGCCCCAGCCCTTTCGTCCATTTTAAATTTTTATTTTTATTTTTTATATGAGCCAGCATCTCTCTAAGTCACTAAGCTGCCCAGACTGGGCTCAAACTTGCCATCCTCTTGCCTCTGGGATTACAGGAATGCTCCACAGTGCCTGGATTATTCTGGCTTTTTTTGGTATGAAATTTACTTGTAGGTAGTGAACAAGTAGATTAGGCATAGAGTCTCATTATCAACATGACCCAACTGATTAATGGCAAAGAAATCGTAGAATTATATGATTACTCTTTTGCAACAGCAAAAAGCTTATGGATATAGAGCTCTGGCATCAGCATCTGCACACATCAACAACGCAGGACGTACAGTCTTGTTGTTAGGGGACCCAAGTGGATGGGGCCTCTGGAATCCTCTGCTAACATGCGGTGCCACACAGAGAATAGGAATATTCTGATGCAAGATGCATGTGGCATCCACAAACCCTGATCACATTTTAGGTAACAGGAGCCATAGTGCTGTTTCCCCTGTGGTATTGAAATGATGATTTAAAGGCATCATTTGTTGTAATGACAGTGGCCAGGAACACATTTTTCCTATGTGATGTTCATCTATTAGCAACACTAATTTACATGCATTGACCTTCAGATCATGGAGACGGTGACTTTCCCTGTGTCAAATGATCAGAGCATCTAGACACATGCTCTAGGAGCTACATAGATTTCTTATCCAGGGAAGTAGATTCGCTGCCCTTGAAGTGAGGTTAGATACAACAAATAAGTGTCCAGAAAGGACTAGGAAAGCAACAATGGCCCTTCTTTGTCTATTTTTTTTTTTGGTACCTGGTATCGAACTTGGGTCCTTGTGTTGTGGGGCAGGAGGTGGAACTGCTGAGCTAAATCCCCGGTTGGCCCTTCTTTGTCTAAAAAATGCTTTAATTTAAAAATTGACAGATGGCACTGCAAGTATTTACTGTGTGCAACACATTTTGAAGCATGTGGCCCATGCAGGGGTTAAATCTGGTTCATTAGCAAATGCACTGGGGCTCCGGGTGAAGTAGGGCATTTGCCTAGCATGTGTGGAACCCTGGGAGACATCCCTGCCACTGAGAAACACCGAGCAGTAAAGAAAACAAAACAAGTGTGTAGCAAGAGCATGTTGTGCTGAGAGCACGGAATCGGGAGCCGACTGCTCCCCTCAGGTGCAGCTATACAGCCTGCAACGTCTGGTTTCACTGTAGCACCAGGTCCCAAGGAGAGACTGGCACTGACCAACATGGCACAATCCTCCTAGTCCAAAGTCTGGAACTAGTCTGGGTAGGTGACCAAATTTCCTGCTGTGGCTGAATATTAACCTTGATGTGGACTCAGGTTGGAAGGCATGAAAGTACTTAAATATCGAAGAGATGACTGCACGGCATTTGAGAAGTTCTTGCTACAGAGCAGCGAGGCACTGCTGGTGACCTGGCTTCAGGTTTTCAGCTGAAGCCGCAGTGAAACCCTTCACCTCAGGAGAAGCCACCCCAAGAGGCAGTAGCCAGCCTTCCTACCTGAGAATGACGGGTAGGGCCTGACGCAGGTGCCGGGCCGGGTGGGATCTGGTTGCCCTGTCCCTGCAAAGTGTGGCCTGGGCATAGCCAGTCTCAATGACCAGGGGCCTGAGGACCATGTGCTGGCAATGCTGATAGCCCCAGTGTCCCTGACGGGTTAGTTTTGGGGGGCCTTGCTCTGGAGCACAGGAGAAACCTTGAGTGAGTGACAGTCCAGGCTGCTGTCTACGTAGACAAGGCCCGCTTGTTGACAAAAGTTAAAAACAACAGGAACAAGCAGAGTTTGAAATCCTCTGAGGCTGAGCACCTTGGCTGTGAAGGGGGAGGACCACGGCTAAAAATTCATTGGTCTTAAACGTAAGATAATGCCAGCACTCCTATGGGGATTCAAAAGCCACCTGTTTGTCTTTCCAGCTCCGTCCGGGTTGAGCATTATAACTTTCTGGACCACAAATTCCTTATCTGCAGCCAGCGGCTGAGTGGCAATCTCTTGCCTAACTTTGATAAAAATGAGGAAATTACGTTTCTAGCTCTGGGCCCTGTGCATAATGGGCAACAGCTAGTGGCCTGCATTAAGGATACTTCATTTGGTGACTCAGCCTTCAGTGCAGCTGACAGACACAGGCTCAGCCCAAGATGAGATGAATGGTCTCAGCACCTTTGTAAATGAGTAACGAGTCCAGGGAGGTCAGGCGAGGGCTGACAAGGAGCCAGCCAGCACGGAGAAAGTTCGGCACACTCCCTTAGTGAAGTTAAATATATTTGAGTTCCAGGGCCAACGTCATTTAGAGAGCAACACGGCTTGTTTAAGTAAATAACCGCTTCCTTCTTGTCGCAGATGTGTGGAGACTGGCCATATCTGTGCTCATGGCAAATGTTCTCAGGGATCAGGTCGGGAGCTATGGGCCACCAGGGCCGCCAGCACCAAGGGGGCTTCCAGGACCTCAGGGGCCTCCAGGACAGTCAGGCCCACGTGGTGAGGAGACCTTTTCTTCTGCTGCTTCCTTCCCTTCCCTTGACCTTGGGTGCATGACAATCTCCCTGTGATTAGTAGCCAGACAAGACAGAGTCTCAGGGTGGAAATCTAGAGCCAGCACGATGGAGTGCTTGGCAGCTCGAGCCCGCAGTCCTATGAGAGATCCTGGAAAGGTGGTGGCTAGCAAAGCCAGCAGGTGCCTGGGAGACTCGAGTCACCTGTGTGGGATCCTGCATCAGGATGGGCTTTCCAGTGGGGAGAGAGAATGAGCTATCAGGACCCGAGCCGCATCACGCCGTGTGAAGACGTGCGCCTGGGTGACAGAGACCGAGCCAAGTCCAGAGGCCGTGGACACTGGTGCTGGCTGAGCCCCAGCAGGCTGGTGTTCTGGATGCAACCCAGATCCACCCACGCTGGCACAGCTCCTGAGGGGCTGTTTGTCACTGCCAGGCAGAACCCGGGTTCTCCCAGGGTTGGCCCTACACAAATGCAATCCCAGGCTGTGCTGGGGCCACTGGAGGGGAGAGGGCATCCTGAGCCAAGCTCTGGGCAGAAGGCAGAGGCTCCTGCAGACCACTGTCAGCACTGAATATCCATGGGGCGCTGTGCCAGGATCAAAGCGACTCAGGTTGCTGCTCCCCAGGGCTTCACTTGTCCTCAGAGAAAGAGACCCGTCCTGACTTCAAGGCCAGTGTTGCTAAGCACATGGCAGCCATTCAAGAGGTGAGGGGACAAAAGCGCAGTACAGTGTGAGCCTGTCGCCCTGTCCTTTTAGGGCTGCGTTTGCCTAAAATCCTCCAGGCAGCAAGGGTCATAATCCCAAAGTTAGGGGCCTGGTAACAGTCCTGACGGCTCATAATCCGCAACGTTAACCATCTCAGGAGCAGATCACTGAGAGCAGGTCACTGTGTAGCTTTGTCCTTGCATAGACACAGCCTCAGAAATGCTAAGGAATTTGACTAGGAGAACACTGGTACTAAGTGATGCAACAGTACCTGCACTATTACTTCACAAGCCAGAAGTTCCTCCTCTTAGTCAAGGTAGTGCTTAACCCTGTAGGAGGGTGCTGTGAATTAGCATAATCCTTCTGGTTGGGGGAGAGCTTGTTGGGACAAGAGTGAGGGAGAACCTTGGACAGGATGAGGGTGGCCAGTGGGGAGCAGGAGAGCTGAACTCTGAACTCTGTATGACAAGAACAGCCTCGGGTGCTCAGCACCACCCAGAATGGCGTAGCAGGCTTTGCAACTTCTGCTCCAGGGAAGAGGACACATACAGACCCAGCAGTGTCAGGCAAAGGAGCAAGTATTGGCTTCCCAGCACACTGTACTGAGAGCTCCGACAGCACAGGTAGAAGCTTGAATCAGGATTGGAACTCGGAAATATCAGGGTGTGGACAGGACAACTCAGTGTGGTGTCTCCAAGTTCAGTACGTGTACCCATCACAGGACGAACACTTTCGGGAGGAGATGGTGCTTCCACTCAGCACCAGCTTCTCGCTGAGAATCCTGTTTCTCCCAGGTGCCACGGGTCTTCCTGGTACCACTGAGAAATGCCACTGCAAAGAAAGGTCAGCCTTCGCCATGAAGCTCAGCGGAAAGCTTCCTCCAGCTTCTGGGCCAGTCCTCTTCACAGAGGCCCTGTGCAATGTCCAGAGGGGCTTCGAGGAGGCCACCGGAGTCTTCACCTGCAGGGAGGCTGGGCATCACTACTTCAGCTTTGGCGTGGAGCTTCGTCACTGCCAGGTCAAGGTGAGGCTGATGAGAAACCACAGCCGAGTCTTGGAAAAGCATCAGCTCTCTAGAGACGACTATGGTGACCTTTCCGGTGCTGTCATTCTGCCGCTGCGACAGGGGGACAAGGTGTGGCTGGAAGCAGAAGTTGTAATTGAGGAACTGGAGCAAGCACACGTCTTTATCTATTTCTCAGGTTTTCTGACTTTGTCCTGAAACTCTGAGCCTTGTGTGACTGATTCTCCACCCTGAAAGGGAATAAATCTGGTATCTAGCTTTTCACATCTTGGATTCATTTCTTTCAGAGATAAAATTGTATGAAATCAGGTATATTTGCTCTCATTAAAGCTGGGCCTTGGAGGTGGTATCCAAACAACACCTTCACAATCAAGGCCATTCCTCTTTACGGTACCCAGACCAGAACCCAGGACCCAACCACAGATCCTAGGAAAATGACTCAGTGCGCTCTCTGCACCTGCCTTCATGCACTTCATCCTCTTTCCGGGTTTCCAGGTGCTCAGTGGCCTTGCTTTCTGGCTTTGTTCCTCAGGAATGATTTTCTGTTACTTACTTGTGGTCTCTGTCGAGGCTATTTGCACTGCTCTGCCTTTCTCTTTCCAGTAACAGAGGGCTAATGAACATCAGGGACATGAGTGAACATCATTTAATACATTGCCTTAGACATGGTGACAACAGTCAGCACGACAGACCTGCCCACTGCTGTCAGAGCCTTAGCACAGTGTGCATGGGCTCACAGGAGTTTCTGACCCAAAAGTGAACCCACTTCAAGAGGTGGGAGGATTGAGATCCTTCCTTGTGTACATGCGAGTCTCATTCAACATGTGCTTCGAAGGTCTCCAAGTTCAAAGTAGCTCAGGGTAAAGGGGCACAGATGCTGAGACAAGGGAGGAGTCTATGAGGAAGCATTGTCAGCCGGTCATGTAACACAGCCCCTACCACATGGGCCACAGGTCCACTGTCTTGGCCTTACTAGCTCCAAGGTTTACACTGGAAAGCAAGATAAAGAGCTGTCCTGACAGCTAACCAGCCTCCAGAGATACAGGTAGACGTGGACACAGAGGAGATGATATCCATAGCCATGGAGACGGGCACAGAGATACTGTAGAGATAAAACAGAGAGATAGGTATAGAGAGACAGACAGGCATAGACATACACATAGAGATGGGGAGAGATAATGGAGATGGACACAGAGGCAGACTACAGAGATGATACAGACAGAGCCAGGCAAGGAGATCAGCATGGACAGAGATGCACACAGAGCCAGGCAAGGAGATCAGCATGGACAGAGATGCACACAGAGCCAGACAAGGAGATCAGCATGGACAGAGATGCACACAGAGCCAGACAAGGAGATCAGCATGGACAGAGATGCACACGGAGCCAGACAAGGAGATCAGCATGGACAGAGATGCACACAGAGCCAGACAAGGAGATCAGCATGGACAGAGATACACACAGAGATAGGCAAGGAGATCAGCATGGACAGAGATACACACAGAGCCAGACAAGGAGATCAGCATGGACAGAGGAGATACACACAGAGATAGACAAGGAGATCAGCATGGACAGAGATACACACAGAGCCAGACAAGGAGATCAGCATGGACAGAGGAGATACACACAGAGATAGACAAGGAGATCAGCATGGACAGAGATACACACAGAGCCAGACAAGGAGATCAGCATGGACAGAGGAGATACACAGAGATAGACAAGGAGATCAGCATGGACAGAGATACACACAGAGATACACACAGAGGTAGAGAAGAGACGATACAGATGGAGGCGGAGATGGAGACCGAGATAGAAACAGAGACTAGAAATGACAGAGATGGGGAGAAGCAGAGGCTGAGATGCAGATGGCGGTGGAGATGGAGTTAGAGACAGAGACAGAGGTAGCCACGGGGTGATGGAGACAGCAGAGACGGAGGGAGGGTGGACATGGAGAAGGAGGTGGAGGCAGACAGTGAGAGAGACAGGGATGGAAGCAAGGGCTGCTCCTGTGCGTGTGCATTTGAAACTCAATGTTTGTGGCTTACTTTCCTTTTTAATTCTCTGGAATTAGGTTTTCCGTCTACATCTGGCTGTCTTTTCCTTCCTATGATGTTGTCTTTGAATAGTAATTTCCAGTGGATTGTTATTCGTTTCTTACTACAGTGTTAGCTTTGCATCGCTATGAAGGAGCAGGTGTAGGCACTGATAGATACTCACCTTCTGGACCTAACGTGTCGGATACAGATGTACGTAAATAGACAGATGATCTGCACCCTAGTAAGGCGGAGATGAACGCCATATGTCTTCTTTTTTCTTTATTTTATGTGAGTGTAGTTAATTTAGTTTATTTTTATGACACTGGGATGGAACCGGGGATAGTATGCACCCCATGTCCTGTTATTTATTTCTTTTCTACATTTTTTGGTTTAATTTTATTTGTCCTCTTTTCAAATATTTTACTTATTTGTCTTGATGGGGCTTGTATGGATTGTAAGCCACATCCAGATGGTATTGGCAGTATATACAAATATCAAATAAAAATTGCTTATGTTTCCTTTTTCGATTTTTCAGTTATAAGGGACATAACTAACTTAATTAAAACACTCCTAATATATGTAGTGCTGACATCATTCCATTTCCCGCCATAATATTGAGTTCAAGTGATTGTTTTAATTCCCAAATAATTTTATGTATTTTTGGGGTACAAGGCGATGTTTCGGTGTATTTATACATTATGGATCTACTCTAACATATCTGTCATCTCACGTACTTAGTTTTTATGCTGACATTTAAGATCAACCTCTTAGTGATTTTGCAGTATAATATTAACTATAATGACAGGGCTATGCAGTGCATAAGGCAAACTTATACAGGACCTGTCTAATCAGAACTTTTATCTTTTCACCAACATACTCTTTCCCCTCCTTCCTCCCACACTCAGCCTGGTGAAACCTCCACTTGTTGTGTTCTTTTCTTCTATGAGTTTCTCAGTTTTAGATTCCACATATAAGTGAGATTGTGCAGTGTTTTGTTTATCTGAGTCTGGGTTATTTCACTTCCATAATAGCCTGCAAAATCATCTACTTTGTCACAAATGACAGAATTTCAATAATACTGAATAGTATTCCAGTCTGTGAATATTTCACATTGTATTTATTCAGTCACCCATTGATGGGTGTGTGGGCTGATTCCATTCATGTCTTGGCTCTTCTGAATAGTGCTACAATGAACACAAGAGTGTAAATGTCTCTTCAACATACTGATTTCCATGCCTTTGAATTCTGAGAATTCTGAGAATTCTGATTTCTTGAGAATTCTGTGTAATAGCGTAGTCTTGTTCTCAATGTTTTGAGGAGTTTCCAAAGGGTTTTCTATGGTGTTGGTACTAATATTTATGCCCACTCACAGTGTGCCAGGATTCCCTTTCTACACAGTGTTTGGATAACAGTGTGAGACAATACGGTGGTACCTTGGTTCACAAACATAATTTGTTCCACGACTTTGGAAAATATGGCTACATTTGTATTTGTACAGGAAAGATGCCCACAGACATGTCTGTCACCCAAAGTAGTTTGTAAACCAAAACAAAATTTTGCCAAATGCTTTTGTTTGCAAATCAAATGGTTTGCAGACAAAAGCATTTGTGAACTGGGGTATCACTGCATCTCATTGTGCTTTTAATTTGCATTTCTTGGATTCTAGAAACTCTTATTTTTTCCCTGATTTCCATAAGCTATCAATTATTCAATAACATTGTTTAATCTCCAAGTGTTTGTGTAGTTTCTGTGGCTTCTTTTGCAGTTGATTTCCAGCTTAGTTCCATTGTGATCTGATAGTATGGAATGGATTATTTCAATTCTTTTGTATTTAAGCATGCTTTATGGCCTAACATATGGTCTATTTTGGAAAAAGTTATGTGTGCTGTTGAGAAAAGTGTGTATTTTCTTCTTGTTGGATGAAACTCTGTAGATATCTGTTAAGTCCAATTATTAAATGGTGTGCTTACATTCTGATATTTCCTTGTTGATATTTTTGTCTGGTTCACCTGTCTAATTATGTGAATAGGGTATTGAAGTCTCCTACTCTGATTGTATTGGCATCTATCTATCGTTTTAAGTCCAGTAGTTTTTCTTCTATGAAGTCGGTTGTGCCAACATTCAGTACATTAGTATTTAAAATTATTGTTTCTTTCTGTTGCATGGTTCCCTTTACTAGAATTTAGTGGACATTTTTCTACTTCTGATCATTGGGCTTGAAGTCTGCTGTGTCTAAAAATAAGATATTTACACCTGCTTGTTCTCAGGCTCCAGGTGAATGTGTGCTGTTTCCCACCCTTTCACTTTCAGTCTATGTACTTCCTTTGGATGAGGTGTTTCTCCTGTAGGCAATATATGGTTATGCTTTGCTTTGTTTTGGTTTTGATGCAATGTTCCAGTCTGTGTCTTTTGATTGAGACCATTGACTTTGAGAGCTGTTATTATACGGTGGTTATTGAATCCTGTCATTGCATCATTTTCCCAGTGGTGGTTCCTTTATTTTTCCTTTCCTTTAACTCTCTTAGTTTAATGTATTCCTTCCTTTGGGATCTTTGGTGCTGGGGGCCTCCCTGTCTCTGTCTGGGATTTCCTTCAGTTTTTTCTGCAAAGCTGGTTTAGTGGTCATGTATTTCTTTATCATGAAAAGTATTTACTTCTCTGTCAATTTTAAAGGCTAATTTTACAGAATATAAAAGTCTGGATTGACAATTGTGGGATTTTTTAGGCCTAAAAACTTCACTCAAAGCTATACTGGCCTTTAAGTTTCATGGTGAGAAATTTGTAGTTATTCTGCCAAATTTGCATTTATAGATTACTTGCTATTTTTCCTCTACTAGTTTTTAATAGTCTCTTTTTTTAATTTCTGGAATTTTAATTATGCTGTATCATGGAGAATTTCTTTTCTGGTCATGACTACTTGTAGTTTTATATGCTCTTGTACATGTATATTGAATTATTTCCTTAGATCTGAAAAGTTTTCTGCTTTGATTTCAGTGAATAACTTTTTAAAATCTTCTAAGTAATCTTATACTTTTTCCTTTATTTCTATAATTTTGAGGTGTGTTTTTTCGAGGGGGATTTTGTTTTGATTTTGAGTCATTTAGCAGCTGTTAGGACCAGTTTACATGTTGTGATATTTTGTTTCATGTATATTGTAGGAAGTGATCACCTCAGGGTAATTAGCCTATGCAGCACCTTAAATCCTTGTTATTTCTTTATAAGTAGTATATTCAAATTCCTCTCCTCTACCCACGTGGAGATAAATAATACATTATAGTTACTTATATTCATGCTGCTGTGGCACAGAACACTAGAACTCATTCCTCTTACAAACAATGGCATTGTGTCTACTGGTCAACCTCCCCTGCCGTCATCCTCCCAGCCTCTAGGAACCTCTACTCTACTTGCATCTGCTAGAAGAGCAACACTTTGGATTCCACTTACAAGTGAGATTGTGTGGTGCTTGGCCAGGGGGATAGTGTGTTAAGTGAAATAAGTCAAGCATGAGAGTGATTTCAAACAAAATAATGTCTTGATTTTGTACATAGAATTCTGAGGCCCAATTTCACTGGGACCAAATACACCTCTTCCCTCTCACGTAAATATAGAATCTCTTTGCCAAAATTTAAAAATTTCAAAATGCAGAGGGCAGTGAAGTCTAAGAAGCCAAGATATGTTCCATCATAGTTATTTATTTGCTTTAGGCCACAGCATCTTAAGGGATTTGACTTAGATGGAGACCAAAACCATGCCGGAGCCCGAGAAGCAGATTGTAACTGTGGCCTGGCTGGGCTCCTCCATTTCTACTTCTGCTTCCACCTTCACTTTTCCACCAATGCTCAGTCCCGGGGTCAGAGTACCAGACAGATTCCTGTACTTTCCTGTGCTGACCTGATGTTTTTCCGGAGATGGTGATCTCCTGGTGCCTTGCAAGTGAAGACTCCCAGCATCCTCCTTCAGGTCCCCTTGCAGTTCATTTACCTGAAACCTGGTCCCTAATGATGGTATAAGGAGGTGGAGCTTCTGGGAGATGAATGGGGCATAAGGACAGAGCCCTCCTGGACGGGACTAGTGTTTATAGGACCAGTCCATCCCTCTACCCCTGGCAACACAGCAAGAAGGCAACATCTAGGAACCAGGAAAGAGGCCACAGTGAGACGTTGAATCTGCCAGTTCCTTGGTTTTGAACTTTCCAGCCTCACAGCAGAGAAACAAACTAAGCCATGTTAGGCCACGGCTTCTGACCCATAGAAACCGTAGGATGACAAGTGGATGTTGTGTCAGTTGTTAAATTTGTGGCCAATTTTTATGGCAACAATTAAGAACCACACAGGACTTGTAGCTTTCATACCTTTTCACTGGTTCCTTTAATTCCTTAGCCTCTGTTTGCGAATGCCAAAGCCAGTTCCAACCTCGTCCACCTAATGATCACCTCTGGTCCTACCCTAGCAGTGGAAGGCAGGTTGTGAGGAGCAGGGCCCATTTTCCCAGGCTGGGTGGGGACTAAAAGTGGAAGGGGCTTAGGGCAGTCTGCCCACTTCATCAGTCCAGATGTTCGTCTTCACCAAGGACTCACTGTCACAACGTGAGGTGGGAAACATCCCGATCTGAATGTGAAGGGTTAAATTCTGTCTGGCTAAAAACAAGGCAGGGATGTCCTCCCCACCACCACTCATTCAACACGGTTCTTGAAACTTTAGCTAGAGCAATTGGGCTAAGTAAATAAATAAATAGTAAGAGAATATAGTCCAATCAATAAATGGGCATGTGAACTGAACTGATATTTCTTAAAAGAAATACAAGTGGCCAATAAGTATACGAAAAAATGTTCAACATCTTTAGCCACTGGGGAAATGCAAATCATAGAAAAAACATATGTAGAGAGAGAGAGAGCAAATTAGAAGAGAGATAAATAGGAAGCAGGGAGAAGTTCAAATATTTCCTCAAATTACATATTGCATTGTTTAAAAAATTTCAATATTTATGCTAATTTGTTTCATCTATACTAATAATTTATCTTAGTTTGTTGAAGAAATTTTGCGTTATTATCCGTGTCTTTTTTTATAAGAATCTTTGGCTTATATCTTGTACTAAGTAACTACTTTGAAGATAACAATACACTGTGTAATAGTGTTATTCTCTTATTATTTGGTTATAAAACTTTGTTTTATTTTCTCATAAAATTAAAAAGTTTAAAAAATAGCTACATTCAGATTCCATCTCACCTCAGTCAGAATGACTGTCATCCAAAAATACTGAAAACAGTAAATGCTGATGAGGATGCTAGGGAAAAGGGAAACTTCTATACCACTGGTGCAAGTGTAAATTAGTGTGGTCACTCTGGAAATCAGTATGGGAGTTGCTCAAAAACCTAAAAATAGAGCTACCATTTGATGGGGCTGTACGACTCCTAGGTGTATTCTCAAAGCAATTAAAGTCAGTGTACGATAGGCATCCCTGTATACTCACGTTTATATATATTGAGGTGCAATTCTTGATAGCCAAGATATATAACCAGCCTAGGTGCCTATCAACAGATGAATAAGGAAGATGTGGTGGACGAACGCACACATCATCCATAAGAAAGAGCAAAATTCTGTCATTTGCAGGGAAATCAATGGGTCTGGGACTATATCGTGTTGGGTGTATTAAGCCAGACTGTGCAAGACTAATATTGTATGTGGAATCTAAAAAAGATGACTAGAAAGTAGAAGGGCGACTATTATTAGACAAGAGAAAGGGAATAAGATGATGGGGGAGGTGCAAGAGCAGATAAGGGGGGTGGATGTGAGAAAAATACATGCATTGCACCCCTAGCCCTGTGAGGCTACCAGGGAGGGCAGGCCACGGGGGATGATGGGATAAAGTCGATCAGAGCACATTGAAGTAGTGTTTTATGTGCATGTACGACTCTGCCAAAATGAAATCCACTCACCTGTAGCCAATAAAAAAGAGTGAAAAAATTAATAAACCAGAAGAAGAACATTAACCAGGCCAAGAGAGAAAAGAAATAAAAATTTATTGAAGTCAGTAAAACAAATCAGCCCACCTAAACCTTTCAGTATGAAGCTCATGTGATGGAAATAGGAATGGTAAGAAGGCTCATGGTTGTATGAATCAGCTTCCAACATCAGCCTGGCCAGAGAAGCAGCAAAAGCTTCCTCGTGATTTCAGGAAAGAATGCCCTATGAAGAGGACAGTATTAAAACCCCCTTGCTTTGCAGCCTGATTTTTTACCAACCTTTTAATATGCTTTTTAATTATATTACTCACAATATGTGAGATAATTTCCCTTGGTCCTAAAGAAATAAATACACTTTACTCTAGAATTAGCTACTCAGACAAAAACTAAGAAAAATATGCAAATATTTCTGGATAGTCTATATAACCACATTAAGAAATTTCAATTTCTTGATTTATAAAAGCTAACGATGGTAGCGTTAACTGCTTACATTTACTTTGAACTCATTTAAAAATTTTTTAAATTTATTTTTTCCATTAAGTTTATTGGTCCATTTTAGGTATAAAATACAGTTACATTCATCATTGGGATCTTGTACCTTTACATGATGTATCTTGGTTCTTATTTTTTCCCCTTCTCCTGCCCTCCCTTCACCCCCTCCACCCTTCCCTATTTGCAAAGACTTTGTTTCCATTTTTTTCTTTTCTCATATTTTTTCTTTTCTCTTCTTTCCTTTCCCCTACCCCTCCCACTTCCCCTCCTCTTTTAGACCTTTTCTTTCTATTACACAGTATCAATTATACATTATTAAAATTATAATATCAAAATTTAGAGGACGTTACCATAGATTTTAAAAGGATATAGAAAGCATATTACAAAAATCTTTTTTGAAATAAATTTGACAACTTCTAAGAAGTACCTTGGAAGACAAATTAATGAAACTGACTCTGGAGGAAATATAAAATTTGAATAGAATCTATTAAAGAAAGAATATTCCTAGCTTGAAAACCTACCTATATGACAACAGGCTCATATACATTTTAACTGATAAATTATATCAAACATTTAAAGCACAAGAAATAAGGAACACTTCTCCCTTCATTTTAGGAAATCAACATTGTGCTAACACTAAAACTAGATAAAGGTAATAGAAGAAAAAAGTATGAGCATAGATAAAACTTTGTTTAACAAAACGAACAATTAGAAGTCAGATATAGCAGTATGTAGAAAGTGGTTTTAGTATAGGAATGACAGTGTTGGTTCAGCATTGGAAGATCCACCCCCATAAGTTATCATTTTAACAGAGGAAAGGAAAAAGCCATATGATCCTGTCAGTAGTTGAAGAAAAAGTATTGGACTAAATTCTACAGCTGTTCATGGTAAAAGCTATCAGGAGACTAGAAGTAGAACAGAACCGTCTCAACAGAGAAGCCATGTACTCCATATTTCCAGCAAAAATGCCTTATATGAATGGAAAAGATACAATGCTTTCTCCCTGAGGTGGGTAACAAATGCAGATATGCGTACTCTTCATCTGTCCATTAAAATTTGAAACATAGGCCCAAACCAAAATAGTCTGATAATAAAAAGAAACAATTAGCATAGGATTGGCAAGGTAGAAGTAAAATCTTTATATGTAGATGAGGTGATCATCTACAGAGAAAATACTAAGAAATCTCTAGGAGCCCCTAGAACTTGTATTTGAATTTAGCAGGATTAGAAAACACAAGGTATGTATAAAAATTCAGGTCTATGTGTACTTGCTATAAATAAAGAATTGGTTATTGAAATTTAAGAGTTATGTAGGAGTACAAAGGACCTAGAAAAGTAAAAAGAAAAAAAAAACAGTGTTGGAAGACATTTATTACCTAATTTTAAGACGTCCTCTAAAGCTACAGTAATCAAGGCAGTGTTGGTGTAAGGAAGGACATATAGATCAATGGAATAAAACAGAGAATCTAGAAATAGAACCACACGTATATGGTCCACTGAGTTTTGAAAGATTATTTAACATTAGCATTTTATAGAACATAAACTCAATTCAAGAGCAGAGGAAAAGACAATGTTTTCAGCAAATGGTACTAGAACACCTGGTATCCGTATGTAAAAAATTAACCTCAACTCTTTATTTCCATACATAATAATAACTTGAAAGGGTCTATGAACCTAAATATGAAAGACTAAAACTATAAAACTTTAAGAAGAAATTATAAGGGAAAATGTTCATGAATTTAGTGTAGGCAAGAATTTCCTAGGATACCAAAACATGGTGTATAAAAGAAAAAAAATTGATAAATGAGATTCCATCAAAATTTAGAACTTTAAATGACATCGTTAAGAAAATAAAAAGTTGCCCAGGGATTTAGCTCAGTGGTTCTGACACCTGCCTTGCAAGCGCAAGGTCACGAGTTCGATCCCTGGTACCAAAAAAAAAAAAGAAAAAAAAAAAAGAAAATGAAAAGTAGTCCTTAAACATACCATATTTATAATACATATAACCTAAGACCAGAATAAAGAACTCTTACAGCTCATTAATAGACAACCCAATTAAGAAGTAGACACAAGAAGATGATAAATAGCCAGTACAGCACAAGGAAAGGTGTGCAACACTAGAATAAGAAAAATACTAATCAATACAATAACAAGATCATATTATACACTCATTAGGGAGATGAAGTTGAAAGTTTTACAAGAACAAATGTCATCTTAGGTGTGAACCAGTTAGAACTGTCTAATACTGCTAATCTGAATGTAAAATGACAATTGGAAAACAATATAGAAATTTCTTGTGTTACTGTTAAGAACCAACAGTTCTGTTCCTAAGTTTTTACTTAGGAGGAATGAAAACACATGTTCACAATAGATTTGTACATACAAGTTGACTATCGCTTATATGACATTCTTGGAACCAGAAGTGTTTCAGATTTTGGTTTGAAATCTACTTGATCTGCAAAGAGGATAGCTACTCCTGCTTTTTTCGGGTTCCTGTCACATGGAGTATTGTTTTCCACAACCTTTAACTTTCAGTCTATGAGTTTCCTTTTGAATTAAATGTGTTTCTTGTATGCAGCATATTGTTGGATCTTGCTTCTTGACCCATTCTGCCAGTCTATTTCTTTTGATTGGTGAATTGGGACCACTGACATTGAGGGTTATAACAGACACATATTGACTTATCATTGTCATGACTTTTTCTTTTTGTTGGATTCTCCCCCTTTGCATTTAATTTCTTGTCACACCTGATGGATTCATTCTGCTGGGCTCCCTGGGGTTGTGATCCTCATTGTCTTTTTCTAGGATTTTGCCTGAAAATTTTGGAGTGCTGGTTTGGTATTCATGAAGTTCCTAAGGTGCTCTTTGTCATGAAAGTATCTTATTTCTCCATCAATTTTGAAAGATAGTTTTGCAGGGTACATCAATCTGGGTTGGAGGCTGTTTTCCTTTAGGGCTTGAAATACATCACTCCAAGCTCTTCTTGCCTTGAGGGTTTGCATTGAGAAGTCTGCTGTGATTCTGATGGGCTTTCCTTTGTATGTGATTTGTTTCTTTTCTCTCACTGCTTGTAGAATTTTGTTCTTCTGTTGGGTTTCTGGAATCTTAACTAATATATATATATAATATATATATATATTATATGGCTATGTGTAGATGTTTTTTGATCATGGCTAGTTGGAGTCCTATATGCTTCACTTATCTGTATGGCAAGTTCTTTCCCCCTGCTTGGGAAGTTTTCTGCCATCACTTCTGTGAACAGTTTTTTTAATGTCATCTGCTCTCTCTCCTGTTCCTTCATTGACTCCAATCAGTCTTATGTCATTCTTTGCATCGTCTAGCAGCTGCTGGATTGATTTCTCATGGTCCCTTATAATTTTAAGGCAATTTTTCTTTTCCTAGTCACTAATTGCCTATATCTGAGATTCTATGCTCACATTAGCTGATTCTGCTGCATAAACTTTCAATAGAGTTTTTAATCTCCCGGAAATCTGTTTGCATCTGTTTTATGGATTCCATTTGTTTCCTATGTTGGGATTCCATCTTGTTCCTCAGGTCTTCTATTTTTTCATCTGTGTCCTCTCTAGATTTATTAATCATGTCTTGCACTATGGGCACAATCTCTGCTGTTATGTGAGAAATTATTTCTGATTTCATTTTTTCCAGATCCTCTTTTGTTGCCAGTTCAGGGAGTCCAGATGGTTGAGTATAAGAGTATTCCATCTCGTTTCCCTTTGAGGTTGCTTTAGGTGATCTGGAAGTCTGGTTTTGAGGCTTGTTTACATGTCTTCTCATTTTGATGGGGGGGGGTCGTTTTGCAGTTGGCACCCGAGCTGCACCTCACCTCCTCTGTGCTGGGGGTGGTGGTGGTACGGGAGTCCAGAAGCCGCCTCGTGGGCAATGGGAGTGGCTCATCTCCTGTGATTATGAACTCATTTTGTACCAGGTCTTACATTATTATTTTACTTTTATCATAATGAGGATATGGTATGGGTTACTAGTGTTATCCTTAATTTAAAGAAAATTAAACTCAAACAACAAGACTTCACTTGTCCAGAATTCACCTTCATGTTTTAGAACAGGGGTTTGAGTTCTAGGGCCCACACTTGTTAACAATGCTGCTCTACTTATTTCTATTTATCCAGTAGCTGTTATTTGTTGTGCTTTGTTTAATTCATTTCTTGTTAGAAGTATATTTAGTGAAATCTCTAAATCTATAATTTATAAATCAAAAAATTCTCATGAATTTATGTTAACAAAATTTAAAACAGACAATTCCAACTAGGTTAAGATAATATAATATCTGATGCACGTCTACTCCTGTCTTCATATTCTAACTCCCAGCAAGCAACATTACACACCATGTTCTTTTCATGGGTCCATGAACTAGCCTCAGGCCACAGAAAGTCTGAAATTTCTCAGTCCTTTTGTACAATAGATAAAAAGAAATCAGACCAAAGTAAGACTGAAACCCAGCAAGGCAAAGACTAAATCTTGCATTTCTATGTCCAGCACTCAGGGCAAGTTGTAGCAAGACATGAACTCCAAATGGCTTGGGCAGCCTGGCCTCTGCAGTGTTGCCCTCAGGGCCTCTCTCTTAGGGTGGCTCTGCTCACTGCCTGTGGCTTTACTCAGCAAATGTTCCATGTTCCCTGCTTTTCCAAATTCTTGGGTTCTCCACTGCACTTTTGGCTTTATTCTCACAGCTTCATGCACTGCCCTCCCAGGCCTTCTTGTGAAATCTGGATGGAAACCTTTCTGATCCCACAGCTCTGGCATTCTGCATGCCTGTAAAACCAGCATCATTTGCATGATGCTGAGGTCTGCCACCAGCTAAAGCAGTAGCCAGGCTCCCTTGGATCATGGCTGCAGAGGCCTTTGCATACCTAGATGACTGAGTACTATGAAACTGGATCCCAAGGAACAAATTCCCTAGGTGGCCCTTCTCAAGCAGGGCTCCCTGGGGCTCTCTTCTCAAAGCAAAGTTTTTAAAAGGTATTTGCCTTTACCCTTTTGAACTAATGAAGAGTGAGGTCTTGCTGATTCCAGAGATGCTTTTAAAGCATCCATATTGTGATGATGTAAAGTACTTGGCTTCTTTTTAACAAACATGCTCTCCATTGCTCCAACTTGGCAAGCACTTCCATTTTGACAAAATTCCAAACTTTTCAAATGGGCTTTTTTTGCTCCAGATTCTCATTGTAAATCCAGCTAAAAGCTGTCACAAGTACCCATGCCCCAGCCTGAATTGGGGATGTCTTGAAATTTCCTCTGCCAGATTGATTAATCCTTTACCCTTAAACTTAGTCTCCTGCAAAGTCTCAGAACACAGCAAAAATGTAGACAAATTTTCTTCCAGAGCATAACATGCTTGGCCTTTACTCCAGCTGCCAAAGGAGTCAATGTTCCCAACTGAAATCTCCTGAGTCTGGCCTTTACCTTCTGCATTACTACCAGCATTCTAGTCTTCTGAACTCTGAACAGTATCCTCCATCAAACTTGGTTTACACTATTTTAGGGCTTCTGAAGCTGGCATCACCAAACCATTCCAAACTCCTTCCACAAACCAGTTCCAAAGGCTTCTGAACCACAGGGTCAGGTATAGTCACAACAATGACCCTATTCATTTTCAGTCCATATTCAGCTGACTCCAAGGAGGAAAAACATGATGGAAAGACCTGGCAGACAGAAGCTGCTCATGTCATGGCAGCCAGGAAGTAGTGAGAGAAGAGAGGAGTAATGGAGGGAGATGCACCCTTCCAGGTCACACTGAGGGACCCACCTCTTCTGACCAGACTCCACCTCCTGATACCACATTCAGCTCTGATGAGTACAGCACCCCATAATCCAATCATCTTCCAAAAGCCCTGCCTCTGAACACATGAGCCTTTGGGGCAATGTTCTAGTACTATACCAGAATACCAAGTTTTTGGAAAGTTTTGAAACTCAAAAGTGCATTTGTTTCCTTGTCTCTGGTGACCTATTAAGCCACTACTTCTCCCAGTATTCTTCCTCAAGTGAGCAGCATTAGGTTCATGGCCAAAAATGGGTGGAGAAAGTGTGCCAGTTAGAATAGCATTAGTACCTTCTTCATTTCCTGTTAAAAATCAGCCAAGCTGTTGATCTTTGGAAAGCTGGTTAATCAAACATCTAAGGAAGTCAATTAATCAGACCTAAAAATATTGACAGTAGAACTAGCAAGATCAGAGAGACATCTCCAAAGCTTGGCAGTTTTACCATCTCCCTTGTGAACACTGGAATGCCCAGAGAAGGAAAAAGAGGGTTCTCCATGGGACCTACAGGTAAAGAGCTGAACGAAGTACAAAATGCCAAAGAACTCTTTCCATTGCTGCACAGTACTGGCTTTTCCAAAGAGTTTTCACACTTTTATCTACTTTTGCTCTTAGGACTTGGACATGTGTTTTGTAACACCAGAAAAAAGGACAGAATCATTTCCGTGTTTGTTATTTCAGACAAAGGGGAATAAGAATAGAATCTAAGTGAGAAACAGACAATATATGTGGGCGATGATAATTGATACATATAGGTGTATGACAGATGGTAGATAAATAGAGAGATGATAGATAAAATCAGCTGTTGAATAATTTCAACTCATTGAGGCATCAAGATGAAATAATAGTCAACATAACTAAATATTAATGAGCAATTTTCCTGTGCGGCTCATTGTTCTAAGACTTTGGTTTTCACACAGTCTGATGAAGTAGATTACTTTTTTTTTCCTTTTTATCTCAAGAAATAGAAGGTAAAATTTTTATACTTTAAAAACACATTTTTAAAATAACTAAATGGTCAAAAAAACACATAGAAGAGTATTATAAAGTAATTTGAACTGAAAGGCAATGAGAATAAAGCATATAAAATTTGTTAGAAGTAACAAAATCTTTGCTATGAGTAAGAATTATAGATTTAAATACTTATATTTTTAAAAAAGAATAAATGGCTGAAATTAATGAGCTAAGCTTCTACTTTGAAAAGCAAAGCACACCAAAAAAAGATCAGGACAAATCCCAAGTGACCGAAGCAAGTCATGATTATTTTTAAAAATGATCTAAGATCAATGAAATAAAACAAAGCAAAACAATACAGAAAACCAGTGTGATCAAAATCTAATTTCTATATTTTAATAATACATATAAATTTGTAGCTAAGCTGCTCAAGAAAAAGGAAAAAGACGCTGCTGTAGTCTGTGTCTTTGATGTCTCCAAAGGCCTCTGTACCCGAGGTCGGCTCCTACCTCAGTGTTCCTGGGAGGGGTAGAGACTTTGGAAAGTGGAGCCCATGGGAGACCTTCAGCCTGTGGGTGTGCCCTTGCAGGGGACAGCAGGACACTTCCCCCTTTCCCTCACTCTCTGTTGATCCTGGCTCACCACGAGGGAAGCATATGTGGATGAGTTCTTCTCTGAGCCAGTTCTGGTAAGGACCAGATAGGGTGGAGAGCAGGACACCAAGCAAATTCTGAGCTCTTCCTGGTTCACACTGAACCAGCCACACCTGCTGCACAGGAAGGCCACAAAGTCAATGCAATGCATGCCAAATCTGGAGGTGGCGGTACCTTTCCGTATTCCCCACTAGGTAACTTCCCCACCAGTATTATCTCTGAAATATTTTGGAATATTTTGGAAGTTCTTTCATTCTGAAAATAATGTGCATTTTGCAGTTGTTGGATGGAGGTGTCTATAAATATCAACTAGGACATGCTGGACAATATTGCAGCTCTATGCTTCTATATCATTACTGACTTTTCTTATACTTTTTTTTTTAGGTACCGGGGATGGAACTCAGGTCTTTGCACTTGCGAAGCAGGAAGCAGAACCACTGAGCTAAATCCTCTGTCCTGTTACTGACTTTTCTTAAATCACACTGAACAGTGCATTTTAAACCTGTCTGTTTAACTGCACACAAATGCTGAGCTGTTGTGTCTTCCGGGTGCACTGCACTCTCAGTGTTGCTGGAGAGGCAGTCATGCATGTCGACCCTCACTGGAAAATTTTCTTCTGGCAGATGCAGGGTCGCAACAGGGCTGGGTTTACTGCCTTTCAGGTATCGTTGCCTGTGTGGGGCTGGAAGAGAACTCCTTTGTTCTTCACATGCCAATGATCCTCAGGCACATGCTCACTCCTTGGAGGAGCCAGGAGAGGTCCTTCCACTGCAGAACAAAGTCAGGTGTGTGAGGCCGCATTGCTTGAGTCCACTGGCCCTGAGGAGCCAAGGAATTACAAGATGTGGGCCCTGTGTGTGCACTGTGATAAAAAAATTCGGTGTTCAACAAGAGCACCAAGAGGACACAAGAGAGAGAGGACCATTTCTTCAATAGATGGTGTTGAGAAAACTGGATTTCTACATGCAAGAGAATGGAATTGGACACTCACCTCACACTGTGATAAAAAATTAAGTGAAAATGATAAATGATCTAAATATAGGAGCCAAGGCCACGAAACCCCTAGAATAAAACACAAGCAGAAAGATTCTTGGATTTGGTAATGATTTTTTCAAAATCACATTAATAGCTCAGGAAAAAAGAGCAACAATAAATAAATGAAATCACATTCAATCAAAAAGCTTCTATATGGGCCAGGGATTTAGCTCAGTGGTTCCCCCACCTGCCTTGAAAGTAGAAGGTCCTAGGTTCGATCCTCGGTAACAAAAAAAAAAAAGCTTCTAAACAGCAAAGGATACCATCCACAAAATGAAAATTCAACCTACGTATTGAGAAAAGTATTTGCAAAGGATCTATGTAAGGGTTAATATACAAAATATATAGTACATACCTCATATAACTCAATAGCCAAAACCAAATAATCTCACTAAAATGGGCCATTCTGGAGACTTTCTGTGGGTACAAATCACAGACTTACTGCTTACTGCTGCTTAACCTCCTGTCAACTATTTAAGTGCAGTGATTTTTAGTTTTTTCATTTGAAAATGGGGAAACCATTAAGTGTCTGCCCCCTTCGATCATGGGGAAGGCTTTCCATGGCGTGAAAAGTAACATGTAATAATCCCAGGATGAATGGTATTTACTGTTTTCTACATTTATTTTAGCTTACTGGACGCTTTCTGTGTGCTCTTAGCCCCTGATCTGTGGATACCCACCATCTCTATACCACCTCTTACCCAGGTGAGGTCTGGCCGTGTTCAGCGTGATTGGATCTCTCCTTGACCCAGGCTTCCTGGACTGGACTTCCTCTCAGGCACTGAAACCGTATGCCAAACTGGAATGGGAAATGGACTGAAGCCACGGAGCTGTGCTCCAACCCAGGCCTACAAAGGAGGACACATCCCTGCCTTGGACTTCTAATAATTCCTGCCTTGAGAAACTTCCCTGAGAGTGAGTGACTGAAATACCATCCAGTAGAGTGGAGATTCACAGAAACTGTACACTAGTAACAGTGCTGCTCTCTTCATGCTCGGTCCCTGGCCTCCTCTTTCTCTGGCCCTCACTTTCAGAGAATGTGACTGATGACTGGAAGCCCCAAGAAGCTCGCAGTGCTTATTCCAATCCCTCAAATCTGGTTGTCTCAGAGACTGTCTTAGAGGCTGACCCTCTGCCTTCTCTGGACGTGGCTCTGAAGGAAGCCCCAAGGGGCATTGTGGGAAGGAAGGTGGTGGCTGGAAGGCAATGTGAGTGGGAGGCAGAAGGTTCTGGAGAAGACCAGAAGGCGTTGCCAGGAAGTGGTCAAGTTCTTGTCATTCCTTCCTGGTGATGGCTCAGTTTTTCTTACGATAGCAATACAGTATGGCTTCAAAAAATAAAAAACTCAGAGTTTAGAAAGGATATCAGGATACTTTGGCAGACAAGACAGTACCTAGAAAAAAAGACTCTCAACTCGGACAGAGAAAGGAGGGAGAGAGGAGAGACTGATGATTCAAGGCGCAGCTCAGAAAGGTAAACTCACTTTTGCTTTCCCAAACAAGGCTGGATTTGCTCTATTCCTCCTACTTCAAGTCCCTGCCCCACAGCTGTGTAAGCTCCTGGGACGGATTGGTAGAGCCTCCTCCCCCGGGGGAATGATGGCTGAGGACCTGGCTTCCGGGTCAGCCTTCCTCCCAGTGGGCCACAGGGCCGCTGTGTCCATGAAGGGACCCACTTGGCAGTGCTCCTTGGCTTGTGCCCTGTGGCTCAGGGGTTCCAGATGTGGGAGCAATCAATATCTCTCTTTGTCGGCTCTAGCGGTGGAGGCTTCTACAGCCGCTGACGTTTCCGGTGAGAAAGAGAGAGTCCTGGGCGAGGGGAGTGGTGTGGGGTGGAGCAAGGAGGGGCAGAGGTGATGAGATGCACGCTCAGACCCTGAGCAGGACCGCTCCTTCTAGCTCAAGCATCTCAGGCTTCTCCGGTTGCTGTGACCCTGCCTGCCTGCTCCTCCCTTCAGAGTGCTCTCGCACTCTGCCGGCTGGAGACTCAGCAAGCGCCCCTGCTCTGTAGGCCCAGCCCTCGGACAGTCAGGTGTCTCCTCCTGCCCATCTCCACCCTGCAATACTTAAATGTGTGTCTCAGGGTTTACATTCTGGTCCCCAAAGTACACTGCAGACCCTAGGGTGCATCCTCAAGGCTTGGCAGGGGATCTTGCAATTATACTGTCAGAGCATAAATGGAGGAAAGCCAGAGCTAGCAATGGGAGTGTGCACATGGCAAGGAGGGACAAGGGCGGGGCAGAGAAATCAGTGTTGTCAGGAGGGAGGAGAGAGCCCCAGAACCGAGGGCTGGAGAGCACTCAAAGCTGACAGGAAGCAGCGCTAAGTTGTAAGAAAGTGACTGTACCACTGCCAGAGAAGCAGTATTCGTGTAACACCAAAATCAACACCAGGGGGACCCATCCTGCACAAGCGCAGTCATGCAGCAGCTTCTGCTGGGATTAAAGGGTCACGATTCAGATCCCTAAAACCATTACAGAACATTTCAACCACACATTTCTCCGACACGTAAGACTTCCAGCTTGGAGTCTTCTCATTTAATGAACTCATCAGCTTTCCAAGCTGGCGATCTTCACGACATCTTCCCCTTCCCCTTGTGCCAACATTCAACCAACAATCAAGGTCGAGTACTGTTATCTGTCTAGGAACTGTTCCTTAAATCTGGCAGCTCCCGCCAGCACGCACCAGGGCCTAGCCTTTCTCACTGAGATGATTTCGGAGGCAGCTGTCCAGTTGACCCCTTTCCAATTGGCCCAGTGCACACATTTCTGTCAGGCTCATCTTCCTAAAGCACTTACTGTATTGCAAAACTCTGCAATTTCTGACGAGTATTCTCAGTCATCTGCAGGATGAAGCCCCAGTTCCGTGGTGTGGCATGAAGGACTTCCGAGGTCTTCCGAGTCCACACCTTAGCCTCTTTCCCAATGCACTCGTGCCGACCCCTGTCCTCAGCTCAGTGTCCCCAGAGCTTCCAAACGCCTTCTGTTCTCCACACCTGTGAGCACCCTGAGTCCTCTCTCAGGATACCATGGGTCCCTTCCTAGAGAAGGCCAAATAGGCTCTTCCTTTTCAACCCAGCTTGGAAAGGGGCTTTCCCACCCCACAAGACAGAGGTAGCCATTCCTCAGCTGGTCCCCTGCACATTGGTAGGCCCTTATTCCAGTATTTCCAAGGCTCCGAGACAGAGGTGATTCCAGGGAGGTTTTGTTGAAAGACTGGCTGAAAGCAACTCAAGGGAGGCATACAGCTTTGCTATGTTTCTAGTCTTCATTTCTAGCTCAGAGATGGATTGGTAAATAGCCAATGCACAGAACATATTAATGAAATTAATGAATAAATAACTTAAAATGAATGATTGGATACCTATGAAAAGCAACCAGCTTTACCAACCAGACTCTGTAGCTCAGGGTCGCAGCAGTATCTACTGATCACTTCCCCTGCCCAGTGTTTCCAGCCAAAGCAACGCTCATTCTTTAAGATCTAGCTCAAGCATTACTCCCTCCAGGCTTCGTCCAGGATTCATCTTTCTGTGGCTTTTGCCTTATGTCGCTGTCCAGGGGGCACTCATCACTTCCTGCCTCTTACAAGAAGCCACACCTTTTTAGAAACCGAAGGCTGCTAAGTGCCAGGCATGGTTCTAGACACTGGGCAACCAGAGTTGGACAAACAGACGAGGTCACTGTTCCCTGGAAGTGTATATGTCAAGGATGGAGACAGACGCTAACTATATAAACAAATAAAAAGAGAGTTGCATTGCTTTAAGGACAATGAAACTGGGGAATGTAACAGCACACCCTTCAGCCTTCTCATCTGCAGTAGGCAGACTTCAGTTTCACAGAAGGGGAATTTATTCAGCTATAGTGATCTGACAGCCTGGCTGGGCCTCATGGCACATGTCTGCAATCCCAGTACTTGGGAGGCTGAGGCAGGAGGATCTCCTGAGTTACCTAGTGAGTTCCAGTCAGCCTGAACTGCACAGTGAGACCCTGTCTCAAAAAAAAAAACCAAAAAACAGAAACAAAAATTCAAAAGCTCATCTGAAAGACTGAGGAAACAGGCCCTGTTCAAGCTTCCAGGAACATGTCCCAGAGCCACATTAAAATCTACCTAATGAGTGATCTGCTGCTGCCAATTCTGGAATCACCGTGTGACAGTGGTGTTTTCGAAGCTGCTGTCCACTGCCGCGGCCCCAGGAGAAGGGCGCAGCAGCAACACACGGAGCTTCGCCAGAGCCGATGACGTGTGGGCCGTCACTGGAAGATCCAGCACTATGCCAAAGAGACACAGTCACTGAAATTTGATTAAGCTTTAGGGTGTTTTATTTCATTTTTCCTCTTCAAGTTTTCCCTTCCCCTCTTCCTTCAGTATCACTAGATTTGGATTTTTTTTTTCACAAGGAGTTTAAGCTTTCAGTGACTTTCTGCATAGGCACGGAAGCTTTGTGTCTCAAATCCTCTAGGATAGATGGCGTACTACAAGTCTAAAGAAAGAGCTAGACACACAGTGACACAGGCAGGTCACATGCCTGAAGCCAGAAAGAAACCACGTGGAAATCAGGGGATCGCTGCTCCTCCGTATAAAGTCTCTTTGTGTAAAGTTGGATTTTGTCCCTAGTGGG
Source organism: Heterocephalus glaber (assembly GCF_053883595.1). NCBI lineage: Eukaryota > Metazoa > Chordata > Mammalia > Rodentia > Bathyergidae > Heterocephalus > Heterocephalus glaber. The sequence goes on from NW_028258357.1 coordinate 23,869,899, forward strand.
AAACTCTCGTAAATAGTTCACTGAGCAGTCGTGTACGTGGTGGGTTCTGAGGCAGAAGGGTTCCATGTGCTCCTATCAGTCTTCAGCCAGTGCTGTTGGCACTGCGTTTCCTGCTCGCTTGCTGTACTGGACTGGACCGGACCGGGATGCAGAATGCCCAGCGCCCTGTGCAGCTGAAAAGTCGTTCTATGTGGGTTCCCCTCTCCCAGAGCCCACACCTGCTCCCCCCACAGGAACCAGACCCTTTGGGAGTCTTCCTTGGCCTCTGCAAGAGAAAGGATAGAGGAAAGTGAGCCACATCTTCATGGATGGCTGATGCTTCTTCTTCACCATGGCAGACTTTCAGACCAGGGCATATCCAGGGCTTCCTGGGCCCTGGGCCTTTTGTCTGGGGGAACCCATTTGACAGGACCCTGCAGGAGATGCCATGGGGAGGCCTGTGGTTCTGTGGGTCCCAAACAAAGAACTGAACAAGATGCAGAAAAGCAGCAAGGTGTACAGTTATGGAAGGCAGAAAAGAAGCGGGGCCTGCATAAAAGCTCACAGGGTAAGGGAAAGGGGTCTTTTGCATCCACAATTCCCAAGTTATCTCTTTCTGTGTAAAGAAAAGTCTGGCAAGTTGTACTCTCAAATACTCACTTGGGGTCACACCACGTAGAAACTGTCCCATCAAAAACCTTGCTGGGCTTCCTGCCATATGTAAATGAAGATCAGAAATAGTGTCTTTTCATTGGCTGTGCTCAGATGCAGCTAAAGGATTGAAAAGAGCATCTCATTGGTCCCGTGAAAAGCAACAGATTTAAATAGCAAATTTCTGGTTGGCACAAAAAAGCACTTTTCCGGCTGGCTCTGTGTGCAGGGAGGATGATGTGCCATTCTGGGAGTGTCCCTCCCCATTGCCCTTTCGGGTTATGGCTGTGTCTCCGCCCCAGGGGATGCGCCCCTGGTTACCTGGTTCCCCCCGCCCCAGCTTCCTGTGTGAGGAGGACACAGGCAGGACAAGCTCTGCCCTGCTCACTCCCCATCTGCCCATGGCCTGCTGGCAATGCACAGTCCTCGCCCCACAGAGAGCAGGAGGGAGGCTGCCCACACTCCTCTCTCCGCCCTGCCGCCCTCCCCTTCTTTCTTGTGCTCAAAGACTCAGTGGGCAGACAGGCAAATGCCGCAGTCCAGAGCCCTAACAGGACAGGGGGATGTGGGATTTGTCCATATGCACCCACAGTCTCCAGAAACGGCCCTGCTGGGGCACCACTACTTTGATCTGGGTAGAGGTGGGCACCACGAAGAGAGGTAATGTTTCCCCCCAAAGGCAATGCTCCGTGGATTGGCAGATCCCTTCAGCGGAGCCAGCCACCTTCCACTCTGGTCTTGTCTTGGTGCAGGCTGAAGTCTGCAGGAGCTGGTCCAGGCCTGTGTGGCCCCCCTGTGGCCCCAGCAGGACCCTGGACGCCCTGCCCTGCACCCGCGGTGCTGCCTCCTGTCTCGGCAGCAAGCCCCTCACCATCCTGTTGCACCTGTCTGCACACAGGTGCTCTAGAAAAGAGGAGGCAAGAGTGAAGGTCTTGCAAGTGGAGCCCAAGGAAATGAGAGCCACGAAGATTTTACAGCCGCGCGGTGTAGAATGGAGATGCTTCCTTCCTCTTCTCTCCTGGGACGGTAGGATATGTCTGCCCCTTCGCTGTGCAGGCTGCTGGACTGGCTTTCGGCAAACCAAGCTCTGCGATGCTGGCTTCCCCGGCCGCCCTCAGGTAAGCTCGTGGCAGGGGAACTTGTCCTCCGCTGCCGTCACCGAGCCCTCCCCGTGACAGCTTTGGGAAGTCCTGAGCATCCCAGGGGACGAGTAGCAGCGCCAGGCTCCCTGCTAAAACCCACGGGAAGGGACCAAGGGCTTCCAGGTCACCTTCCGGCCGCTGCTCCCCCTCCCCATGGCCCCCCACCTCAGCCCCCAGAGTGGCCCCTTGTAGCAGCAGATGGTGAGGGTGCCAGACCCAGGGGGCGGGGCACTCGGGATCCTTCCACGGAGCTGCAGCACCAGGGGAGGTGAAGGGGCGGGGCCACTTCCCGGACTCCAACGCAGACCTCCTTTCTTCTGCTGAGCTCATAAAGCACACCTCCAGAGTAGGTTTCAACTGTAACTGCACTGACAATAGGTGCCTTCTGTACAGCATCTGGACCACAGTGGCCGCTTACAGCGGGGTTGGCTGTCTTGAGCCGGGCTCGGCATCCCAGCTCCCTGGGGAGTTTCCCAGACTCCCGAAGTTCTTGCCGCATGCCAGCCGCTTCCCAGGAAGTGTGTGAGGCTTCCAGGTCGGAGCCCGTCTCTCTCTCCACGGCTTCTCCCCTGTGGCCTGTGCAGGGGCCTCTCAGTCCCTCTAACTGCCCAGGGCCTCTCAGTCCCCTGTGGCACAGCCAGGGTGACATCTAGTGGTACAAAAGCAAAGCTGCTCCCAACAGTCCTGTTCTCAGGACCGGTATCGAAAGCCCTGGGGAGCCCGGTGTGTGAGCAGAGCCTGGAGTCTGTGCCTCTTGGACTGTCCCTCCAGCTGGCGACAGCCGGACGACTGCGGAGATCTTTGTTCCTGGAGGTCCTGAGGAGGCCGTGGCCCCCTGAGCACGGCCTTGGCCTTCATGGCGTCCGCCTGCCAGGGACCTGCTGTGGGGCGGGCCTGGGGCCTTGTCACTGGGGGTGCTGCCTCACGGCACCTGGCAGCAAGCCTGGCACCCACACGGGGCAAGCTTCCTCCCCTGTGCCACGGAGAAACACTGGGCACACACAGCGATGCACACAGACACGAGACACACACACACACACACAGAGACACACACACACACACACACACACTCAGCTGCCAGCCTGGCCCAGCCTCCAGCTCCGGGCGGGCAAGTGGGTGTGCCTATTCCCACCGGGCCTCCCGCCACGGACCCCCTGCTGCCCCCCGAGAATGTGGGCGGGTGGTGTCCAGGGCACTGCGTTCCCTCGCTCTGGCGGCCGTGACCGCAGCCTGGGGCTTCTCAGCGGGAGTCCACCGCGCGGCAGCAGGGCTGTGGCCCGGTGGCTCCGTGGAGGCCGTGTCCAGGCTTCTTCTGCAGCGCCACTGTGCGGTCCCCCGCGTGTCTGTGCTCACCGCTTCTCCCCCTCGCACCGGCCACGGGAGCCTGGGGCCTGCGGGGCCTCCTCTACCTGCACCGTTAAGATGCGGTCCAAGGAGCCGAGACCCAGTGGGAAGCCCCTTGCACTTCCGCTCCCTGTTGCCGACTTGGAGACGGGGGTTTCAGGCAGCCTCTGTGCGCGGACTGGGAGACCAGAGCCCCTTGGCCCTCAGGGAGCCCGGTGAGCTCGGCCAAGGCCATGCTCTCCGCTCCGTGGCTCCCCCACCGGGGCCACACCTGCCTCGGAGCTCAGGCCAGCTCAGCTGAGATGACCCCTCTGGCCCTTCCGGACCAGTGTTGGGGCTGCGTGTCCCTTCCGGTCCTGCTTTCTAGTGAGCTTGGTCTCTCGTGCGCTCTTAGTTTTCTCCATCATCAGAAGCTCCTGAGGCACTGACCTGGCAGCTGTCACAGGGTCCACACACACAGCCGAAGCCGAGTGCCTGCCTGTGTCTCGGGCAGCAGAGGAGCACACGGAGGAGGAGTGGCAAAGACCTGACTCCACATGACGTGAAATGACTTCACACTCCCACGAGTACATTTTTAACAAATTAAAGTAATAATAACTGTGAAAAGGACAGACACCTGACACTTGGCAGCAAGTACATAACCCAGGTTTGCATGAATCCCTGTCTCCGTCTGTTTTGAGCTGGGTAGCTCATGATGAGGGCTCTTGGGCTGGGGCCTCGGTGTCTGGAGGGCCTGCATAGCTGGTGCCTGCTCCCTGCTGAGGGCCGGTGGCTGTGGCAAGCTTGACAGAGAAGCAGGAAGGGAAGCAGCTGTCTGCCGAAGGGACCAAGTGTGGGGCGGCCGGGCCCTGCGAGACGGGCTCACTGCAGGGCTCAGCTCTGTCGCCTTGAAAGCAGTGCCCACAGCATGCTCCTCCCAGGATGTCTTCAGCTCCCAGGATGTTTCTTGTCCTGGAGAATCACAGACAGCATCACCGGATCATTGAGGTCTCAGTTGTGACTGGAGGCCAAAATGCAATTATGTCTCAGAACGCCATAGCTGGCCTGTAGGCAGGAGAACTAGGCCTAATCAAATGATTTTTCCCAAAAATTATATAGCATTGCTCCTGACATATCTCCCTTTCTTTTTGTTTTATGTGAGGGTGTTTTTAGGAAAAGCGAGCACACCCAACAATGGCTTGTCCCTATGTATTGAGAGGATCTATAGTGTTTGACTGGCTCAGCTGTCTATCATAAGCATAATTTCTCTTAATTGGGGCTGTAAAAGGATTAAAAATCCATTTCTGGGCTGGGGATTTAGCTCAGTGGTTTCGCCGCCTGCTGCGCAAGCACAAGGACCTGAGTTCAATCTCCAGTACCAGGAAAAAAAAAAAAAAGACACATTGCAAAAATCCATTTTTTTTTAAACATTGTTGGCTCAAAAACTTAAAACTTTTGTTGAACTCAAATAACTATTGTCTTTAGTTATACTTCTCTACTGGGTGTTTAAAACCAAGTTACGGGGAGACCTATATTAAATAAAATCACCTCTTACTCTCTAACAAGGTCAATTGAGTCTCCACAGGCACTGTCTTGGAACCATGCATAGAGCCTCTTAGCTCCTCTGTCAGTGTGAGCCACCAGGATATGTCACGGCCTTGCTTGACCATGTTGCCTTTTGCTAAAGCATGGGAGATTTTTTTCCTCCAGGTGACATTCCTTTGGCCCACTTTTTGTTGGCTCTTTACTGTTTTGGTGTTCAGCAACCTCCCTGCTCAGGAGGTTGGGTGACTCACCAAAGATGCAGGATCTTGGAGAAGGTTCCCTCATGACCTGGATCTTTTTGCTACTGTTGTTGACCTTGGAGGGCCAGGGCCAAAATATTGGCTGCCTTCTTAGCCCAGATACCTCTTCAGTTTTGGCCTCTAAACTTTGGTTGTTGAACACCCAGAAGAGAAGGTCAATAACATTAGCATTGTAAGAGGAGTAGTGGACTCAAGTATTATAATTTTACCTGGATATTAAGCATTTTGGAATAAAAATATAGTTAAACTGTTATTATTGCCAATTATGGTTGTTCTTGTGGTTGGATCTGTAAGTAGCTATCTTTTTATAGGACGTCATCTAAGGAAAATAAGTCAGCCTACAAGTGTGCTTATTATCATAGGTGCTGGAGCGTAAGAGAAGGGCAAATATCTGAAACAAAGGTTATTACCATACACAATATATTGGAAGACCCATACAATTAGAGGGCATGAATACACTTTGTACACCAGAAAAGGAACAGTAATCAATATCACAGTTGTGTTCTTCAATGTAGTTTGGTACCAAAATCATCTTTCTAATAACGCTCTTTTGTTTATGCCACAGAAATTAATCTTTTGAAAATGACCAATGTAGACATATCACAATAACATTTTTAGAACCTTAACCAATATAAACATTTTATAATAACATATTTAGAACTTAAACTTCAATGATAACCAATGTAATCAGTTTATAATAACATAGTGAGATAATATTTATTGCAGTGTGTCTCCCATAAGATTATGAAAATTACTAGGGGGTCCCTTTAGTGAATTCAGACCAGAATAATCATTTTCTGGGTGGCCGCTTCTTTATTCACCAAAGGGAGTACCCACAGTCTCTGTGTACTTTGACAAATAAATCTCGATGCCACTTTGATCAGTTAGCAACCTGGGGGAAGAAGGGCATGCCTTTAATTTAATAACATTTATCTGTAAGCCAATCCAATAATAGGTGAATATCTTTTAAGGAAAAAAAGTTTTTTTTCAAAAGGTGAAAAGGAAAAAAGAGAGAAAAAAAATTTTTGAGCCCAACTGTACAGATGGACAAACAGACAACAAACATATAAGACAATTTATAAGATTATAGTGCACTCAAATATACTTGGCCAAATTGAATTATAATATCCCTTTTATGATTTTTAGGTTTATAATTGTATATAAGATTGGTCAAAAACTTTTGTAGTCAATTAACAGAGATCCCTTGAGATTAGAATCAGAAGGAATGCAAGCACTTTTATACCTATAAATGTAAAAAGAACATTTTCAAGTGGTGCCCCCCCCTTTTAAAAAATCTATATTTATTCTTCCTCTGGGGACATCATCTCAATCCTGGACCCCACTGTGGATTTGTTGGTCCTTGCTGGTGAGGTGGGTCGCTCAGGTGCAGCTGGCTCATTGCTCTCAGCTGGGGTGCTATCACCCATTCTGCAAGATGTTGGTGTTTCTACCAGTGTGACCCATGGTCTCACATTCTGGGAGGGCAGCCACAAGATTTCATCATTTTCTGTTAGGACACAGGTAAAACCTCTCCCCCAAGTTATTAAGGCAGCAGCAGGGCTGTTCCACTTACCTGTTTGGACATCTTTTCAAAGGACTTGTGGCCTCTGAATCTTAGCCGTGGCATCTGTATGCCAATGGAGCATAGCAGGTGGTTGGGTGAAGCCTGCTACAGGATTCAAAAAATTAAGTACAAAATCAGCTAGATCTAAACAGGCTTGTGGAGGCAGCTGATTTCCTTGTGATTGTTTAAGCAATTGATGTTTGAGGGTGGCATGGGCCCTTTCTACTATCGCTTGTCCTTGTGGATTATACGGGACACCAGTACTATGCTTAACATGCCAAATAAGAAAAAATTTTTGGATAAATTTATTAACATATGATGGACCATTGTCAGTTTTAATATTTTTGGGCACTCCCATGGCAGCAAAGGTGGACAAGCAGTGTTGTTGAACATGGTGACCTTTCTCACCAGAGTGACACATGGCATGTATCATGTGTGAAAATGTATCTATAGAGACATGTACAAATCGAGACTTTCCAAAAGAGGGGACATGTGTCACATCCATCTGCCAAATCATATTGGTGGCTAGGCCTCAAGGGTTAGTTCCCTCAGGGGGAATGGGCTGTGGAATCTGCTGGCAACTAGGACAAGCCATAACTATCTGTCGTACCTGAGCTCAAGATAGCTGAAAATCATGTTGTAGTGCCTTGGAGTTCTGATGGAACTAACGATGTGATTCCTTAGCCTGATCAAAAGCAGCAAGGTATCCTATAAGCCGATCTGCTTGTGCATTGCCATTGGAAAATGGCCCAGGAAGACTAGTATGTGATCAAATATGTCCAATATAAAAGGGAGCAGTTCTTTGATGTATAGCCTTTTGTAATCTTAAAAACAAGTTCAATAATTTAGGTTCTAAGGTAGAGCAGACCATAGCTCCTTCCAGTCTTTGAGTCAAACAAACTGCATAAAAAGAATCACTCAAAATATTAAGAGGTTGGGAGGGAAAGTTTTCGATCACAAATAAAATGGCTAGCAACTCTGACTGCTGAGCAGAGAGACCAGGTGCAGGCAACACATAGCTAAAGGAAGAGCTCCAAATTGCTGCTTGGCCCTTAGAGGAGCCCTTGCACCTTGCAATGGCTGAAATTGAGTAGTCTTGGGGAGAATAAACATATGTCGTGAAAAAAGCTGAAACAGAGGATCACTAGGGTAATGATTATCTATCTGTCCATAAAATCTGCAAAGGCTACTTGCCAATATAAAGCAGTCTGTAGCAGCATCTGCATTAGATCCTTATCAATTGGGATAATGATGAAATGAGGGTCAGCACCAAATAATTGTTGGGTACGCTTACGTCCCAGGGAAACTATTTTTGCAATTTGCTCTAGATACAATTGTAGAGATTTCACTAACTGATTAGATAAAACAACCATTCCATGGGAAAGACCTGTTTCTCATGCGATTGCCCTATTAAGCCTGTAGGTGAGTAGGGGGTGTTAAGCACAAACAAATGAACCAGATAATTAAGATTTTATATGAAAAACCTGACGGTTATGTATGCTTTGTTCTATTAATTGTCACTCCTTCTGTGCCTCTGGAGTTAATTTTTGAGGGGAATTAAGATCAGAATCTCCCTGTAATATTTCGTACAAATTCTGCAATTGAAAAGTTGCTATCCCTATTTTAGGCCTAATCCAATTGATATCACCCAATAATTTTTGAAAATCATTTAACGTTTTTAATTTGTCTGTCCTAAATTGTATCTTTTGTGGCTTAACTGATTGTTCTGCTAACAAGGTACCCAGGTAAATATAAGGCTCAGATAGTTGAACTTTTTCAGGTGCTATGCACAATCCAAAATGCACTAAATCCTTCTCTGCAACAGCAAAGGCCTGTAAAAGCAGCTGTTGTGTATTTGCAGAGATTAGTATGTCATCCATACAATGTGTTAAATATACAGTAGGAAATAACTTACGAGTAGCTTGAAGAGCCTGTGCTACAAAAAGCTGACACAGTGTGGGGCTGTTAGCCATTCCTTGAGGCAACACAGTCCACTGAAAGCGCTTCATCGGTTCTTTAAAATTCGTGCTAGGTACTGAAAAGGCAAATCGAGGTCGGTCACTTGGCCACAAAGGAATGTTAAAGAAGTAGTCTTTTAAATGTATAATTATAAGCAGCCACTTCTGGGGGATTGCCACTGGGTTTGGTAAGCCAGTGTGCAGTGCCCCCATTGGAATGAGGCTTGCATTAACTGCACGTAAGTCCTGAAGCAAACGCCATTTGCCTGACCTTTTAGGAATAACAAAGATAGGTGTGTTCCAAGGGCTCACAGATGGTTCTAAATGCCCCTTGTTAAGTTGTTCTAATATGAGTGGCTCTAGAATGGTTAGTTTCTCCTGTGGTACGGGCCATTGATTAAGCCAAATGGGATCATTTGATTTCTATTGTAAAGCAAGGCTGCCTTGGGCAGAGAAACTTCTCCAGTAGCCCCAAATAAAAATTTTGATCATATCCAATTCCAAAGTGATTATTCTTTTGTTTCTGTTCTCTAGGCTGTGTTGTTCCCTGAAGTTGCTTGCCTAATCCTTTTCCTGGTGCATATCCCATTTTAGATATCATCTGTTGGCTCAGTGAAGTTTCAGGGGGCAAAGTAGTCACTGTGACTCTCCGTTCTTCCAACAAATCTCTGCCCCATAAATTTACAGGCACGGGAGCTATGGAAGGACAAATATGTCCCGATTGAACATCAGGCCCTTCATGAGGCAGGGGAATGGAGCTTTGCAAAACTTGGAGGAGGGGGGGGGGCGCCAAGGCCTACCAGTGATGTTTTAGTTGGGTTTTTCCCTCAAGATGACGGCCAAAAACATGTGCCAATCACGGACACATCCGTGCCTGTGTCTATCAGTCCTGTAAAGAATTTGCCATTCAATTTAATTTTTTTGGAAATCTCTTGGGTGAAACAAATCTCTTCTTGAGGAATTTCTGGCTGAGGATCCTCTCAGGAATTTTAAAAGCTAACATCATTTAATTTTGGTTTAGGCAAAAGCAATATAATCTCCTTGTTCTATGACCCAGAGTCCTGTGGAGCTAACAGGGACACACAATTCAGAGGTACAATCAGAATCAACAACAGCCAGAATAACAGTAATGCCTTTCAAAGTTACAGAGAATTTTCCAAGTATTAAACCAATGGTTCCAGGGGGTGGGGGTCCATGAATTCCTGTGGGGACAGATACTGGAGTCTCACCTCCCAGCAGGTGACCTCTCTGAGCAGCAGGAAGATCTATTCCTGAGCTCTCCAGTGTTCCCCTGACGAGGGAAGAAATGTCCCTCCGGATACCCATGCGGCCTGATTCTGTACTTGTGCACGGGTCTGAACCGGGTACCGCTGACTCAGAGGCACTGGAGCCCCCTGGCCCTGATCCCCTATTGTTTCCCGAGCCCGGGGAAGGGCTCGATTTCCATTTCCCGGCAGCAGTGCACCATCCCTATCATATTTGGAGCGGCAATCTTTAGCCCAGTGAGTGTCTTTTCGGCATCGAGGGCAAAGGCCAGGTGGTAACTTATTTTCTCTGGATGCCTGACTCAGTGGCCCTGGGTCAGCTTGTAAGGCCCCTTTCATTTTGCAGTTTTTTCTGAGATGCCCCAATTTTCCACAATTAAAACATTTTAAATCACTGTGTGTACCGTGTAAATGTTGGGAGATGGCCTGAGCCATCAGAGCTGAATTGTATAAAGGAGACCCAGTATTCTGGCATGCCTTAGTATAGGCTCCAAGATCTTTAGAGGAGCGAACAGGATTTATTGCCTGTTTGCAATCCATATTAGCATTTTCATAGGCTAGCTGTAAGATCAGGATGTCTGCTGCCTGGGAATTAGAAATCTGTCTCCTAACAGTTTGTTGTAATCTCGCTACAAATTCTGTGTAAGTCTCCACTGGCCCTTGCATGATTTGAGTAAAAGATTTTGTCGGTGCACCCTCAACTGGCACAGAAGCCCAAGCCCTCTGCACGAGGTCCTCTAGCTGGCAGAAGAGTAACGCTGGGCAACAGGCCTGCCTGCTTAAATCCGAAAAGTCACCCATGCCTGATGACATGTCGATAGTAACTTCTCTCGACTGAGCATCTCCCTGAGCATTTTTATGAGCCTGTTCCCTGATTAAAGAACGAAGTTCCACCTCAAAGTGGAGATACTGACCAGGGGACAGGCACGTTTTCGCAAGGTGAAAAACGTCATGAGGAACCAGAGGATAAGTCTGAAGTACATTGTCCAACAAACACACTGTGTAGGGGCTTTGGAGGCCATTCGTTAGCACGCTCTGCCTGAGCTCCTTCAGGATGTTAAAATCAAATGAGGCGAGAACATACGTGTCCACCTCTGAGCTGTCAGGATCAGGCAAGACTGAGACAGGACAGCACAAAGGGTCTCCCACCGCCTTGGTCCATGTCACAGCCTTTGGCGGGGCACGGCGATAGGGAGGGAGTGGCCCCAGAAGAGGGCTTCACAAGGGGGCAGCTAGACCTTTGTGAGATGTCTGAGGGGCTAGAGAGTTAGGGTCTTCCTCAGTGCACTGTGGGGGTGGAGCAGAAGCCGCAGTGAGATGAAAGCAAACCGGAGACGAAGCCGAACAAGGGGAAGCCTGGACAGAAGGGCAGGTGGCGGGGGGGATAGCCGAGGTCTCCTGAACTGACTGAGAGAATCTGAGAGCAGAGCGTACTAAGGCCCAAGTGGGGAGCGTTCGGGGGAGAGACGATCACCCCTTCGCCGGGCCTCACGAACGGTACCTACGCGTTCCCATGCTATTAAGTTAGTTGTCCCTTCCCGGGGAAAAGATGGGCCGTACATTTGTATGTCTTTTAACAAATCTATCACAGCACCCTTAGGTACTGGGTACATAGCTTGCTTTAACAGTGACTTAAGTAATTTGGCAAAGTTATGCTGGTCCGATGACAGAGACCGACCCATAGTTGTAACTCAGCAAAGATAGAAAATTACCCCCAGCTGGACACTCTTACCACCAGTGTCCCTCGTCCGACTCCAGAAATCGTCCTGGGAGATCCGTGTGCTGTCTCTTTTACTCCGAGTTTGTCTCACAGGCGAGTTCACCCCTGGATCTGATTCACATCCATGTCAGGTGCCAAATGTAGGGAACAGGGGAAGGGGACGTTACCAGAACCTCTGCAGTAAGTCCTAGTCTCCCGTGAGCTACGGCAGCACACAGCGAATTACAGGAAAGGTAGAAAAATGAGACTGAGAAGAAGCTGAGCTTTGGGTCTGATCAGTGCTGCTCTGGGCGGCAAAGACGAAAGCCCCCAGCTTACCACACCTTTTATTCAGTACTCAGTACATCGGGAGAAGCAGATGTAACAAATGACTTACAGAGAGTTCAGTACATCCTGGGTAAACAAGATGGTAACCATCCAAGAACAATGACGAACTGAGTAAATGTTTGTTCCTCCCAGGATGTTTTCAGCTCCCAGGATGTTTCTTGTCCTGGAGAATCACAGCATCACCAGATCATTGAGGTCTCAGTTGTGACTGGAGACCCAAATGGAATTATGTCTCGGAATTCCATAGCTGGGCTGTAGGCAGGAGAACTAGGCTAACCAAATGATTTTTCCCTAAAATTATGTAGCATTGCTCCTGACACCCTGGACCCAGCGGAATAATGCATCCGAGCCAGCCTGCAGGCCTGACTCAGGCGAAGAGGGGTGACAGTTCTTGGCAACAGGACAAGGAGCTGGGAGACCTGGGCCATGGGCTTGGACTGCCAGCCCAGCAGGGAAATGAGTGGGGGGAGTTGCTCAGGGCTTTTGTTTCTAGGCTTAGGGAGAAAGAGCTCCCCTCCTCCTCCTCCTCCTCTTCCTCCTCCTCCTCTTCCTCCTCCTCCTCCTCACCCTTCTATGTATTTTTAATTGACACACAGAAATTGCATAATTTCATTGGATGTCTTGTAGTGTTTCAATGCAGATATCAATTGTATAATATTCAAATTGGGTGTCCATTTCCTTGGAGAGACTCTGGGTAATGACAATGTACCATATATTTCAAAAGGGCTAGAAGGAAGGGCTCTTCTTTTGCAGGAAATGCATAGATGAGTGAGGACCCTTCTGGGTGGCAAGCCCCTGAGGGTCACTGTTGGAAACCTTGAAGACCCTGTCCTCCCTTCTCTGGGTGATGGTCCCTCTGGCAGGTCTGTCCCAGCTGTCAGTGGCTCTTGGAGAAGCCCCTGCTCTGCATCCATAAAGCAGACCTCACTTCCCCACAACAGCTTGGGTCTCAGGAATCAGGTGGCCCCCGAGGGCCCGGCCCTGGGCATGACAGAGACCAAGCAGGACAGGCAGCTAAGACATCTGCTTAGCAAGACCATCGAGGCTGCCTGGGACTGGGGACCGTGCTGCAGGAGGCTCCACCTTCTTGCTCCTATTTTTGGGTGCCTTGGTTCACAAAGGATCCAAAAACAGGGGAAAGAAAATGATCACTGAGTATCTGCATGTGCTGGCTGCTTTATAGACACCATGTCCCATTCCTAATATGTTAAATATTTTAAATCAATAATATAAACTCTCAGCCTGATGCTTGCGGGAAGACTAAGGCATTTTCAGGCATTTCTGAGAATTGCCAAGACTGCTCATGTTCTTCAAGTCCGTGTGCTGTCTGACACCTCTGCCTCTAGGCTGCTTCTCTGAGCTCAAGACCACTCATGATGGTCACCAGGGTCACATCCCACACTGTGTCACACTCTTTGAGAAGCTCCAGCACATGGCAAGCGTAGGTCTTTATGTTGGATGCAGTTTACAAAAAGATAAGGGTAAAATGAGAACCCACACAGGGGCAGGGCTAGATGTCAAGCTTTGCTGTTCCTTTCTGGGGCTCTTCCTGTTACAAAGACTCAGACCTGCTGGCCTCAGCTATTCTGGGGTTGGGGGGCTCCTTCAGGTAATCAGCTAAGAAGAAAATCCTCTTTACAAAGTCTGATGTTGCAGTTCCAGCCTTCTTCTCATTCACCGGGCCCCACTAGAAGTGGAAAAGAAAACAATTAGTGAAAATATCTCAACAGAGATGCATCTACCCATTGTGAAAACTACCTTTGAAACTATTAAATAGGAGGTTTGGCCATGCGGTCTGTATTTGTCCACTTTTCTACCCCTGAAACAGCTGTATGAGCACCCACACACCTTAAAGGACGAGAGGTTTGATTTGGCTCACGGTTGCAGGGATTCAGTCTATGCTTGGCTGTCCCCAAGGCAGGAGCATCACGGCGGGAGGGCCTGATGGAGCAAAGACACTACGTTCATGGAGGTCGGGAAACAGAGCAGGGAGAGAACATCGGAGAGGAAAGGGCCAGGGAACAGTCGAGTCCCCGAGCTCACACCCAGACACCCGGGAATCGTGCTCCTGCGCCCGCCCCTAGGCAGCACCCCAGCCAGCCACACTGGCACACCCAAGCTTAGCTGTTACGTGGTCCAAACCAAATGCACTGAAACTTGACATTATCTTTACCACGTGTAACTATATTCCACAAATCATGGCACAGCCCCTCATAAATACCAGCCACTTCCAATATTCGCCCACTTAACCCTTACAGCACCCTCATGAGACAGCATCTACTTTTATCCCACTTGACAGATGGGACACTGAGGCACAGAGCACCTGGGTAACTTCCCCCAGCCAGCAAGCAGCAGAGGAAGACTGCAGTCCAGTCCCTGGGCTGTGCAGCCAGGGCTCTTGCCCCCCGACCCTGCTGCCCTGCAGGGGCCCTTCTGTGCAGAGGGAGGGCCGGTCCTAAGGACAAGGCCAGCCTGACAAGGTGGGGTCCTTGAGAGCAGCACTGTCAGCCATGGGGTCCCCCGTCCCACCATCAAGGGTAGGAAGCAGCGTGGTCCTGGCGTGGAGGCCCTCTCCCAATCCTATCACCTAAACTGGTTCTTGAAAACAACCCACTAGTTGTTCTTTTCACAAATGGGGAAACCGAGGCACAGCAAGAGGTGAGGCTTTGATACTCTTCCCATAGGAGAGCTCTGTGTCCAAGCGTGCCTCCAAAGATGACTTTAAAGTTTTCATTATTTTAAATCTTCCTCCTGTAGTTTTAAGGACGGACGCGTTCAGGAGTAAGGCTGGATTGTAAAATAAAAAGTGGCCACAATGATCAGCTGCTTACACAGTGCTCCCGGGGACTCGGGCACAAGACAAGAGCAATTGGCCACGGTCGTCATCGGCAGCCTAAACTCCAGGGCTGGGTGGACTCTCAGCAGCCTTCTCTGCAAGATCCCGGCCTGGTCCCCTTGTCCATCCGCTCGCAGTGGCCAGGGTCTCTCCTGGGATGGCGGTGGCAGTGGTGATAACAATGTCACTGTTTTCCTATTCTTCTGCTCAACACTTTTTGTTTAAGTGCTCACTTAAGCATGAGTCGAATACTGGCTCCAGAACTGTGCGACCATTGACGAGTGATGGAACCTTGCCATGCTCCGGTCCTCACTGTAGAGATAAAATGCAATTATGTGTGGGAACCATTTAGAGCTGTACCTGCCACAGGGTACATTTAGTTATTGTAGTGACCATTATCATTTGCCAGTCACAACAGGCACTGTGTTAGACAGAGATAAAAAATCAATGCAGCCTAGGCACAATTTAAATTAAGTTTCTTTAACGGAAACACGGAAATGCATCTTTACCATGACTGCAACATGGTCAGGCAAATCCTCTACAAGGATGAACATTTGCCTACCGCTCTTCTTCGGCTTCTTGTCCACTGCCCCCAAATCAGAGTGAGGCTGATGCTACTGAGGTCAGTCTGGAAATCCTTTCAACAGTGGCGCCAGCTGGAAGGTGAACGTCATGGCGATACGGCAGGCTGAGTCCAAGACTCCTTAGAGACAGTCTTCCATGCGTGCATTTTCTCTGCAATTTATTAGCCTGGCCTTCATGCCAAACTCAAAAGGAATAAAAGAAAAACCTAAAAGCTGAAGCAAAATGGGAAATTAAGGCACGAACGTGGAGAGAAGAGGCTGCACTGGTCCTCAGGATGGGCCTCGGGCAGCCTTTACACAGCATCGGGGATATGACGGCCACACTGGGAAGACTGGATCTGGGGGTGGAGGGAGAGGCAGGAAGAGTGTTTAGCAGCGTCCCTTGCATACTGCTGGAAGCCTGAAGAGCCACTCCACCGGGAAACAGGAAATGGAGACGGACCAGATGGCAGTGCGAGCCCACCGGGAGGACTCTGGGGTCACCACAGGGCCCCTCACGCTCACAAGGCACAGAAGCAATGGAGCCTCTTATCGCTGCGAAGAGCGGCTGTGCTGTCCAAGAGGGGGTGTGACCTCGGGGAGGAGGCAGCCAGCTCCTCACTGTCCCACCATTCACGTCCCCGTAGCCTGTCCAGTGTCACCTTTGTCACTGCCAGGATTTACTCCCCTGACAGCCACGCGGCCTACTACACCTTGAGACCACGTCACATTTTAGGAACTACATGTGAACTACATGTGAAATGGACGAGTACTGGGTGGTTATTGGTTTATTGGTCAACTGGCTGAATAAACAAAGGGCAAACACAGCCCCTGTTCTTGGCGTTCAGCTGTGCTGACCCACTGCGGACAGATGATAGCACCACACTGTACCACTGTTACGGCTGTGTCTGATGCCCCCAAGCCTCATGCAGTCAGAGGTGGGGCTTTTGCAGAGCTGGCTGGGTCTGGAGTGTGTGGGGCTGGGATCAAGGGTGTGTGATTGGCTTGGCAGGGTTCTGGGTGTGGACAATAGGGAGGCCCACCCTCACCCTTGGTGTGGCTGCTGCCTGGCCCAAGGGTGAGTAGCCTGGGTAGATTATAAGGGACAAAAAGAGGCTGCTGTTAACACTTTTTGGTTTATTACTTTGCTGTCTCCGGCCTTCTGCCCACCACGGACTGTTTCTCTGTGATCCCCTCTACTAAACCACCCTGTCTTGGAGCCAGCCAACTATGGATTGAAAGCTCTACAAACTGTGAGCTACAATAAACTTTTCCTCCTTTAACTTTGGGTGTCGGGTGTTTTGTTTCAGTAATGAGAAAAGTAACTAAAACAACCATGAAACATCAGTCTTCTCCATCATACAAGCCAGCTGCCCTAACGTCCAGGTTGTGACAATTTTCATGAGAACAAGGTCAACAAAATTGAAATTCTCCTGTTAAGTTTATCCAGGAGTAGCACTGCAATGGGAATAGGCAGGCCCTGGTAACCACATGTGCATTCAAGGAGGTGAGACCAGGGAAGGTATTTTTTGGTACCAGGGATCGAACTCGGGTACTTGAGCTTGCTAGGCAGACGGCGAAACCACTGAACTAAATCCCCAGCCCAAAGATTATCCAGAGGTTCCCTTTTTTTTTTTTTTGGTACTGGGGATTGAACTTGGGACCATGCCCTTTCGAGGCTGGCGCCGGAACCACTGAGCTAAATCCCCACCCCCTAGGGAAGGTTTTTAATGGTAAAACTAGGAGGGTGGCATCAGATTTGTTCTAACAATAATCCTTGGCTACAAGAATCAATAGCAAGGTTGATGCCCACCCAAGATTAAGCAGCCAGCTGCTGGGCAAAGGTTGGAGTAGCCTTTGCGTAGGTTTGTGATTTTTAGCTGAGATTTTGTGATAGTTCTGCTGTTGGGCCAGAGTAGGATCCTCATCCTCATGACCTCCCAACTTTACCTTATTTTACTTTGTTGCTAGGGCCTGACACAGTAGCTCAGTCCGAGCTGACACTTTCACCCTGCAGCAGGAAGGGACACACAGCTCTGACCCTGGTGTTCTGAGTTCTCTTTCTGACTCCACAGCCCCGTAACCCTGGGTAAGACACTGAATTTCTTCATGTCTCACTACAGGAATAAATTTAAGACGTAGTTTATAGGGTACTTCCAAGAATTTAATGAAGCAAAATGTGTAAAATGGAAATGTATCTGACACACAGAGCATGCTCAATAGAAGTTACATGGACTGCCATCATTTGTATTAGCATTCAAATCACACAGAGCAAAGGGGGAATCTGCTCTTTGACTTACGGTAGTGGAGGTAAGTGAAGAGTGTCTACACAAAGACATGCAGAGGATCAGAAAGCCTCCGGTCTCCCCAGTCTACACGGATTCACACCAGACTCCAGGCCTCCGTGCTCCACATCCCCTCTTGCCTCTCTGGCCCCTTCCTGCTTTACTTTTTGCTATTACAAGGACTCCTGCTGTCACTGCTGTGACCTCAGACCCCAGGAGCACCTCACCTTGAGTTTTCATGACTAGAAACCAGATGAGGTGCCCGTGCATTTGCACCATGGCAAACGCACCCCGGAACTGGGACAGCACCCCGAAGGCAGTCTGCAAGTCCCTGGCTCACAGATGAGGAAGCAGAGAGTCAGGGTTCTCACCGCCTCCCCTGGTCCCCGAGACCCTGGCATCCCACCTCCCTGTCTTCTCTCTACCTGACATGTGATTGAGCCTGCAGAATAGCTTCCCTCCTAGTTTGTTTTACAGCTGCTTCTCTGCCTGCCGAGCAGATGGCTCCCAGTGGCTGAGCCTGAGGGGTGGCGGCTGCTTGTCAAAGCGCCAGAGGTATTTTCGTGATTGAGGAAAGCATGGGCTGATTGCTGTCTACACCAGCAGATGCCTCTGTTCCAGAGCCGTGTGACAGCATCAAAGCCGAGCACCCTGGGACCCGCACCGCTGCTCCCTGACATCATCCCGGCTGGCCTGGAGGAGCTCTGTCCTGCATGTGCCATGGTTGAGGAGAACAAGCAGAAGTGAGCAGGATCAAATTGCCTAGGGCTGGGAGCTGGCAGAGGACACGAGAGGAGTTCTAGACGTCTACTCTTCCTCTGGCATGTGGACGGCCTCAGTCCCAGCTCCACACTGCCAACCACAGATCACAGGCTGCTCAGTGTCCTCCCAGAGTCAGGACAGAAGCAAGAAGCAGGGCAGAAGGAGGATAAAGGCCATTCCAAAGCAGAGTAGAACATGAGGGCGGCCTGCGTCTCCCAGGGTGCTTGCCTTATGGGCCAGGACCCATCTTTCGGGAGCGGGTGGCTCAGGCCTCCCTGGGACTTCTCAGTCTTTCACCTCCGTCTGGCCTTGCCGGTGCTGGAAGCCTCTGCAGAGCTTCCAAGTGGGGTGGGCTTTGAGTTCTGGTTTCCTGCAGCTCATTCGTTTTCTCACTCTTCCCAGGGCAGCCAGCCCTTAGCAAGAGCTCATTTCCTAAGGGAGACTTGTAAGCAGGCAGCTTGAGTAAGGAGAAATTCATGTCCTGTGAGCTCCAGGGAGTGTGTGTGCATGTGTTTGTATGCACTGATTCCTTGTAAGTCTCCCAGTAGCCTCTCCGAGAACTGGTGCCCTGTGAATCCCCCACCCCGGGTGCTGCCACGAGAGAGTCTCCCTGTTCCTTCAGTAGCCTGAATTTCAGACTTTTCCTCAGCAGGACATAGTTGTTGCGCACAAGCTTGGACAACTTCTACACTCCTGCTGCAGCTGAGATCAAGTGACCATAATCAGTCACCAACATGTTGGTGGCCATGAGTGCCTCTCCTTCCCACAAGGCACCAGGCCCAGCTGAATCCCAAGACAGAAGGAGACCACAGGGAGTGAGCGGGCCTGACCACCCCTCAGGGGCCGCAAAGACGAGGTCTGTCCCAAGCATGGGGAGAGAGGATTGATGAGCCTCCTAAGCTTCCTCCAGCAGCTGTGTCCAGCTGTTCATTGAGAATCCGAGCATCTCCCTGTCAAGTGAGACAGTAGACGTGGACAAGCTTTGGAAAGTGAAAGAAAATAGAAGACAGCAGAAGTTACTGTGATGAGAAGAGTTGGACTGTAAGAATCTTCTAGTCCAACGTGTAACAAATCCTTCCTCCTGCATCCCTGTGGAGATAAGGGAGGAAGGCCTGACCTGCTGGACAGACAGGGAAGCCACTAATATAAACATGTGCCAGATCCCACAGCTATCGCTCCAGGTTTAGTGGCAAGAAAAGGAGGGAACAAAGACATTCATGAGATACTAAACTCCATGCCTTTGCCATGCGTGAGTAAGAATTAAATATATTACCTGCCTGGTGAGAAGCCCAAGTGGAGAGTCCACAAAGATGATTGAAACCCCAGAGTCCACAGAGAAATGAATACAAAACCACCCTGAAGACATGTTCTCAATATAGAGGTCATGGTCTCTCCTAATCCCAAACAAAAAAGCAATGTGACTAAATCCTGATGAAGATGGATTTACAAGAAAAAAATACAAAATACACACGGAATTGAAATATGATGATAGAATGACCCCTCCCCTAAAGGTGGAACTATTATGATAAATCTAAAAGAGCTGTAAGTTTATTAAAAATTAATAAAGTACTAACAAATAAAATGCTAACAAATGAGGAGCAGAAGAGCTGTTTTAAGCTTTAAAATAGCAGCGAGTAGAACTTTAAGAAATAAAATATGCAGACATGAAAAATTTTAAAAATTGGTTAGGTTAAAATCAAACTAGATGCAGCTAAGGAGAGAATGAGTGAGCTATAAAATTACTGAGAATGCAACAAAAAGATAGTCAGAAAATATGAACTAGAAGTCAGAGGCATAGGAGTCCGGAGGAGAAGGTCCAGAATATAACTGGAACCCATAAGTGGG
The DNA here is from genome assembly GCF_053883595.1 of Heterocephalus glaber. NCBI lineage: Eukaryota > Metazoa > Chordata > Mammalia > Rodentia > Bathyergidae > Heterocephalus > Heterocephalus glaber. The sequence continues at coordinate 23,889,924 of NW_028258357.1, forward strand.
TAGGCAAAGAACTTCAAATTATGTAAAGCAAAAAACGAACCTTGTTAAAAAGAAAAAGGGACAACTCCTGATCATAGAGAGCAACTTGAAGATGTCTCTCTTAGAAATGTGTTGATTGAGCAGAACAAATAATGGTAAAAACATTTAAGCAATCCACAGATCAAACTTGAGCTAATAAAGAAGTTCACCACCATAGAGACTATATTTGGCTTCCAGTTGGGAGGAAGCCATTGAAAAACTTGACCCCATAAAACCCCTTAAACAAAGTCTTAGCTAATACCAAAGAACAAATACTTTTTAATGCCATAAACTCAGAAATCAATAATAAAACGACAACAGGCACACTCAGTCTACTAAAGGCACACTCAGTAACTGAACATGGACTCTTTACAATTCACAATTTGGAGAATACATGACCATCATAGAATTAGAAGTCATTGTGTAGGATTCTTCATATAACAATGAAACCAGGACACACGAAAGATTACAACATTGCTGAAGTAGTGGTGCATGGGAGATTCATAGACTCAGACTCACAAACTGAGAAACAAGGAGCACTGAAAATAATTTAGGAAGCAGTTATACTCAAGGAAATGAAAGAGAGACAGAAGAATAAACCTAAAAGGAAAAGAATGAAAGTAGTAAGGGTAAAAAGCAAAATGAATGAAATTTTAAATAGCAATAAGATCAAATCAGTTATCTCCAAAAGACTAATAAATTAAGCAACTTAGCCAGCTCAATTGTACACACACGAAAAACAGAGAATGAAAAACTTAACCATATTAGGAATGAAAAGCCCATGCATATATTTGAACCATAAGCAAACACTGGGGCGCATGGAAATTCTTATTCTATTCGTCCTAGAATTTGAGGGGAAGGGTACATATGCCCAGTAAAATTACTGGGTCAGAAATATCCAGACTTTCTGCTTCGATGCATATCACCACCAGATTTCCAAAGCAATTAATTTGCACTGGTGCCAGGGGTGAGTGAGAGTACCCACTTGTGACTGGTGTGTCAACAGTTAGGGCCAGGGGCTTGGTGCTGTTTGAAACCAGATCAGTGTGACATAGTGGATCATGGTGGTTTGAATGTGTGCATTCCTGGTTATTAATGAGGTGGCAATATTTCCAAATTTTTTCTTCTGTCAATTGCCTTTTTCATATCTCTTGCCTTTTACTATTATATTGCTTGAATTTTCCTTTTAGATTTGTAGAAGTTCACTGGAAACTCTAGGTACTAATCCTACATCTGTTACATGTGTGGCAAATTTCTTCCACTGTGGGTGACTATGTATCTGTAAACGGTTTGTGAACATAGATTTTCAATTCTAGAGAGCAGAAGGTTGGTGCACAGTGAGTAAACGCATCCAACTTCAGAACAAACTGTCCCCGTCTCCACTGTGGTTGGAACCCATCCAATGGTGATGCTTGGGAGCTTAGTTGCTTCAAACCCTCACTAGCATTTGGCTTTGTCTGCTATTTTTATGTCAGCCATTCTAGTGGGGTTAAAACAGTATCTCTTGCAGTTTTAACTTATACTCCCCTGGAGACTAATAACATCTGCATATTGCCTATTCTTCGATCTTTTGGGAGTGTCTTTTAAAAACACTGTTCATTTGAACTGAATGTTTGCTACTTTATAACTGATTTGAAGAAATTTTTTATATTTTGGGTATGAGCCCTTTGTCATTTTTTTCCAAAACACTATTCAGTTGTTCTCGAACCATTTGTTAAAAGATTGTCCTTGCTCCTTTGAATTGACTTGGGGTCTTGGTCAAAAATCAAAAAGATGCATGGCCAGATCCTGGACTGCCGTACTCCACTGATCTGTTTGTCTCTAGGCCAATAATATTCTGCCTTGAAAATGGTCAGTCTTGAAATCAGGTTTTATAAGTCTACCTTTTTACTTGGTCTTCAACATTGTGTTGTGGCTTTTCAAAATTCCTTGTATGTTTCTATAAATGGTAGCATGAGCTTGTTGATGAAGTTTTGGTTGAAACTGCACTGAACTTCATAGACTCACTGGAGGACAATGGACATTCCTACCTGCTGACCTCATAGCCGTCATCCACTCAGCTCACCTTAGGTCAGGCACGGCTGGCTTTTTGCTCTGTCTATGTCCAAGCCCCTGTCCTGTCCTTCTGGTCATCCTTTAACCCAGCGTGCACAATGCTGACTCCTGTGTTGATGCCTCCAACCTCTCCTCCGACCACCAATGTGCAATTTGTTTCCACACTCTGGTTTGAGCCCTTCCGGGGTGGGTACTGATCAGACTATTTTTTATTTTTCATTTTTCATTTTTATCAGTCTGTGTTTGCAATGCACAATGACTGCATCATCTCACCCTGGGGAGCTGGTGCTTGCGCACAACATCTCAGTTCTTTTTTCCCCTTCCTCTCCACCCCCTCTTGTTACTGGCATTAGAATCATGCATTGATTTTACAAGTCCTCGTCAAGTTAATTATCATAAGTACACATTGACAGCCAGACTAACAGGCCGACGTCACATAACACAGCAGACAGCCATGGTGAATCAAGGCCCACTTTCACATACATCGCCAGACCATCTGTTGTGACCTCTGGCCCGGTGTCCAGGCGCTGTTGTGCCATCTTCCCCGGCTGCACTGACGCAGGCCTGGCAGGCCCAGGTACATCTCTCCGGGCCAAGCTCCTTTGTAGCCCAGCTTCAGAACCTGGGCTTGCTGTCTTGTTCTCCTGCCTCGATTTCAACGAGCCACTCCTAGTCCCAAGGACACACATGCTCTCTCCAGCATCGGATGTCCTGGAAAGGGTGTGTCCTCCAGGTGCACCAGCTCTCTGCCCCATCAGCTCAGAGCCCTTCCTGTGCTCCCAGGACTCATGCTTGCGACTCCTCCTGCAGCATGAACCTTCCCATGCCCCTGAAGGTAGAATACGGGTTTTTACAACTCAGGATCTGGAGAAGAAATGACTGCTGGTATTAGAAGTCACTGGGAAGTATTCTTCATATAACAATGAAACCAGGACACACAAAGAGCCTTAGGACACCGCTGAAGTAGTGCTGCATGGGAGATTCATAGACTCAAACCTCATAAACTGAGAAACAGCACCGAAAATAAAGCAGGCGCTGGCTCCTTTCACCACTGAATTTGCAGAATTCAGCACAGTGTCTGGCACACACAAAGCTCTCCGCCGATATTTGGTGAGTGGATGGATGTGTGGATGCAGTTATCACACAGTGGACACTGTTTGAGCTTAAGAAGAGGGAGACCCTGCCATTTGTGACCATGTGCGTAAACCTGTATGACGTTAAGCTAAGAGAAATAGGCCAGATACACAAAGACAAATACCCTGCAGCCTCAGTGACCTGTGCAATCTGAAAACGCTGAACCCCCAGAAGTGGAGAGTAGGGAGATGTTATCAGAGCCTGGGGAAGGGAGGGGCTGAGGGAGTTTCGTTATGACGGATGGAGCCAGCTTGGGGACGCGTATCACAGAATGGTGATCATATTCTTGACTCTGCCAGTGGTAAGACCAGCCACGCTGTCCACTGAAGTTGGCTACACCCATGGAGCCCTTCATCCGCCAGGGCTGGAAGAGTGCTGCAAGCAGCACAGGCGGAAGTCCAAGTATCACCTTTCCAACAGTAAAGAAATAATTGTTTTTCAGTCGTTTCTAGTTTTCCAAGTCCTTCTACCTCATTACTTAATTCAGTGCTTGTCAGGAATTGTGAAAAGCTGAAGCAGAGATGTCACCCCCATTGTACAGATGAGAAGGTCGAGGCTGAGTGACAGTGCGGGAGAGAGCCTTCTGACTGTCACAGCATCTCCAGCCTTCAGGCCCATTTTGCCCCAAATTCAGTTTTCTGGGATCAAGTGACTTCTCGCTTCCTATCCAATTCCTTTAAGGCAACCTCCGTGCTGTCACCCCTCCAAGTGAGACAAAAACAAACCCCTTTCAGACCAAATGATGTAAAGTGTATGGAAAATGCACACAAAGCTGAAAATCGCGTGCTAATATTCTATGATGATCTGGTAAGTTATTCCTACTACCACAGCTTTATTAATATCTGTCCCTGACGTGATAATGGATGTAGCCTGTGGCTTATTACTGTTCTAGATGCGGAATTACTGCAACTGGATTTATGGTCAGATAAGCATGCTCTTTTATGCTTAGAAGAATCAGTCCAGTTGGGCACTGGGCAAATGCACATCCACGGCTGAGCTTTAGAGCCGAATGCATGGCCTTCCCTGGCTGTACAGTGTTCCCACGGCCCTGGAGACGCCACTCCAGGCTGTCGGCACCTCGAGTCCTGCTTCCCACTCAACTCAACGCCTGTAGCTCTGGTCCCAGCACAGTGGTCTGAACTTCCACCCCCCTCGGCCTCTGTGGCTCTCGCCGCTTTCGAGCTCCCGAGAATACAGAGGCTGCAGTGAGGGCCAGGGCCTCCTCCTGCCTTTCACCAGTGCTGACACACCATTAAATCTTGCTCCCAGGCTCTGAGACTTCAGGGCCTTTCTTTTGCCCCTGATCACAAGTATCCCCAAAAGACCCACTGGCCCACACCTGCCTCCGGCTTCCCACCCTCGTCCCCATTGCCTTCTCCCTCTGGGTGCTGAGAACCCCCTTCCAAGCCCGAGCAATCTGCAGCGAGCAGGTAGTTCACAGCATCAGAAACAGGAGCAAGGAAACAATTTTGTTCACATATTTGAACTTGATTAGAATTATTTATATTTTTTATAGAAATTGCATTGTTTCTTAAAACATTACATTCTCAAAAATTTATGTATACCACAAAGCCATTGTATAATGCTTCACATCATTTGCATAAGCTATGTAATTATTTTTGTCACTAAATTTTTTATTTTTAATGTTACTATATTGTTATATTATGTTGCAAAATGTTCTTTTAAAAATATGCCACTGGTGGGCCAGGGATTTAGCTCAGTGGTTCTGCCGGCTGCTTCGCAGTGCAAGGACCCGAGTTCGATCCCTGGTACCGAAAAAAAAAAAAAATGCCACTGGTTCAGAGTCATTATTTGAAACATGAAAGTAATGAAAATAGTAATGATATTATAAATATAAGCTGTGGAACGTTCTCCATGTACTATAGAGTGAAAGGCAAATCTTCAGCCAAAAAGTGAAAAGCATAATAAGATAGTAACAAGTATCTGAAAATGAATTTTATGAAATAGCAGTCCATTTGCTTCCACTGCCAGGGAACCGCCAGTCTTGAAACTTTGCAGTCGGTGGCACAGCCAGAGAATCATGGTGTTTTTCATGAGATAGCAACCTCTTCGGAAATCCAGCCTCCGTTTATGCCTAGGCCTTGCACCAAGTACTGCTTTCTAGTACAATGTGTGAACTTTATGTCTAAGTGTAGAGAAGGATCCAGAACTACAGAATTGTTATTCAAAATGTGTACAAATCATGCTATTGTTGAAAAGAACATCAAGCTAGTCAAAGAGTTCATAAAACTTCTGCAAAATTCCTTAATCAGAAGACACTTTGGGCTATTAAAGGATTAAGAAAATAAGTTTCAAATGGAGAAAAATCACTTAAAATGCACCTGTGAGAAAATGGTTCATGATGTGCAGTGTGAGCTTGATGAAGAAAAAGAAGATGCTCGAGAGAAATGTCATGAACTTGAGGAAACTTTGAAGGAAAAAGAGGAGCAGCTCACTGGTGTGACTAAAGTTCAGAGGTTGCAGGCCCAGCAGGCAGGTGCTGCCCTGGAAGAGTTTAAGCAGCGGGTGGAACTGAACTCAGAAAAGGTCTATGCTGAAATGAAAGAGCAGATGGAAAAAGTGGAAGCAGATCTTACAAGATCCAAATCTCTCCATGAGAAACAGACAAAGAGCTCTTCCGGCAGCTAGAGGATGAGAAACAACGATGTGAACAGCAGGTTGGCCTTCCCTGTTGATGAATGATATAATTTAATGTTTAATACACATATAATCCCTCCTTTAAGCATCTGTGTCACAAAATCGCTGCATAATGAAAATATCACTCAGAGCTTTTATTACGACTATATTTGAAGGGCTTAAAATAATACTGGTTTTAATAAAATCCAGAAACATTGTTTTAACACTCCAAAAAAAAGAAAGCTCAGTGGTTCCGGTCCCTGCCCCACAAGCACAAGGTCCCGATTTCGATCCCTGGTACCAAAAAAAAGAAACACTTTGGTATATTCTATATTATCAATGACAAAAATGTAAAGAGAAATTGCTAAGTATAAACCTCTAACATCTTTTGCTTTACGTTGAGATAAAACCACAGATATGCAATATGAACAGTGCTATATGGCAGATGTGCTTGATAATTTTTTATCATTGAAAGAAAGCTTGCACCATAACAGAAGTCTTTTCAAATTTAAATTAAAATAATTTTGTGAGCCACAAAGACAGTACAAAAGCACTGGGATCCATACTGACAGTGCACACAGACTTCTTCCAATGTTTTTATTCGCAAACAATAATCAGCAGCCAACAATATGCCTGACAATCTTGATCCAAGTTGGAAAAAACCCCCCAAATTTTACTATGATGAAATTGTAACCAGTATATGTACATCTTTTCAGTGTGATGTGTTAAAAAAATGGTTGCTGAATACAAAACTTCTTAAGTTATGCTAACACACAGTGATTTTTTTAAAAAGCCAAAATGTTTGTATTTTGGAAGTTAGGGAGGAAAAGAGAACATTTATTGGGGATTTGATTACTTCAATTATTTAGAATGAATTGGTATATTTCAAAATTGAGGGCATATCTCGAATAAACAGAATCTGTCATTTCAGCACTGAAGGATTATAATTTTTAAGGTTCAGGGCACGATACTTAAATTTTCTTTAAAGACCAAACTGCAAAGAAATTCTTCAACGTTATTGCTGATCATTGTTTTTACACTGTCAGAGAAAGAAACTGATGATATCTTATTGATGAGGTTTGAGAAATTATACCGAAATGCTCCTGCAGATCCTGTGGCAATATTTTTCAAAGGTGCATCCAACCAGAAACTAGACTAATATTCATCTTTTCAATTGAAAGATTTGTGGAAAGTTAAATCTTCACTTGTGGCATGTGTATATGTAATGAAATATAGAAAGTAACCTTCAGAGATAAATCTTATCATCTCAATTAATGCTATATTTACACACCTAGAATTATCTCAGTATTCTCCTAAGCAGTAGCTGGAATCCTCCTGTTTAGAAGGAATGAAGTCCACCGGGAACCTGGACTCCTCTCAGGCTGATGGGAAGCTGGATAATAAAAACTAACCTAACTAGCACTTTTCGGACAACCAGTGCCCTCGCAGGGCACATGAATGCTGAGGAATGGAAGGCCACCTGAGCAACCCCGACTCCTCTCTGCGGAGAACCTTTGCCTTGTTCCAGGGAAGGACCTCAGTCACAGACTGTTGACTAAGTTAATAACAGGACTCCTTTTTGACATTTCCTTTCTCCAAAATTAAAGCTTCATAATTGATCTTTTGTCCCTCTACTCAATCTGATTTCTTTTAAGATTCTATTTATGAGCAGCTTTAAATCCAAGGCAAAATTGAGAAGACATAGTGTCCCATAAACCTGCTGACCAGACCCACACATGGCCTCCTGGTCATCAACATGCCCTGCCAGATAGGTTCTTTCTTTAGGGCTGATCAACCTGCACCTGTGAGGACACACCATCGACACCGAAGTCCCCAGCTCACCTTGGGCTCAGTCTTGGTGTAGTGTCCATGGGTTTTGACCAGCTTCTGTCTCCATCATGAGGGCATCACTAGTGTCTTCCCTACCCTGAAACATGCTCTGCAGGGCTACCCTGTGCTCACTCGCCTCAACCTCTTGCAGCTACAGGTCATGTCACCGTCCCCATTGGTAACCAGAGTGTCAGAGAGCTGGACCTTTAGTAGCTTGATAACTCATTTCTTTTCAGTGCTGAGTAACTTCCATATTTGGATGTACCACACTTTATTTTTTATTCTTCAAAAGATATCTTGATTGTTTCTAAGTTTTAACAATTATGAGCATAGCTGCTATAAATATCCATGTTCAGGTTTTCCTATGTACATAGTTTTCAGCTCCTTTGGATAAATACCAAGAAGTACAGTTATCGGTAAATAAATAGAACCTATTCATTTGATCTTGTGATTTTTCTTTATTTGTCTATTGGTGTGATGGATGATGTTAATTTGGGGGAAATTTCAAGTATATATTTTATTTTATTGTTTTAATAGTTTTTTATGGATGACATCAATTGATTTTTGAAAGTTGAGACAGCTTTGCATACCTGGGATAAAATTCTACTTGAGTATGGTGTGTAGTTGTTTTTATATATTTCTTTTTTTTTAATCTTTTGTAATCTGTGCAGACTTGTTTTATGACTCAATATATGATCAATAATTGTAAGTGGTCCATTCACTTTTCCTGTTTTTATATATTTCTAAACTCAATTTGGGGATATTTGAGGGTTTTTACATCTATGTTCATGAGAGACAGTGGTCTGCAGTTTTCCTCTGCTTGTAATGTCTTTAGTTTTCATATTAGGGCAATGCTGGTCTTGTAGACTGACTTAGGAAGTATTCCCTCAGTTTCTACCCTTCAAAAGAGATTGTGGGAAATTGGAATTATTTCTTCTGAAGTATTTGGGGGTCTACCTGATTTCTTTCTGTTGCTTACCACCTGAGCCCTTGATGCCCTGCTTTGCCTGCTTTATTGGAAACCCCAGAGCTGAAGCTTCCAGCTTTGGTGGTAAAGAGGTCACTGTGTTCTTTGACCATGGGCCACCCACGGGTGCTTTCTCAGCCTCCTTGTTAAGGGCCACACTTCTTTATCTTCCCGATGCCTGATGGCTTCTTGTGGAGGCAATTGAGTTAGTAAACACACCTGGCCTCAATGATCCTCAAGCTTCTAATGTGTACCCTTTGAGGAAGAAACTGGGTGTGTGTCTCCTCCTGCAATCCTGCTAAAATTGAGACAATCTGGCCATCGTTCAATGCTGCCTGTGGCAAGGTGGTAAATACGCCTAATTCTAGGACTCAGTACTAGGCATTCATCCAGTCTACAAACGTGTTACACTTACCCAATATATATATATATATATATATATATATATATATATATATATATATATATGTTCTGTTGGTTCTGTTCCTCTAACCAATGTGTCTGTTGTCAGATCTGTCTCCTTCACTGCTGCCCACCTCGGCTGTGGGAATTCAAAGTCTTTCTGCCCACTCCTCTTCACCATCTGGAAACAAAATGCCTGGGCCACAAAGGGGCTCCATTAGGGTGAGACACAATTCGTCACCCACTGCTGTCTGCGGTGATTCAACAGGTATGAAAACATTTAGCAACTGCCAGCCAGATGGTACTATCCCTGTCTTGCCCATAAGCTTTTGGAGCCATCCAAAGGGCTTGCTGAAAACACATTTCTGTGTCCCACCCAACTGGCAAAAATACCAGAAAACAGAGCGAGGCTAGCTGTATGCTGATGTTCATTAGCAAATGCTACCTTATTGAGGGTAAAGCTAAATCTTATCTTTTCATAGTCCTTGTGTCTGGTCTATATTGGATACTCAAGAAGTGCTTTGATGAATGAATACATTAATTAATCAAGTGAACCTTTGATAACTCTTAATAATTACCTTTAAGTTACAAATATTTACAAAGCATCTTTTTAATGGTAATTTCTTCAGTTTGTTTTTTCCTTGCTCTGATTTCAAACTCATTATACATTTCTAGAATGCCTCTATTTACCTTGCTGGCAAAACAGATCACTATTTACCTTCCCCCAATCCTCCTGCCTGCATCCCCTCCATCATCCCATAATGAGTAGTGGTGTTGTCTCCATCAACATCTGTGCACATTATTAATATGCTCTGCGCCCCAAGATGCAATTATTCTGGTCCTGGGAGTAAGAATTCATTTAAAGCATATTAAATGCTCTCTTATTTTATCTTTTATCTTGGAGAAGTGTCTTCTTAACTACAGTTTTTCTACCGTTTGTAATTAGGAATCACTCCCCTCGGCAGTGAAGCAAGCCAGGAACCAAGCCATCTAATTTTCTCTGCGCGCATTAACATTCCAATACCCGCCCAGAGCACTGTGCCTTTCTGGGTTTCCTTGGTGGAATTATTTCCCAGCTGGTCAGTTTCTGCTCTTCGTGGCAAGATCCTTGTGGTCTATATAAGTATTGTTATATTTGGCTAAGAGCCCCTTCTTTATTTTGTACTTATACGGGATTTATATTAAGGAGCTGAGCCTAGGACACATTTGGAGGTCACTGATTTGGTGGGAGGCCCCCCACCAGTTTAGGGCTTATGTCACATCATCAAGCTCTTTGGCCAGGTGTATTGGTCACAGGAACGGGGAGAAACAGACACTGTTGCTCGGCATTTAGAACAGACAGTTTGTCCTCAGCCTGGCATCATTTGAGTGGAAGGATTATGAGCTCACAAGCTGTGACCTGGGCGTCACTGGATGTCACACGTGGATTGGTGACAGAATGGACAGCTCTTTCTGGTGTCCAGTGAAGCCAAGGACAGGGGCTCCCAGTGGCGCACAGTCCCAGCAAGTCATGCAAGATGATCCGGGCACTGAGCTGCGTTCCCCACTCCCACGGGGGCAGCAAGACCCTTGCTGTTCTCTGACTCCTGTGTCACAGGGCTGAAGGCAGAGGGTCTGTGAGGAGTCCGTGGGGAAGCAGTGTGGGCTGTGGTTAAGCATCCTCCAGCCAGCCCATCTGTTCAGGAGAATCCTCTCATGCCATTTCCTGTCTGGGACACCTTGGGCAAGTTACCTAACCTCTCTGTTCACTCATCTGTAAAAGAGAGGTAAAGGAGTTTATTTCACAGGGTGGTGTGACAGATCGATTAAAGATGTAAAGTTCTTAGAACAATTACCATCATAGCATAAGGGAACTAATAGGTGCAAATTACTTTTATTATCTTTTTTTCCCTCCAAAATCCCTGGGTAACTGAAGAATAGCTCTGTGTGTTCAAGAGGGTGCAACGCTGCCCATGAGGTGGGGGCTGCCCTGAGGGTCTGAAAAGAGAAAACTTCCTCCTGTGTGTCACCAGAGGTCCCCAAGCCCAGCACATGCCCGGAGTGACAGCACCAGCTGCTTCCCAACTTTCACTCTGTGATGGTTGACTGATTGTGTCAACTTGAGCAGGAAACACCCACTAAATGGGCTCAGCATAGTTCTGGTGTGGAAGACCCACCTAGAAAGGATTGTCCCCAGAATGGCGTAAAGGGAAACGAAGAAGCTTTGTTCGAAGAAGCTTCTCTTTCTTTGGTGGACTCCCAGTCTTTGCCCTCACCTTGGACCCTGTCTCCTGGATTCCAACGCAGACTCTTCAGCCTCCAGCACTGACCCTCAGCCTTCCATTGAAGACCCTTCGGCCTGCTGATACGGACTCACACGGGACACTACACTGAGCTCCAGGCTTTTGACTGGATCCTTTGGGTCTCCAGTGCGCAGACAGACTTTTTGCATTTTTCCACACCCATCTCTGTAGGTGGCCATTGTAACCCAATCTTGTAAATACTTTGATATTTACATATCTTGTACTGAATCCATTTTCTCTACTAAGCACTGACTGATACACACTGTTTCCTTCTTTTTGGTAAAAGAATGTTAAGTTCCTACCTGGCCACCCATGTGAGAGACCATATTTCCCAGCTTCCTTTGAGACAGGTTTGGTCATGTGACTGAGCTCTAGACAATGAGATGTGGGGAAATGAACAGAGACCGCCCTGATGGGAACAAACAGGAACAATGTCTTCAGTGCTTGCTGAACGAGTCAGCCAGCAAGAGTCATCTCTTGGATTTGGCAGTGGCTCCAGGACAGACAGAGGACTGGGAAAGCTTAGAGTAAAGAGAGGAGCAGTTTGAAGGGTGCTCTGCTTGCAGGTTGTTGGCATGGGGAAGCTGGGATAGGCCTAACCGGAAAAGAGGCGTCTCGTTTGGACAGCATGCTTGGTTTCCTCCGGTTGTTGCTGGTAGGAGTGGGGCACAGAAAAGGAAAGCGGCAGTCACAGACCTTCCCTAGCAATTCCAGAACTGTCACTGTACAAGACCTGAAAGGCTCGTCAAGGAAGAGGTGGAGGCCTCAACCTGCCTCCCAGCCCTACAGGGTAGGCTCATGGATCCTCACCTCAGAAGAGCATTTCAGGGCATGTCAGCGCGAGGCCCAGGCAGACATGACGTAGGGTCCAAGAGCAAGAGAAAATAGGGAAGGGATGAAAGCTTGAGAAGCTACCTGGAACACCGTTCTCGGGAAAAGGATCGGATTGGCTTGTTAAACAAGAGTGAAAGGAGCCCTTGTGGATTCGCTGAGGTGGGATAGGGTCCGGTTGACCATTATCTCAGTTCTGAATCTGCAAGGTGGTGCCAAAAAGTCCTTATTCCTGCTGGGGAGAAGTCTGTCTCCGTGAGATGATTATTTCTGCTTGGAGCAGTCTCAGTTTGGAATCCAAACTGTCCATAGGTTTAGGGCAATGATGAGAGACTTCTGAGCATAGGTGAACGTCCCTGTGAATCTCCTACCTTGGTGTGCTCAGTCTTGAAGGGAGACGAGATGGGTTGCATGAACTCAGGGCCAGTCAACCTTGTTTTGACAGCTTTTAGATGGTTGATGTGCTATTCGGGTTTGGATCTAGATATCCCCCTAAGAACCTCACACACGCATAGGCAGGGCTTTTGGAAGGGCACTGGCTTTTGGGGGCTCACAGCCGGCCTGCTTTCGGGAGGTGGGGTCTGGTGGGAAGAGGCGTCACTGGGGCGTGGCCTGGAAGGGAGCATCCCCTCCCGGCTCCTCCCTTCTCTCTGCTTCCTGCCCGCCTTGTGGTGAGCAGCTGTCCCTCTCCAGGCCCCTCTGCCATGCGGTTTCTGCCTGGAGCCTTCCTACCACGGACTGTAACCACGAGCCAACGTAAACCTCACCTCCTTCAGGTCCATGCATACCCTGAGTTTTTCAGGAGTAAGCGTGCTCTACATGGCTTGGGAGATGTCTCCTCGCAAAGCGGGGGGGTGGGGTGGGGGGGTGGGGGGGTGGTCTACAAACTCCCGAGCCAGAAGGACTTGGTTCAAATCACCACTCTACCACTTACAGGCAGTGTAGTCATCACTGGCTGCCTAATCTCTCTGTGGTTCAGTTTCCAGCACAAAATGAGGTCAGAGTAGCTCCTCCCTCCCTAGCTGTTCAAAGGATTCATGACATACGTAGGGCATTTGGGGCAGCCCCCTTAGGTAGTACTTGATGGGGGTAAGGATGCCATTCTTCTTTTTCTCTCCTTTGTGTGTGTAGTTCAAGGACGTGGACCACGTTGGACCTGGAGGGGAGATTCTGAGACAAGGAGACAGGCAGGGGCAGGGACATAAAAGGGGCTGAGTCTAATGACATAGCCATGGCCCAGCCCTGCACCGCCTGCTTCTGGATCCTTGTCTAATGAGCAGAAGTAGACTTCTCTCTCAGTGAATCTGTTGCTATTTTGGTTCTCACTTTCATACACCAGCAGACCCAGTCCTTTCTGAGAGAGCGGGAGAGTAGCAGAGGGTCTATATCGAAATGCAGCCCAGGTCTGGGAGGCTGTTCCACCCGATGGGCCCCTGTGGAGGTGGGTGGACCAGGATGGCCCCCAGTAGCCACAATTTTGTGTTTCTTCGCCATGGCAAAATGGGAGAGTCAAAATCAGATATGTGTCGCTGTGAAGAAAACAAAGATATAATATTTCCACGTATCTGTTTGTGGCTTGAGCTTTGCAGCCACCATGGAAGTTTAACTGCCCTTGGCTTTTGTACCACAGCCCAGAGTCCTTCTAATACAGCTCTTTGTTTGAGCTGCGTGAGCTCATTCAAAGTGAATTTGGTGTTTACAGCCACAAAGACTCAACACACAGACCCTACCGGTGTGGCCACGTTAATTTCTTTTCTTTTTAATTTTAATAGTACATTGTATTTAACCCACTGTGTCCAAAGTATTATCATTTTGGTTTTTTCCTTAAATTCTTTTATTGGTACAGTTTAGGTGTACAATATGATGACATTCATCATTGGGAACTTGCACCTGTACATAATCTGTCTTGGTTCTTATTTTTTCCCCATTCCCCTGCCCTCCCTTCAACTCCTCCACCCCTCCTTATTTACAGAGACTTTGTTTCCATTTTTTCCTTTTCTCATATTTTTTCTTTTCTCTTCTTTCCTTTCCCCTCCCCCTCCCCCTTCCCCTACCCCTTTGGACCTTTTCTTCCTATTTCACATTATCAATTATTCATTTTAATCATTTTAACTCTTATTTACGCTTTCAGTTTCTCACACCAGAGAAACTATTCAATATTTACACGTGTGTCCTATTTATTTCAGTTAAGAGTATGACCTCAATGTGCATCCATTTAACTATAAATGTCTCTAGTTTCTCATTCTTTATGGCTGAGTAGTATTCCATTTTATTTTAAAAAAGAAACCCACATCTTCTTTTTCCAGTCTCCAGTTGATGGGCACTTGGGCTGTTTCCAAGCTTTAGCTATTACAAACTGTGCCACTATAAACATGGGTGTGCAGATATCACTGTGGTATGATTCTCTTAATTTTGGGGGGAAGATACCCAGCAGAGGAATAGCTGGGTCAAATGGGAACTCTAGCCCTAGTTCTCTGAGGTATCTCCATACTGACTTCCACAGTGGTTGCACCAGTCTGCACTCCCACCAACAATGAAGAAGGGTTCCGTTCTCCCCACAACCCTGCCAACATTTGTTATTGGTTAATTTCTTGATAGCAGCCATTCTTTCTGGGGTGAGGTGGAATTTCAGTGTTGTTTTCATCTGCATCTCTCGAATGACCAGTGATGTTGAGCATTTATTCATATGTTTATTTGTTGCTTTTACCTCTTTGTCTGAGAAATATCTGTTCATTTCAGATGTCCATTTTTGAATTGGGTCTTTAAATTTGGGGGGGGTCTGATTTTTTAAGTTCTTTATATATTCTAGCTAGTAGTCCTTTGTCTGAGTTGCAGCTGCTAAAAATTTTTTCCCACATTGTAGGTTGCCTCTTAGCTCTGTTGGTGGTTTCTCTTGCAGTGCAGAAGCTTTTTAATAAGATGAGATCCCAGTTGTTGATTCTTTGTGCTAGTTCCTGTGCTACTAAGATTTTGTTCATAAAGTCTTTTCCTATGCCAATGTCTTCAAGAGTTCTACCTACCTTATCTTCCAGCAAGTTTAGTGTTTCTGTCTTAATATTTAGATCTTTAATCCACTTCGATCTTAGTTTAGTGCATGGTGATAGGTATGGGTCTAGTTTTAATCTTTGGCATGTTGAAATCCAGTTTTTCCAACACCATTGATTAAAGAGGCTATCTTTCCTCCAGTGAGGATGGTCGGCTCATTGTCAAAGATGAGGTAGCTGAGTATGTCTGGAGTTGTTTCTGCATCTTCTAATCTATTCCACTGATCCTCAGGTCTGTTTCTTTGCCAGTACCATGCTGTTTTTATCACAGTGGCTTTGTAGCATAGTCTCAAGTTGGGGATTGTGATACCCCCTGCTATGTCTCTGTTGCCTAGAATTGCTTTTGCTATTCTAGGTCTATTCTGGTTCCAAATAAATTTTTGGATTGTTTTCTCTAGCTCTGTGAAATATGTTGTTGGGATTTCAGTCAGCATTGCATTAAATCTATATAGTAGTTTTGGAAGTATGGCCATTTTCAGTATATTGATTTTTCCTACCCAGGAACAAGGGATGTCTTTCCATTTATTTATATCCTCTTTGATCTCTTTTTTCAGAGTGCTGTAGTTTTCAGTGTAGAGGTCTTTTGCTTCCTTTGTTAGATTGATTCCTAGATATTTCATTTATTTGGATGCTATTGTAAAAGGAATTGTTTCCCTAATTTCTCTCTCATTGAGTCTGTTATTTGTGTACAAGAAGGCTATTGATTTTTGAGTGTTGACCCTGTATCTCGCTACTCTACTGAATCTGTCGTCTAGAAGTCTTTTGCCGGAGTTTTTTGGGTCTTCTATGTAGAGTATCATATCGTCAGCAAATAATGATAACTTAATTTCTTCCTTTCCTATCTTTATTCCTTTTATTTCTTTCTCTTCTAATTGCTGTGGCTAATGTTTCCAGAACGATATTGAACAGGAGTGGTGATAGTGGACATCCTTGTCTTGTTCCTGATTTTAGCATGAAGGTTTTCAGGTTTTGACCATTTAGTATGATATTGGCTGTTGGTTTTTCATAGATAGCCTTAATCAGGATGAGATACAGACCTTCTATTCCAATTTTCTGTAGCGTTTTTATCATGAATGAGTGTTGGATTTTGTCAAATGTCTTTTCTGCGTCTATTGAGATGATCATATGGCTTTTGTCCTTGACTCTGTTAATATAGTGTATTACATTTATTGATTTATGAGTGTTGAACCATCCTTGCATCCCTGGGATAAATCCAACTTGGTCAGGGTGTATGATCTTCTTGATGACCCTCTGTATTGTTAGCCAGTATCTTGTTGAGGATATTTGCATCTGTATTCATTAGGGAGATTGGCCTGTAGTTCTCTTTTTGGGTTGGGTCTTTCCCTGGCTTTGGAATCAAAGTAACACTTGCTTCCAGGAATCAATTTGGAAGTACTGCTTTCCTTTCAATTTCATTGAAGAGTTTAAAGAGTAGGGGCAATAGTCCTTCTCTAAATGTCTTGTAGAATTCAGCAGTGAAGCCCTCATGACCTGGGCTTCTCTGTGTTGGTAAATTTTTAATTACTTTTTCAATTTCACTGGCTGTAATTGGGGTGTTTAGAATTGTAATATGTTCTTCATTTAACTTTGGCAATTTGTATGTATCTAAGAATCTGTCCATTTCTTCTGCTTTTTTCCATTTCATTAGAGTACAGCTTCTTGAAGTAGGTATCTGGATTTCTGCTGGATCTGTTGTGACTTCACCTTTTTCATTCTTCTTTTTTTTATTATTTTTTTGGTTTTTTGGTACCAGGGATTGAACTCGGGACCTTGTGGTTGTGAGGCAGGCACCAGAACCACTGAGCTAAATCCCTGGCCCACCTTTTTCATTCTTAATTGCATGGATTTGAGCCTTTTCTTTCCTTTTTCTGATAAGGTTGGCTAGGGGTTTACCAATTTTATTTATTCTTTTAAAAAACCAACTCTTTGACTCATTGATGTTTTGGTATCATTCTCTTAATCTTCATTGCATTGATTTCTGCTCAGATCTTTATAATTTCCTCTCTTGTATGAGCTTTGGGTTTGTCATGCTCTTCTTTTTCTAGAAGCTTGAGGTTTATTTGAGCTCTCTCTGTTTTCCTAATATGGGCATTCACTGCTATGAATTTCCCTCATAGAACTGCTTTCACGGTGTCCCATAGATTCTTGTATGTTGCACTGGCATTATCATTTACTTGTAGAAACTGTCTAATTTCTTCTTTAATTTCCTCTGTGATGCATTGGTTTTTCAGGAGAGTGTTATTCAATTTCCATGTGTTTGTGGGGGTTCTGTGGTTTCTTATGCTATTGATCTCCAATTTTATTGCACTATGGTCTGATAATATACAGGGAGTAACTTCAGTTCTTTTGCATTTACTTAAACATGTCCTATGAGCTAGCATGTGGTCTATTTTGGAGAATGACCCATGTGCAGCTGAAAAGAATGTTTATTCTGATTTTGTGGGGTGGACCACTCCATTTGTTCACAAGTCCATTTGTTCAAAAGCTTGGTTCAGTTCCATCATTTCGTTGATTTTTTGTGTAGATCTCTCTGTTTGTGACAGTGGGGTATTGAGGTCCCCCACTACAATTGTATTAGTGCTTATTTGGTTTTTCATGTCCATTAATATTTGTTTTGTATAGTTGGGGGCATTCGTATTTGGTGCATACATATTTATGATTGTCATCTCTTCCTCTTGGAGTGTTCCCTTCATAAGGATGTCTTTGTCTCTCTTAATTAGTTTTGGTTTGAAATCTACTTTGTCTGCAAATAAGATTGCTACCCCTGCTTTTTCCCAGGTTCCTGTAGCATAGAGAACTGTTTTCCATCCTTTTACTTTCAGTCTACGAATTTCTTTTTTAATTAGGTGTGTTTCTTATATACAGCATATTGTTGGATTTTGTTTCTTAATCTATTCTGCCAGTCTATTTCTTTTGATTGGTGAATTGAGGCCATTAACATTAATGGTTATAATTGGGAAATACTGACTCATCCTTGTCATGATGTTTTGCTGTTGTTGGCTCTTTTATTTTTTATTTTCCCCCCTTTCCCTCTAGTTTCTTGCCTTGCCTGGTGGCTTTGCTCTGTTGGGCCTCATGGAGTTGTGATCTTCACTGTCTTTTTCTAGGATATTGTTAGAACTGTTGGGAGTGCTGGTTTGGTGTTCGTGAAATTTCTCAGGTGTTCTTTGTCATGGAAGTATCTAATTTCCCCATCAATTTTGAAAGATAATTTTGCAGGATACAACAGTTGAGGTTGGAAGTTATTTTCTTTTAGGGCTTGAAATACTTCACTCCAGGTTCTCCTTGACTTGAGGGTTTGTATTGAGAAGTCTGCTGTGATTCTAATGGGCTTTCCTTTGTATGTGATTTCTTTCTTTTCTCTAACTGCTTGTAGGATTTTGTTCTTCTCTTGAGTTTCTGGGATCTTGACTATTATATGTCTAGGTGTAGATTTTTTTTTATCGTGGCTAGTTGGAGTTCTATATGCCTCACTTATCTGTATGTCAAATTCTCTACCTTTGGGAAGTTTTCTATTACTTCTGTGAACAGTTTTTTTTTATGTCATTTGTACTTTCTCCTGCTTTTTTGTGGACTATCAGTCTTATGTTATTCTTCTTTGCATCATCTAGCAGCTGCTGGATTGATTTCTCATGGTCCTTTACTATTTTTAAGAAATCTCTGTTTTCATGGTCACTAACCACAATCCTGTCTTCTATATCTAATGTTCTATCTTCACATTTGCTCAATCTGCTGTGAATACTTTCAGTGGAGTTTTTAATCTCCTGTATACCTGTCTGAGTCTGTTTCATGGATCCCATTTCTTTCCTTTATTGGATGTTCATGATTTCCATTTCTTTCTTATGCTGGGCATTCATGGCTTCCAGCATGGTCCTGAACTCATCTATTTTTTTTTTTTATCTGTTTCTGTTCTAGAGTCTCTAGTCATGGCTTTCACCCTGCTTGCCATCTCTGTAATTATCTGGGAAATTATTTCTGTTTTGAATTTTTCTACAGCCTCATTCATCTGTTTTGTTACTTCCTGTGCTATCAGTTCAGCGTGTCCAGGTGGTTGATTATCATATTTTTCCACCTCGTTACCCCCAGAATTTGCCTTTGGTGAGCTGGGAGTCTGGGTTTGTGTCCTACCAAGGTGACTCCTCATTTTTATTTCTGTCGTTGGTGCTGTTTTTTGGCTTAATTCCTGGGCTGATACTCCAATATTTTTTATTGTATCTTTATTACTTGTGTTTAGAGCCCCTGTGGAATAATTGGTTCTCAGAGATATCTTCCAGGTATAGCTGGACTTTTTAGCCTTTGAGTCTCTAATAACGATTAGGCAATCTTGTTTTCAGTATAACAGGGAGGACAACTGATTAGATCAATCAGGACACCTTAGCCCAATTGACACAATCAGCATCAACAATAGCATCAAATTCAGCTTAGAAAATGACAATTTGTGGTAGCAGTTAATTTGTCACCTTTAACCATGTAAGCTAGATCAAAATCTAGGGCCAACCCAAAATATGTTTGTAGTAATTAACCCTTCAGTATGGCAAATTTTCCCTTTGGGATAAGGATTTAGAAAGGGTTGGGGAGGGAGGGGTAGAGAGATAGAGGGAGAGGGAAAGGTTAGAGGTGAGGCTAGAGGACGCGGGAAGATCGTGCAAATTGTGGGGATCTGTTGAAGACAGGAGGAGAAGACAGCATAAGAACAGAGACAATTACAGAACAAACTGACAACAATAGGGAAGCTAGGAATTGTATTCACTTTCCTATAAAAATGACAGTCGAGAGGACAGAGAAACAGTTCAAAATGGGACAGGAACAGGAACAAAGAGAGAGAGAAATATAGACCCAGGAGGGACAGACATAGAGAGAAAAAGAAAAAAAGAAAAAAAAAATATATATATATGAACCAAACCAAACCAAAAAAAAAACAAACAAAAAACCCTCTCCCTGAGGATATGTCTCTGCTGTCCTGGGATGCGTGGGCAGCAGTGTGTGGGTCTAAGTCAATTAGTCTCAGCAAGCCAACTGTAGTCTACTGACTGAGATTCAGGCTGATTTCTGGCTCCAAGGTCCAAGTTGAGGTCCCTGACCTCCTGCAGGATTAAACTCTGCAAGGTTCTACTGCAGGTTCCAGCTGTCCTCCACCGTATGCGAGTCTGGGCTTCTGTGGAAGGTGCTGATCCCACTAACTTACCAAGCACAATGGGCCAGTGTGCTTTTATTGAAGAGTTTTTCTTCACTTTCCCGGTGGGCTTCAATTTTCACCGAGGAGCCTCAGACAGGCCCTCTCTGTTGTTCAATTCTGCTCTGTCTTCTGGAGCTCTATCCTCTGGCCTTTATGTTCCCCCTGGTGCTGCTGCTGTGAGGATTCAGATACAGCATGGCCCTTGTGGTTTGGCAGGGCTGCTGGTGTCCGATGGACGGGTTCTGGAGCAGGCGGCAGCTGCTCCACATTAGTTTCTTAAGGTGTCTCTCTGTTTTATCTTTCACTAGAGATTTTTAACTCACATTGGCAGATTTATTTGGGGATCCTGCTATCCCACTTGAAGTGGTTTGCTTTTTCAGAGGCAGTTCCTGGGATTGTGTCCAGTTTTCGCTTGACGATGGACATCTTCCTTATTGAAATGTAGCGCCGGGGCTGGGGGCTTCCTCTCCTTGCCCCCTGCCCATTCCTCTGTCACTCCGGACACCGGCCAGTTGTTCTTTATTGATCTGAGTCATGCTGAGAGGCAGCTCCTGCTGCTTTCTCTCCCAGTGGAGCAGGAGCTCTCAGCAAGGCGCGCCTGGGCCTCCCGTGGAGTCCTCACCTGGAGACGGCTGCACCCCGCTTTCTCCCTGTGGCTTTCCACTGTGGGGGTAGCAGAAGAGGTTCTTTCGGGCCGCTGTGAAGAGCTCTTCGGGGGCATCTGTCACCCAGACCATCCCCAGGTCCAACTCCTCTGAGCCGATTGACTTAAATCCACCTGCAGCCCAACTCCGGGAGCCGCGGCCTGGAAGTGTGGAGTCAGATCCCCTGCCATGCCGCTCACTCCCTAGCAACCAGGGCCAGCCCGGCCGCCAAGCCCTCCTCTTCCGTCCCCTGCAGTGGCAGGCACTGTCCCTCTTCTAGGCGGCTCCCAAATCACCCTGAGAGGGCTGGACACAGAAGTGAGTTTGGTTCCATTGCACCGTGCTGACGTGAGCTCCAAGGGCTCAGTACCCCAGATGCCCTCCTGGACCCAGGGGCCACTGAGCCCTGATCTGCGCTGCATGCAGGACTGTGCCTAAGCGGTCCTTGCTTTCATGAAGGCTTCACACACCCTGTGTGACGTCCACCAACTCACGCACTCTGAGCAGGCTTTGCAGACGCAGCTTGGGAGTCCAAGCGATAACCTGTGCGAATCTCATAGCTGGTGAGGTTTAGAGGCAAAAGGCAAAACCAGGGTTTACTGCAAAGCTGGCGCTGTGTGCCTGAAGCACACCCGGAGTCCCTGGAGAGGAAGGTGGAGAACTGGATTCCAAGTTCAAGAAGCCCCTTTCCTGTCAGCCATGGGAGGAAATGAAGGAGTCACAGCTGTCCTGACAGGGCACAGGATGCCCTGAACAGCCCTTGATGGCTCAGCGGCTTCAGCAGTCATCTCCCTGAGCAAAGGAAGGCTGGGGAAGAGATGTTTGCTCACGAATATGCAGCCTTGCAGAGGGGAACTGGGAGGAGAATCCAGTTCATGTAGGACTCAGGAAACCTGGGGACCTGGGGCCACCAGGGAGGTAAAGCAGTTCCACCCTCTCCTCCCTCTGGAGCTCACACGGATTAGTGAGGTCGCCCTCCATGGAGTGATCAGTACAGGCCAAAGTGCAGGTGTTAGGAAGAAGCAGCAGTCAGGGGGTGGGGCTTGGACCTGTGCTGGGGGACCAGGAATGAGCAGGAAGGGCTGGTGAAGGGGCTGGGGGATTTCAGCCCTGCCTGAAATGGGGGTGGGAGTGGGGAGCGCCGGGGTGCAGGGTTCTTGGAGAGAGAGGCCCGAGGCCACAGCACACACACACACCTTGGTGAGAAACTGTCCTTACCCTAAGAAATGCTGCACCTTATCTGTGGCATTGGCTGCCTTTAATGGCACCGATAAATAAAGTTATGGACAGATGTTAGAGAAGGCAGGTTTGCTTTATGTGTATCTGGGAGACATTGGAAGGTAACAAACAACGTGGAAGAGAATTCCTGCAGTCCTTTGGCTCATCACACTTCTCTGGTGAGCTGAGTAGTCCAGTGGCTCATTTCTCTGCGAACTTTATTTGTGCTCTGTGATTTGGAATGAGTGCCTGTGTTGCACACACACAACTTTCCATGCATTTCCTCCTCAATGATGTTGTGACCTTGCTGATTCAGGACCAACAGAGTTTATTCTGATTAATCTCATTAAATTACGATTAGTTCCCCCCTTGGGCCATGTGATCTGCACCTACCTGTTGCGAGGGTGCCGAAAATAATGCACCCTGACTTGTCCACGAGGGTCGCCCGAGGGGTCTCCTGTCCCAGAAGCGTGATTACTTGACACACTGGAAGGGTTGTGAGGCACCCGTTTGCCTGGCTGAACGCTGGTCCTCGGTTTTGCGTGTGTGTCCTGATGCGCTGACGTCCAGGGCCCCGCTGACCCTGGAGAGCACCAGAGCTGGCCAACCGCCTTCCATATGCAGTGAGGCAGCCCGGACCTTGGACCTCCCCGACCTTCCTCTGGGCCCCATTCCTACTCTTGTCATCTGAGGGCCATGGCCCTGACACTCAGGAGTCCTGGAAATTATCCCAACTCACCAATCTAGCCTGTGTGTCCTGCCCTGCCAGCTCCTGCCATGGAAACCACAAAGTCTGTTGTGTGCATTCTCCTCCTGCACCCTCTGCCACTTCCGCGCAGGCCCTGGGGTGTGGCGTGCCCCTCTTCTTGGGAGCTGTATCAGTCAGCTTTCTTGCTGCTGGAACACGATATTCAACACTCACAACTTGAAAGAGGAGAGGTTTAATTTGGCTTGTAGTTTAGGGGACTTGGTGCAAGGTCGCCTGGCTCTAAGGCAGAAACAACACGCCAGAAGTGCGTGGAGCAAAAATGCGCAGTTCACGGGGCCGGGGAGCAGAGCAGGGGATGGTGCCAAGAGGAGGGCCAGGGATTAGATGTGGACCCAAGGTCACCCTCCCGGACCACCCAGACACGCCCAGGAGTGTAGCCCGCTGAGCCCTGGGTGGCCCCCAAGCCAACCAAGCTTAACTGACACCAGAGCCATGAGGCACGAACTCCCTCCTTCCAGTCACCTCGCCATCTGCCTCCTCGTGCACGCACACACACCCTCCTCAGACTCTTGCTGCCCTCTGAGAGGCCATTTGAACCCCGTGGTGCCCCCGGCAGGTGGACAGGTATGGACTGGGGAGCCGAGGGAGGTGCCTGCACCCTGCCGTGCCCTCACCAGCTGTGGAGATGCTGAGCCCTTCACCCTCAGCCCCCAGCCCTCCTCCCTCATCTGGAGCGCTGAGGCTCACAGCTCTGTCTCCGGGTGGGTAAGGGGCCCTCGGCTCATGCAGGTCACAGCCTGGCCCATTCTCCCCGAGGGCACATCTCCGTGTCCCGAGAGCACCCGACGGGTCAGCTCAAGTTCGAGCCCAGCTCTGCCCCTTGTGTGTGACCCGGTGCTTGAGGGCCATAGCGTGTCACAGCAGCACGAGACCCGCCCGAGGCTCCACTCTTCTGGGAGGTGACAGGGTGATGCGTGTGAAGTGTGAGTGTGAGGGCTGGAGCCCCAGGAGAACCACAGATAAAAACTCCAGAGGCCATGATGACAGCCGGAAAACCCATCAAAGCAGCAAAAGGAACTGAGTTCCTGGCAGCTCTCTGGATCTCCCTCCCCTGTTTGCCCCCACACCACTTCCCACAGCCCAGGGTTGAGATGCTGCTCTGGGACAGACGTCTGCCCCTCCGTTCTCCAGGTGCAGGATTCTCAGCCTCAGCTTCATCTTTGGCCTCACTATACCAGATGGCAAAAGCCCTCTGGGGTCCCATTGTTAGGAGGAGGACCGGCAGTTTGTGGGTGGCGGTCACAGTGCGCACACCTGAGATTCCACGTGCACTGACTCGCGAGGGAACTGAGTGGAGACCACCTGGGACTCTGGTCCCGCCTGGGGCTTCCTGACATAATCACAGGGGACCCTTGACTTGTGAACTCAGTTCATTCCCGAGGGCAGCTTGTAACTCAGGATGGTCAGTGAAGGCTCAGCCTCCTCTACGCAGCCTTCAAAGCCTCTCTCCTGCACACAGGCAGATCTCAGTGTCCTTAGGGAGACATCAGCCCAGGAATTCTCAGTGAGCCCCACACAGAAAGGAGGCTGTCATGTTCCTCCCAGAACCCTTTAAGGGTTAAACCTGTATCTGAGACCATGGGGAAGCACAAGTGGCTGGCATTCGGGTCATAACTCAAGGCTTTGATTGTAAGTTAAAGCTAAAGTTCTGGTCATAACCCCAGTTGTTCATATGTCAGGCTAGTTGTAACTCGAGGGTCCACATACCAAATGGGAAAGGAGTGCAGCCTGAGCTGTCAGACCTGGGCCCAGCCTCCTCCTGCCAGGCCTCCAGACCAGGTGTCAGCGGGAAGGACCGTTCTAAGTTGACTGGCTGCGTTCAGTCCCCACGGTGGAGGCTCTTGTGCCCAGGGTTCAGGGATCCAGCTGTGACCGTGCATGGGGAGTTGGCCTAAATCCAGGTTAGAGAGGCCAGCCCAGTCAGGGCTCTCCAGGTCCGGCGAGTGACTGCTGCCAGGCTTGCCTTCTGGTGTCTAGGCCAAGGACCGTCCCCTTCAGGAAGGCAGAGTCTGTGCTTTACCCCGTGGTAGCTGGGCTCCCCTGAGCTGGACAGATGGGCCCAGCCTTGTGCGTGGCTGCAGTCGTGACATTTGGCCTCAGCACGAGCCCTGCTGGGTCCGGCTGGGCAGCCCAGGCCTGATGCTGGAGCGAGTTGCTCACCTGCCTTTGGTGTGCTGACCACCGGCGGATCTCCAAGGACCTACTATGGCCCACGCTGATGGTGGTCAGTAATGACATAGCGGTCTTAAAAAGCACTACAGTAGCCGGGCACAGAGGCACAGCCCGGAGCCCCAGCTTCTGAGGAGGCTGAGCAGGAAGACTGCAAGTCGGAGGCCAGCCTGGGCAGCTTGGTAAGACCTTGTCTCAAAACACAAACAATCAAATAAGTCAATGTTAAGGGAGTCAGTGCTAAGTGCGCCCTCTGCAAAAATCACGGCGTTGTGGGTCACGTTTTCGGCAGTTACCTGGCTATGAGACGTCAGTTACACTGTGGCACAGCCAGAGATACTGCATATGGTAAACACATGCATTTGTATCTGTTGACAAAATAAATGAATCTGGGGGAAAATCCTAGAAGCTCCCACCCTTGCTGCCATCTCTGATTTTCCACTCCCCTGCCACACACTGCTGTGACTAAATCCCCATAAGTCCCCTGGTGTTTCTACCCCAGCCTGCCTGTCCTCCTGGGGCCATGGTCCTGACGTCTGCTGCGACGTCTCGATGGTCCTCCTTGCTGTTTTAGCAACATCGGAACAATGTTTTCTGGTGGGCGTCATCTGCCTCGGCAGCCTGGACTGAGGGCCTCTGCCCTGGGGTCCAGCCTGTCCCCGGTCCCTCTGCCTCGGTCACCTGGAGCTGCTGCTTCCTTGCCCATCTGCCTTTCTGTGACAGTGGGGACCATGCCTCACTCATTTTGGAATTGCTGCCAACTGGCACTGTTCCTGACCCCGGCAGCTGTTTCTTAAAACAGCCCCATCGCATGTGCAGATGGGGTTTATGCAGGGCTCAGTGTGGGCCACCAGCCATGTCACCAGGGCCCCCAAGGATGTGGCGATCTGCTGACTGCCGGGGGAATCAGGGAGCAGAGGGCAGTGGCACTTGGATGGGGCTCTCTGCCCCCCAGTGCCTGTGAGCAGCAGCGGACCTCGGGCAGCCCCTCGAGGAACTTGGACGCACTGAAGGCCAGAGAAGCGCTGTGTAGGCCGGGAGAGCAGCTCCCGCGAACAGGGTTTCTTCCGCCCACTTCTGTCCCCACAGAAGAGACTCTGTCTTCTGGTGCTGATCTGAGCCCCTGAGCACCGGGCAGTAGGGACCAGGCTCAGTGTCCAGGGCCTTAGCTAAGCTGGGTGGGCTGCTGTGTCTGAGTCTGTAAGACAGAGACGGTATCTGAGCTTCCTTCCCTGGGGTGAGACAGCTCGACCCCATGGTCACGTCCGGCTGTGTCCTGTCCTCCCTTCGGGGCCCGGTCATGGCCCCATTCACTAATCCGCAGCCGAAGGGGCTACAGACCCCATGCTCTGTCCGCCCCCCTAGGGCCACATCACCTGCATCCACCAAGGCTGGGGTGACTGGGCCTGCAGTCAGATGCAGCTGCTGCATGGCTGCACCGATTACTCCTCCCGGAGTGGAGCTGGCACTCCACAATCATCTTTAGACCCACGGGCCTACGGGGCTCCTGTAAGCACAGGACGACAACAGCGGGCGCGGCGCGGAGGAGCTCTGCAGGCGGTGGCCAGGGTGGGGCCAGGTGGCTCTGGTGGTGGCACAGTGTCCCTGCAGCTCCCCTGTGGAGGGCAGGCCGAGGCGGCGGCTTCCGCCAGCTTCCTTCTGCTGCACTGGACATGGTTACCTTCACATCACTGGAGCTGGCGAAACTCCTGGGCCAGAATCACCTTTGGTTTACTACAAGTTGCCCAGAAGCGAACTGCGGAACACATCCCCTCACGGGCGTTCCTGGGATTCACAGCATGGTGAGCCTGCTGCGGTGCACACAGCGCTTCCCTCTGAGGCCCAGCCAGGGAACTCGGCCTCTTCCTGCTCAGGCCACAGGTGTGGCCCTGGTGTCGGGGGAGGCAGCCTGTCCTCACCTGTGCAGAAGGCGTTTCAGAGCCTCTACAGTCTGGGTGTGGGAGGTGGCCCCCAACAGTCACGGAGAGAAGTACGCCTCACCTCTGCTCTACGGAGTGACGTGGGGCCTCTCAAAGCTAGAGACGAGCAGGCAGACGTGGGCGCACGACCAGGGGAGTTGGAAAGTCAAGAATTCTTTTTACGTATTTATTCATTTCCTTTACCATGCCGGGGATCCAACCCAGGGCCTCAAGCACACTAGGCAAGCGCTCTGCCACTGAGCCACCCCAGTGCAAGAATTCCTACACTGCTGTTTTATCTGTGCCTTGTAGATCTGAGAAGCTAAAAAAAGAGTAAAGGTTCATATTTACATCCACACATAATAAACCTCCATCCGAACCCACACAGCCTTTCAGTAGCTGTTCCTGATTAGACAGAGGCAGCTAGATGAGTCCTCTTGAGTGGACCCTGGGCTGGGGTGGGGTCCTGTCATGTCAGAAAGAGACCACGAAGACCGTGGGCAGCCTGGGGTGAGATGGCAGCGCCGAGTCTGTGTCGAAGCTGCTGAATTTGATCTCTGTGCTCTGGTTACACAGGGGACCGTCAGTCTTAAGTGCACCCCAAACTATTAAGATTTGAGCACTTTGCATAGCGTCTATCATTCCCTCTCAGAGAGGCATAGTGTGGGGAATGTACAAGCGGCCAATCTGAACGGGAGGCCTCAAGAAGTCTTTCTGATCATTGTGCAGTTGGGGCAATGAACCTTTCTCACTTTACTGGATGCTGCGGGGCCCCACCAGGCCGACCACCAGGCAGCCTGGGCTCCGTGAACGGCAGTGCTCTCTGTCCACCCAGGAGGGTGCAGGGTGCGTCTCAGAGGGGATTTTAATCACGCTTCTTCTGAGAACACAGGGCACCCTCAAGGCCTGGTGACCACAGACGAAGCCTTAACTCAGAGACAGTAGAGTCTCTGAAAGGAACACCGTTAAAGTGGGGTCTGGGCTTTCATGATGGGGCACAAAGAAGCCATTAGTCAGTGCCTCCAGCATGTGCACTTTGAGGAGCGCGACACTTCAGAGACGGCTTTGAAGCAGGAGGCTCAGTCCAGCCCAGGGCAGCGCTGGAGGCTCTCGGCTCAACCTGTACCGCATCCTCCAGGAAACAAGGCTGGAGGGGCTCTGGGAGTCGGTTGCTGCCCCTGGATTGGATCCCAGCGGTCTGAACCAGTTGGAGACTTCCGGGCTCGAGTCCATGCGGGTCTCCGGGAATGCAGGAGAGCAGCGAGGTTGGGTGTGGAGGAAGGGGATTCGTGGGCACTGGGATCGTGGGTGTGGGAAGAGACTAGAAATGGGCCCGGCCCTCTGTGGGGTCAGCTCCTGCCACTTGCTGGTGTGCGACACCTGCTTCCTTCGCAGCTCGTGTGGCTTCAGACTCAAGCACCAGTAGTGGGTGAGAGCCCTGGCTCTGGTTCGTCACAGGGCCCCAAGAAGACCCTGTTCCTCTCAGCAGGAAGCTGATGGCAGGAGCGTGGTTCAGCATGAAGACCGCGGTGTGACTGCTCCGGACCTGTCCCACCCGGGGGGCTGACACAGTGCAGTCTCCGCCCCGCTGGCAGTGAGCGCTGGCCCCGTGCAGCTCTGGGATCCGTAGCCCAGCGCCACGGTGCTGGCGGCCTCGGTGTTGAACTCGGGCATCCGGCAGCCTCTGAGCCCCAGGCTGCAACATCAGGCACCTGCTCCTGAGGACCCAGGGGTCTCTCCTGCTGCTGTGGAGCCACTTTCTGCTTTCATGAACTGTGTGTGCAGGAAGCCATGTGTTTTATCACTGAATGTGCTGAAGTAATCAGCACCTTCTTTCATTCTTAGCAGTGACCAGTGTACGGACAAACTACAGGTCACCAGCTGGGCCCATAAACATGCAAATGAAAGCGATGTAGATGGGCATGATTCGGGTGCCAGAACAACTTTTTAAAAAGGCTTCAGGGAATGAAAAATGATTGTTTAACACCAAGGAATTGGTGCTTCCAGTTGGTTTTCAACCTGGCCGAAGGAGCTGGTAATGACTCAGTCAGAATACGTGGCTGACACTGTTGTCTGCAGGAAAGAGGGGAGTGTGTGTGTGTACATGGGGAGGGGAAGGCAGTGGGGCTGCTGGTAAAGCCCACAACCAGCTTTCGGGTTGGGGGTCACCGGACATGGGACTGGGGGGCGCGTGCACAGTAGGCTCCGGGGGGCCTGCCGTCCAGCACTTCACTGAGGAGACCAGCTTCCGGTGCTCTCTGAGCACTCATTCTGTGATGCTGTGCTTCTCACAGTGCTTCTATTACCTCTGTGCTGAGAAACGTGTGTAAATGCTACAGACACGCCGGCGCATGCATACATGCCATGCGCATGTGCTTCCTCTCCATGCATTTGTCTGCAGCTGTGTAAGGATCCGTCCGGATTGCAAACTTTCTACTTCTGTCTAAATCTCAGAGGAAACACTTGTGCTGGGCACATGGGCAGGGCAGGATCTGGCCACGCTGAGCGCTCTGGGCCCCCGGGTACACATCCGACATAAGGACACCTTCGGCGAGACGGAAGCTAAACAGAACATCTGGAGATGTGTGAGGGTTCGAGGGTAAAGCAAGACGGGGCCTTAAGCAAGGAGGGAAAACTGTGAGAGCTCAAAGGATGAGAAACATAACCCAGGACGACAAGTATGCAGCTGCTGCTCTGGATTCAGATTTTGCCTATGCTGAAGGGTGTCCGGCAGCTTCTGATGTGAAGGGGAGGGCTGCTCACCTGTCTCCCCAGCACTCTGGGAGGCTGAGGCAGGAGAACTACAAGTTTGAGCCCAGGCTGGGCAATGCAGTGAGACCTTGTCTTCAAATAAAAAAAGGCTGGGGTGTAGCTCAGTGTGAAGTGGCTCCGTCCCTAGTACCCAAGAAGCGGGGAGGGAGGGTGGACGGGAGGAAACAGTCTGAACTTGTTTATTGAATGCAGCTTTCGCTGGTCACATGGCAACTCGATAACAGACAGCCCCGCGGAGGAGGGCACTGACTCTGCTCGCATCAGTGTAAACACAACATTAACAGTGAAGAGTAAAGGGATGGGTAGGAAGCCCAGTGTCTCCTCAGTCTGGGTGGCCATGGCGAGGCCCGGGAGGCAGAGGCTCCCACCAGTTTCCTGCGGCCCCACGCAGCCTTGCGAGCCTGCGGACCGGCCTCCCCGGGCAGTGCCGTCCGCGTGCCGTGCTGCGCTCCTCCCAGGCCTTCTCCGGAAGGTGGGTCGCTGTCCAGGGCCCTGGAGGAAGCTGCTGTGTCTGACCATCCGCTGGAGGCGTCTTCCTGTGCCACGGCGGACAGAGGGCGCCGGAGGGGGCAGCAGAGTTTCCTCTACAGCCTTGAAGGACCAGATTTTCCATTCTGGGTTCCCAGACTGAAAATGAAACAAAATCCCCCAAACTAAAACAATTCAAAACAGAACGAGAGCGGCTCTGAGGATAAAGAACCGACCCACCCTGCTCCGGGTCCCTGCGGACGGCTGCCACGTCCCCATGGGCTTCTCCGGAGGCTGGGACAGCACAGAGGAGCGCGCCCTTGCTGAAGCCACACCTGGCTCTGACTTCCTGGGGCGCCCGAGCGCAGCACCCCGCCGTCCCCTCCTCAGCCGGGTGGACCCACGTCTCCCACCCGCTGCCGGGCTCTGTGGCTCCGCGGTGCCATGGGAACCCTCCTTGCTCTCCCTTCCACGTCCCCTCCTCAAAGTGCGTCACGCTGCTGGGCTCTCTCCCTGCACTCTGAGCTGCAGAGAGCGGCTGGCTGGACCCTGGTCCAATCTCGGCGGTGACAGCTTGGCTGGGCCAAACAGACAAAGAAAAACAAACCGGAGAAGCACTGCTCCATTTGGACCTGGAAGGCGGGGCCTGGCGGTGGGCAGGGTGGCTGGGCCCTGCAGTGTGTCTGTCCCTGGCGGTGGCTCCCGGCGCTAGCTGTTGTTCTCAGCCGTGAGATATTTCAGGGCGGCGAAGCCGTAGCGGCGGGACATGTCCTGCTGGAACTCCTCCTTCAGTGTCTTGAGACACACTCGGTATTGCTTATTGGAGCGGAACTTGGTGATGTCGAAGCTGGGGGCGTGGGGCATGTGGATCATGTAGGCGTTAGGCAGCACGGTGAACTCGTACTCCTGCAGGCAGACGAGAGCAGAGTGAGGACCGGCCAGGGCCCCAGGCGCGCTGGGGAGGGCGATGGCACAGCAGGGCGGCCGTGGGCAGCATCACGGCTCTGGAGGGAGAGCTCAGGGCTGCTTCCGTGACCCTGTACGGACACCAGGCTGAGCCGAGCCTGGGTTTCCTGTCTGCCTCGGAGGCAGACCCGGTGGAGAACCACATGGGGTCACTGGGTGATGGGATGGCCGCTGGCCCCTAACCGGTCTGCTCACGTGATTGTGCACAGGACAGACGAGCTTCTACAGCCGCCCCAGGCAGGGCCAGGAGGGGCCCACAAGGACAAGGAGAAAATAAAGGAAAGGCAAACGTTCCGCTGGGCAGCAGCTCATCCAAAGCGGAACTCTGCTTGGTTGCTCTGTCCCCAGCCTGGCAGCACATGGCCAAGTCCTCAGACCAAACGCAAAAGGCCTCTGAGCCGAAAATGTGGCGCAAATCTCACACTCACCACCGACAGGGAGCCGGGCACAGGGTCCTCCAGGTGCCCAGTCTGAGTGAGCGCTGCGCATCTCCTTTCCCAGCCCAGAGAGGATGAGAGCAAACGAGAGGCGAGTAGGGACAGACAGGAAGGCTGCCTCCGGCGTGATACTGCCCGTGGCAAGAAGCCAGGGAGGGGAGAGAAGAAGTCCCCTCTCTCAGTCCTCTGGGCATTTCCGTCCCCGTGGCCCCTGTGGGTGTGGCCGCCCACCTGTACGGACCCTGCGCTGCCCGCATCCTGATTCTCAGCTCCTGGACTGCTCCCCACCTCGGCAGAGTTGCTGGTGAGGCCCTCGCTGGCTGGCACTGGGCACCTCGGGCTGGGTGCTCTGGTGAGAGCCATGGCCCTGTGTGCAGGAGGAGCCTTGGAGAGCGCGGGCCATGGAGGGGTGGGCTGGGGACCAGTGCCCTTCTGGGAACTAAGCAGGACAGCCGTGCTCTCGTTTGTTCAACACGGGGGCCGACAGATGGCGGCACGTGTGGCCCTGTGTGTCTGAGAGAGAGGGTGTTGGGGCACAGCCAGCTCATTTGCAGAGAGGCCACAAGGCCATGCGCCAGCCGCATCTTCCCAGAAAACGCTCACAGAGCCCGGACCCCCATGCTCCAAAAGCAAGTGAAGGATCGCATGGCTCAGCAAAGCCCAGAGGCCACCACTCTGTTAGCCAAGGGTGGAGCGGTCAGGTGCATTGGCGTCCACGCCACGCCCAGGACCTGCTGGTCCTCAGGGCGGGCAAGGCTGAGGACCCAGACGCTGTGTCACAGACACACTTGCTGGGCCTGGCCAGGGCCACAGCCTAGGCCCAAGGGTGGAGAAAGCAGCAGGACCAGTGCTGCCACCTTCCCACTCCGGGTCCCCAACCCCACGTGGCTCCCGCTTCTCACCCCTGGCCCACGCCGGGGTCGTCTGAGCTGCTCACCTGTGCGTCCAGTTCCATGATGTGAGCCACCTTGTTCCAGCCGAAGCCAACAAACCTCCGGTCGTACTCGGGGCAGTCCCGTCTCAAGACCACATACGGCTCGAAATCGGCCTCCCACTGCACCCGGTAAGGCGTGGTGGCAGTCCGCCACTTGGCAAAGTTGGTGGGTGCGTGGCCTTTCGTCCAGACGTGGTACCTGTGACACAGGGAGAAGAGGCGTGGGCGTGGGAAGGAAGTGGGGTTCTGCTCTGCTCCCGGAGGCCAGGAGACCCATGCTGCACTGCCAGGCATTCTGTTCTCTGCCACAGCAGCCTGGAAGGGAGATGCACCCTCAGGGAGGCCAGCAAGCAGCCGCAGGCCCCTTCAGAGCCCCGGCCTCTGTGACGTCCCACCTGGGGGCTGCCGAGGCGCCACCCACAGTACACTGCATGCAAGAAGGATTTCTGCAGGCAGAACTGAGGCTCCCGATCTGGGAAACTTGGATTAAGGGAAAAGGAGACGGCCGAGGCGGGCCTGGCCTGATCAGGGAGCCTTCGGCCATGGATCTGGAAGGAAGCTGCAGGGCACAGAACAGGGCGTCCGGATACGGGACGCTGAGGCCAGCACAGTGTAAGGAAAGGAAGTGGGCTAGCAGCAGGTGAGGAACAGGCAGCCTGTGGTGGGGTCTGCAGGACCCAGGTGCTCTACGCGCGGACTGGCGCTGGAATCTGTTACATGTCAACAGAAAATGAAGACGGCCTTGCAACAGCAAGGGCAGCTGAAGCCGACTGCCCACTCCCCACATGCCGGGCCCACGGCCTAGGGTTTTAAATTCTCCCCCCAGGGCAGGGCGCACGCTGAGTGGGAGCTGCTGGCCAGTGATCCACCCCGTGCCTCACTGTCCCTACTGGACAGTGCTCCAAGATGAGGCTCCAGGCAGACTGGAGGACAAGCAGATGAGCCCTAGTGGGCGGCAGAGGCCTGGACAGGTGGGGCAGGAGCGGAGCAGAGCCAGAGACCGGGTCCGGGCACACGGGGTAGGACGATGGCACCAGAGTCGTGAGGCTCCCAGGAAGGGTGAGGACATCTCTGAATCCGGGTCTTGCCCGTCCCCCCAGGGCACCCGAGCTGCCCCACCCCAGGCTGGATTCCTGGGCACCCTTGAGGCCTGGTCCTGGCCGCTGGGCGGCCTCCTTGGAGCTGTGCTGCTGGAGAGACAGCAGGGATGTGACCCTCAGTCCGAACACAGAGACTGCCCAAAGCCAGCCGAGTGCCGCTGACGTGAGGAGTGAGGAAGGGTATCCCGGGGGGCAACGGTGAGGCCAGGGACTCTGTATGCAGCTGCGGAACCTTGGACGGAAGCCGAGCAGCCCAAGTGATGGAGCCATCGGGCCAGGGTTCGATTCCCACATCGCCACTGGGCAGCGGAGGACCCTGCAGAAAGCCCTTGGAGGCTCTTCCTGCTGCACAATTGCTGAGCGCTCAGGGAGGCCAGGAGCGGGCAGAGCATACAGAGGGGCCCAGTGGTGCTGGCTCCAGGGGCAGTTTACCCAGGTGGGTGCAGCAGTGGCTTTGAACAAGTCCTTGAGCAAGTAGGGGCAGTTCGCACCCTGGGCCCTCACTGCCTCCGGGTACGAGGGGAACTGATGACCCCCAAGCCACAGAGGGCTGTGAGCGGCTCAGTCCTCGGAATGCTGAGGCCGGGTCTGCCTGGGAAAGGAGGACTCCTCGTGGTCTCTCCTGTCACCTCCAGCACGATGTCCAGGCACAGCGCCCCTGCCCGTGAGGCCCAATGCTTGCTGTCCTCGAGTCTAAGCCCTGCCCGCTGCAATGGGAAGAGAGGGCGGGGCAGTGGGGCGGGAGGACAGGACTTGGGGGCTGTGCACGGAGACCTGCAGCAGAGGCGCCTCAGAAACAGCGCTGGCTGGGGAGAGGGTCCCGGCTCCGGCCTGTCTGGTGCTGGGAGGTTCTCAAGCTTGGCGTCTGCAGGACTGCATCTCTACCCAGGACCCAGCAATGAGACGCTGCGACCCTGGAGACGGCTGAGAGAAGCGTTCTCATCCCAGGAGTGGCAGGGAGCCGGTTTCAGTGCTCGTGGGCCTCAGTGCTCACCACTTGGAGAGCAGGGCACAGAGCAATTCTCAGAGGGAAGCTCTGTAATTTAGCGCTTGGCTTGGTGGTGGCTTGAAAGCTGCTGGACAGAGCGGTAATCGCGGGCGCAGCAGGCCAGATGCCCAAGATGGGCTCTCGGTACCCAGGGCCGGAGATGGAGGAGGAACAACCCGGAAGCCCACCAGGTGTTTGGTGAGCTAGGCCCGGAGGGCACGACTGTCACACGATTGTCACTCTCTTCCCGTGCTGACTGCTGTGAACATCCAGGCTCGTGGGAGCCTGGCGCGGTTGTGGGCGAGGCCGGTGGCTCCTCAGGCCTGGGCTGAGTCTGTATTAGAGGAGCTCTTCCGCCTCTCAGACCCTCCGTGTCTCTGTCCTTGCGGTTCGGCACCTCTGCCCCGCGGGAGGATCAGCTGTCCTGTCACAACGCCTGGTGAGTGAGCCCTCAGTGACAGGCACCTGTAAGCGGCTTTCTGGACAGCAGGAGGCGGGGCTGGGGAGGCTCACATGGTCACCGTGGGGCCGGAATTCCTGTCTTGCTGCCAGGCGGCTCTGATTTAAACGTGCCAGGCTCCCGCCAGGATGGCAGGGGACAGTCCCATCGGGTGGTACAAGCTGCCCAAGGCACTGTCACGCAGGCCCTGCTGCTGGTTCGAGTGGGCACATGTTAGGACTGCCTGCCTCTCTGTAGCTCAGGCTGTGCTAGCCGCTCCTGCATTGCTCCACACAGAGGCTTCACGTGCACTGACGGCTCCTGCTCACCTGCCCCTGCTTCCCTTTATGCCACGCCTGTCCCTGAAGCCGGAGCCCAGGGGCGCCTGAGCCTCGACATGCCCATAGCCTCCACATGAGCCTATGCATGCCCCATAGGACTGCATCTGCGAGAGGAGGGAACTGTGGGTTTTGCTCCCACCTGTCCCTGGGCAGCAGAAAAGCTGGGTCCACAGCAGTTGTGTGCAGCCTGGAGTCGCCTCCAAAAGACTTCAGGTTGAAGTCACTGCCACCTGGGCCAGGCTGAAGTCACAGCCCGCAGGCTAGACTGATCCCACCCCTAAAAGGAAAGTGACACCAGGGTGCTCTCGGCAGGAGCCTCCACGGAGTGCAGCGCAGGAGATGGCAGGTGTGATCAAGCTCATGCAGCCCGACAGAAGCAAGCCTGGCCTCTTGCCCGAGCACTGCCCTTCCGGTGGACACGGTTCCCGGCTGGCCACGTCAGGGGTGGGGCTCCCCAGGACAGTGTGGTGTGAGCCTGTGTCTCGGGTTCACAGTGGATACCGATTCGATATCTGGGCTCCGGGACAGGGGCCCTTCAGTGCCTGGAGGACAGGGGCGAGGGCCACTCACCTGAATGTGAAAAGGGTCCCCATGTCCAGCATGGACAGCAGCTCTGCCTTCGACTTGGGGAAAGAAAGCCGATAGCGCAGCGTCTCGAACGCAGGGACGATCATTGCCTTCTTGGTGTTGGCGAGGTCTAGCTGGATGACAGACTTCCTGGAAAGAGAGGCAGGCAGAGGTGGGGCCCTGTGACACCCGCCAGGGCTTCCCGGGGGGCGGTGGCTGGCCCAGCGAGGCCCAGCAGCCCCCACACCCCATGCAGGGAGCCCAGCAGGAAGCAGCAGATGCCGACCCTTCCAGGCACTGAGCAGTGGGGTGGGCGCCCCTCTGTGCAGACGAGGGTCCCAGACAGACGCTGATGAGAGTCACAGCCCCCATCTTCGGCCCCTTGAATGGCCCAGCACCTGCACCTCAGAAGGACCCAGCCCCTGGCCAGGACAGCAGGCCCTGCAGACACGGGCTGGTGTGGGGTGCCCTGTGCGGTGGCCGGCGGGAGCTCTGCTCCAAGGGGCCCGGCTCAGGCCTGGCTTTGTCCGTGTCCCCCACCTCCCCGGGCAGAGAGAAGGCTTGGGCGGCCCAGGCACGCCGCCTTGCAGGAGCACAGCCTGGATTTGGATCCTGATCGTCCCTGTCTGAGTCTTGTCACCCTGGCCAACCGAGCTGGCTGCTTGCTGCCCAGGCTCCTCCTCCCTAGGGCCACGGCAGCCTTCACACTTGCCTCCCGAGTGAGTGGCTGAGCTGTGAGCAAGAGGATCCAATGCTGCGGGGCACGAGATGGGCTCGCTGAGCCAGAGGCAGCCTCGCTGTGGACCTGGCGCCACTGGAAGGCACCTCAGGACTCCCGTGAGCAGCAGCCCCGCAGTCAGGCGCAAGGTCCGTTGCATAGCGGTCACCTCCCCTGACGACATTTCCAGCCCTGCCTGGCAGGGACCAGGGCTCCAGGGAAGATGGCACCAGCAGGGCTGGGTGTCCGCAGGCGACGGGCACTGGACCAGGGCAGACTCAGGACAGGTCTCGAAGCCACTCTGGTTAGCTTGGTCTCACCCGCTGTCCCCGGGGAAGGGGTTCACGTTGGAACCCTCTGATCTCGTTTAGACTCCACGCTGTGTCATGATGCCCAAGTTAACCCTGTGCCCAGTGAGGTACTACACGTCTGTTTCTGAGGAGGTGTGAGAGGCTGACAGCAGACAGCGCGCTGAGCGATCCTTAGCTAGACGGGGCCCGGAGCACGAGTCAGCGTCCAGCCGGGCTCCTCCTCCACGCCGTCTGTCCGAACCTCGATGCCAGCGGCCCCTCCCCTGGGTGGGCCCCGGAGCCCGCAGCCTCTTCCTGAGGTGCCTGGCAGCTCTGGCATGGTGGAGCCCACCACCTCGCTAGGGAAGGTGTGCACCAGATCTGCTTCCGGGTGACGGAGTCGGACACAGGTCTACAGAATACTCCGGACCAACAGAGTGAAGCTGGAGCCCAGGCTGGGTGCTGCTCCTCAGTCCACAGTCCCTGAGCACCAACCCTGTGCCGGGTACTTAGAGACAGGTGGCACAAGGCCGCCTGGGGCCAAACACCTGCAGGGCCCAAGGCTGCACCTGAAGCTGACTGTTCTAGGAAGTGAGGCTGGGAAACAGTGGGAGGCTGGCGGGATGAAGGATGAAAGGGATGGCAGAGCATGCACACAGACACACACACGCACACCGCACACCCGGCTGGGCTGCTGCACGTGGGGTCGCTGGCTGAGCCATGAAGCCCCCTGCTCCAGCAGCCGCTTCTCGCGCACCCTGCTCACAAGCGACCCCGTCCTCTGGGCCCTGCAGAGGGC
Organism: Heterocephalus glaber; assembly: GCF_053883595.1. Lineage (NCBI taxonomy): Eukaryota > Metazoa > Chordata > Mammalia > Rodentia > Bathyergidae > Heterocephalus > Heterocephalus glaber. The sequence continues at coordinate 23,927,838 of NW_028258357.1, forward strand.
CGGCTCCGGGGCTTGCCTGCTCGGCCTGTTCAGGGAGACATCCGACCACACCAAGCAAGCTGCTCCGCACCCCTGGAGATTTGCAGCAACCGGGCCTCAGCCACACTGCTGGGTGTGGGTGTGTGGGCTCCTGACTCCGTACAGAGTGGAGCTGCCCTGGCTAACTTCCACCTTCAGCACTGCTTTCCTCGAGCCCTGCCCAGGGGCGTGGGTGTCTGCGGGTCTGTCCCTGAGGCTGTGCATCCCTCATGCAGGAACGACCTCGGCTCTGAGCCAAGAGCAGAGGATGTGTGCATCCACGAGGCATCAGCAGTTGCTGTTGTGGAGTGGACGGGAGCCGGGGCGGCCACTGGACCCGGCCATGGGAGGTCTCAGGTGGTCCCTGTGATCGCAGGCTCCGGGACAGTGGCAGAGGCGCTAGGGGTACAGGTGAGGGCAATGTGTCCCCCAGTGCTGCAGCAACAGACCCAGCCACAGGGTGGGGGGTGGCAGGCAGGAGCAGTCTGGTCACCTTGCTGCCTCTTCCTGTCCTGGGTGCAGAGAGGCCAGGGAACTGACCAGCACGCAGGCCCACCGTCCACAGCACGACACGTGCCTGGCTGCAATATGCATCCTTCCAGTGGGTAGCGCTGTGTCCTCTCAGTGACCGAAGCTGGGGAGTGATTTCTGTGGCTCACAGGGCTGGCCAAGTGCACAGCCCTGGACAGCATCGGCCGCTGAGCTCTGCAGGAAAGCAGTAGTTAACTACTCAGGAGAGGGCGTCTTAGGAGTCTGCAAAGCTCTGGCACCAAGAACGCACCCAACGCAGGAGTGCTGGATTCCTCAGAGAGGCCCTGAGCACTGCAGGTGACCAACGTGTGGTGATGCTGCTACGTGAGCTCAGCGTCAGGCGCTTGCTGTGCTTCTCTGCTCACTGCTGCCCACGACTCTGGCGCTGCTGCACTCAGGGTTCTGACGTGGCCGCTGCGCTCCAGGAGGGGAGGCACGAGAGGGCTCCTACACGGCTGCAGTCACCGTCCCTGTCTCCGTGACGGTGATGGTGGCACAGGGCCTGCCCTAGCCCAGAACGCTCCAGGGAGAGCAGGGTGAGGTGGCCGGGGCTGGGGACCGGCTGACCTGTGCCTGTCTTCCCAGCTGTGCAAGCACAGCTGCCAGCGTGTCTGGCCTCTTGGTCACAGCAGCAGGGAGGTTCGGGGTGGCAGGAGGCGGTGGCGCTGTGGCCTGCAAGCTCCGGCCTCCCACGCCAGGCCCTGCTGTGAGGGAGCCAGTCCTGCAGCTGGGGACGGTGCAGACCCCTCCTGTCCCAGCGGCCGCCTGTCCGCACCGTCCAGAGCTTCTCACATGGTGCGATCTGCCTGGGCTTTGCAGACTGGGCCACAGCAGCTGCCTGGCCATCACACCCAGCCGATTCCTCTGCACCTCTCCCGCCTGCACCCTCGGTGGGGGACCCTCCCGGGACAGCGGGGAGGTCCTCGCTCTGACCAGGTGCCGCTGTTCCCCACCCTGCTGGTGCTGGTGACATCCAGGGACCTGCTGTTGTCCCTGCTGCCTGGGCAGGGTGGGTAAGGTGCCATCTGGGCCACCTGCGTGTCTGCTCCCGAGAAAAGGGGCTGCGCTGACTCCTCAGTGGCTGTGGGGAGCAGCCGAGGCCGCCTGGGCTGCTGTTAGGACCCCGAGAGCCCTGCACTGACCTCCAGGCTGAGTTGCAGAGCTGCCCACAGCGCCTGGGACACACAGGTGAGCAGGTGTCCACCCCTCCAGGTCCTTTCCAGATGGGGCTCACACAGAGCAGGTGGCATGGACTTGCGAGGGAGCCCAGGCCACCCACAGCGAGGGTGATGAGAAATGGACTCTGGAAGGAGGCAGCAGATGTGGGCAGCAAGCCGTTCCCCGAAGGGGGGCTCCCGGGCCAAGCAGCACTGGGTGTCCTTAGTTGATGGCGTGGACACATCGAGAGGGAGAACTGCTGGAGAGGTGGAGGGAGAAAAAGAAGCTAAGGAGGAGCTTTGGGGCACAATTTAACAAGAATAAAAAGTGAAAGCAGCTGCAGTCCGTGGGGCTCCTTCCAACAGCATGGAGCTCACTCTTCTGACTCTTCGTCCCTGCAACTGCACAGCTGGGGGACTGCGGGGTGGCTGGGGTCCGTAAACCACTGGTGGTGAGGGCAGCAGAGTCTCCCGCAGCACTGTGTGGAAGGAGGGAGGGTTCTGCAGGTGACAGAGGCTGAAGCCGCTGGCTCAGGGATGTGGACATCCGGTCCGTCCTCCATCCCCGCCGCTCAGGAACTGAAGCCATGCAGCTGCTTCCGGGTCCCTGGAACCCTGTCTCCACATTAGGCCCTGGCCTTCAGCCTGATCGCAGCCCGAGGCCGTGTCTGTTGCCCATGGCGGGCATCTGCTGTGAGCCTGGGTCCTTGGCTCTTTATATCCACATCCGGATGCGACACAGGTGAGTGTGTGCCCTCCCGGGCAGGGGTGGCCCTCGGGGCACCGCACAGGCCAGCGCCTGGCACAGTGGTGCTCACAGTGCAGCACCCATCACCCACAGCAGGGCTCCTTCCAGGGATCCGTGCCTGGCCAGCCTGGGGCACAGCAACACGCTGCGGACCGCTGGGCAGGAAGAGAGTGGAGTTCACAGCTGGAAGTGTGCTCTGCTGGATGCCCAGCACTTCTGCATCATGGTAAAGTGGAAAACACATGAGCTGAGCCCTCGAAGGGCAGGAACCATGGGCAAGTCTCTCCTGCAGACGCCCTGGCTGTACTGAGGTTTGTGGCAGGCGCCGGGCTGAGTGCTTCTGTGGGCCCTGGAGGGCACCTGGTCTCCCTTGCAGAGGACATCACAGACCCTCACTAAGGGGAGGGTGGGAGGGGAGGCTCAGGACCCTGGGTCCAGCTGCAGGTCTGTGTGACCCGGCCACCCCGAGAACTGCGCCCGACGCCTGAGGGCAGGACGGGCAGTGCACACCCACACGCCCTTCTCTAGGAGAAGTGGGAGAAGGAGGTCAAGAGACTTTAGGGAAACTACTGCTAGGCCCATGCGAGAGCTGACGCCATTCTTTTCTAGTTGAACTATTTGCTTTGCTGTCATGTTAGCCGGTTGCTAAGCAACTGTTCGAGGGCTATGATGCTGAACTTTTTTTGGAAACCAAGGAGGACCTCAAAAAGGGTGAGATGAGTAAGTGTTTGGGGTGAAGTCAGAGGGTCTGGGGAGCCCTGGGCTTTGAAAGTGACCTGGGCCCTTCCCGGGGTGAGCAGGCTGTGTAGGCAGAGACCTCTCCTCCGACTGCCACAGAACCTCCCTGGGCTCAGCGTCCCCTGGAGCATGGAGTCCACCCAGAGGGAAGTGCAGGGTGCAGGGAGCAGTGCCGGGCGCGGGTGGGCTGGGCACTTGCCACTGTTTTCCTGAGCAGCATTTCAATGGCGCGCAGCCACAGCGGTTGGCACGCCTTAGTGCTGGACCGTGGTGTCCTGGATTCCCGGGCAGGGGCCTGCTGGGCTCGCTGGGCTTCACAGTTCCCGCCCGGCAAGCAGTGTCTTTAACCCTGACCCCAGTCTGAGTGAAGATGCTGTCGTGCTACATGCACTGGTACCGCGTGCGTCAGAAACGAGCCTGACTCAGGAGAAAAGTCCTCTGGAAGCCCCAGGCAGGGCCATGCAGCTGTCCACTTCCGGCCGGCCGGCAGGAGGCCAGGCTTATAGCATGTCTGCTCCTTACTGGTGCCCAGGAAAGGCCTGCCTTGAGGTCACATGGGCTGGTGGTGGCGGGAGGCAGCCTTGTTGGCGCAGGAGCGCTACAAACTCATTTTTAGTTATTTGCTAATATTAAAGAAGAAACTGGGAAAATCCAACTCGCGGTTCCCGCACCAGCTCTGCAGACCTAAGAGCTGAGTCCTGCCCGGGTGGGGGGCGAGCTCGGAGGGGCGCTGCGGTTCAGCCGCTGGGTGGGATCCAGGTGGGGTCTGCAGAGACAGCTGGGGGCTGGGAGCGACTGAGTGACTTACATCAAAGCACCAGAGGCTGAGCTCAACTCTGGGCCACAGGGCTGCTGCCTGGCTTGGTCTGGAACAGCGCTTAGGGCTGCAGGGCTTTCAAAGCTGCAGCGCCCTGTGCGGCCACACGGGGGCGCCCTCTCCTCATACACTGGGCCGGGGCGCTGGATGGGCCCGGCGGCCTGGGGCACAGCACTGCACCCCAGCTCCCCCTCTGCCTCTGACAGCCTTCTCAGTGAGGCAGGGGGACGCCTCCCTGCTCACCGGTCAGGTCTATGCTAAGCAGCCTCAGAACCCCCAGGAGCTGCTGAGAACGCAGCCGCCTCCCCTTGCTGGGCAGGGCATGGAGAGGCGGAGACAGACACAGGCTGGGAGGGCGGCCAAGAGCAGGAGAGCACTCAGACCCTGCCCTGCGGGCCACAGGAAGCTGCAGCAGGGCACAGCTCTCTGGGCCCGCTGCGACCTCTGCTCTCCGCTCTGACCCGCGAGCCCACAGTGGGCACCACCTGTGCCTGCTCTGGGGCTGGGCGTGTGGCCCACTGGGCCGAGATGCGCAGCCATCTCCCTTGGCGAGCATTTGGTTGAGCAGAGCCAACCCGTGCTGACGAACGACAGCTGACAAAGGGCCACCTCTTAACATGCTGCTGGGCCATTTGCACCCGGGACCTCAGCTCTCTCCTGGCTAGGAGGGGCCTGGGCTGTGGCTCTGTGGCCTCGTCCTGTGCTGTTACTGATCCTACGCTGCCCACCACGCCCCGTGGGCTTCTCCCCTCCGTTGGGGACTGCCGCCCGGGCCCTGCCCTGCGTGGGCAGCCTGGGGAAGGACTTCAAGCTGCGTCCGCACGTGGGCCTGCGGCAGACGCTGTGTCCTGACCGAGCACCCCTGCCGGGCCGCGCACCCTCAGGCCAGTGCCTGGCATCTCGGCCTGCATCTCCCCTCTGAAGAGGAGGATGCCAGCGCAACCTGTGTGGGGCTTTGGGTCCTATGTGCCGAGCTCCAGGATGGATTCTGGCACCCAGCGGGCAGCTCATGGGACGTCAGGCCTCATGGTCACCGAGGTCTGTGTTAAAGGCTGGGTGGGGATCTTTCGAGAACAGTCACATGAAGGCCGTCTGAGCCAAACTGGAAGAGGGCAGCGCGTTTCCACGGGTGCCAGAGGAAGAGCTGTGGACTGGGGATGAGAAGGGGCCTCCCAGACCAGAGCAGTGTCTGCTATGCAAGCCGGGCCTCCAGGGTGATGAGTGTCAGGGGCTCTGCTCTGGGCAGCCTGGGCCCACCCTCCTCGGCCTGGGGCCCAAGGTCCTTACCTGAGGTACTCATAGAGCCCATACATGGGCAGGAAGTCGATGTCGGACAGGAACATATAGGGGGTGCTGATGTGCTTCATGGCCACGTTGCGCAGCAGGTTCACGGGGTAGAACTGGCCCTCCTTGTACACGATGTGGTAGCCCACATTGTGGCGGCCCATGAGCACCTCGGAGCCCTGCGCATAGCGCAGGAACTGCTGGGCCTCGGCATCCGACAGGTACAGGGCTAGGCTGATGGGCCCCTCCCAGTGCTTGCAGATGGCCTCGAGCATCTGGAGCCTGGGGGACAAGGAGGGGTGAGGGACAGCCGCGCGCCTCTCTGAGAGCCACTCGGTGGGTCCCTTCCCCTGCTCTTTCTCTGCTCTCCCCTGCACATGTGCTACCAAAGCCACGCCCACTCTGGCCCTGAAGCCCTTTTCAGGTATCTTGGTATAGCAACAGAAAACGGGGTGGTGTGGCATGACTAAAGCCCCCCCAACCCCAGCCCAAACTCCTGTACTCCTCTCCTACAAAGGAATGAATTAGTTCTAGCCAGGTGTGGTGCAGAACACCTGTAATCCCAGCACTCACCAGGCTGAGGCAGGAGGACTGCTGTGAGTTCCGGCCTGCCTGGGCTGCAGTGAGTTCATTCCAGCCCGGAGGATGCTTCTCTCAGCAACTCACACGCCTAACCCCCTCTGCCCTCCAGGTATCTACGGAAATGTCCCCATGTCCCAGAAGCTTGCCCTGCCCCCCAGTCTCCCGAAAGCCCCCTGCCCAGGCTGTGCTGTTAACTGGCCCGGTCCTTCGTGGCACCCACGCAGCTGGGTGCCGACGGCTCCATCTGTGCCCCCTGCCCCGGCTGCACTGAGAGCTTCAAGCAGCAGGGCTGCGTCCAGGGCTCCCCATGAGCCTCGCTGTCCCGGGTACCCCGCGGCCCGGGCAGGAATGGCTCCCAAGGCCCCCAGCGGCTGGCTGTCCCTGGCGAGGACTGACGGCTGGCAGCTGCGGAGGCTGGGCACGGCTCGCCCCACCACTGCCCTCTGGCTCCCTCCTACCGGCCGCAGAGGGTCAGCGCTGTACCTGTCCATGGACAGCTGGGCCACCAGGGTGACGTCGGTGCCATCCGTGGCTGGCTCGTGCTCGTAGTGCAGGAAGTACAGGTGCGTGCGGTGCACGGTGAAGCGCTCGCGCCGGAACTCGTAGCACAGGTCGTCCTCGTCCAGCTCCGACAGCTGCTTCTGGAGCTGCAGGCAGGGCAGTGTGGGGCTGAGCAGAGCTTGGGGCCCGGGCCCCCCCGCACTGTGCCACCCACAGCCTGTTACGGGGGCACCGTCCACAGGGCCACGTGGATAGAAAGCATCGCCATTTTTATTTCCTAGCAACTCTGTCCAATTCCTAAAGGGTGATGGTGAAAGGCAGAAGCCTCCCTCGTGTGAAGAGGCCCCTCCCAGCCCGAGCGGTGGAGCCCCAGACAGATGCATAACTAGCCAGGAGCTTCACAAACAAACGAGGCGAGACGGGCAGAGCAATTTCAAACAATACAGGAAAAATATTCAAAGAGGAGAAAAACCCCAGCAGCAAGGACCTGTGTGTGGCCTGATGCTTTTGTCTCCCTAGAGTTACAGACCTCAATCTGCACCAGTGACTGGAAAGCAGAACCAAACAGACCTATTAACCAAACAGCTGCTTCCTCTCCTCCCCTAAGCGGAATGAGAATCCGGGCAGCCACTTTTCCCCCCTCTCTTTGATCCGGCCCCCTGGAAGTCTCCCTGGATTCATCGCCAGTACAAGTCCCGAAGCAGCTCTACCCCTCCGTACTTCTCCTGCAGACACACTTGCTTCATGCCCGGGTTCTGATCCTGCGGTCGCGGAGGAAGGGACTGTGTACAGCATGAAATTAGAGGGCGGAAGCAGGAAAAGCCGCCACAAGGCTGCTCACGGCCTTGCTGCCCAACAGCGCCCCTGGTGGTGAGCCTGAGCAGTCTAACCCGGTGGTCATCACCAGGGCTGTGAGCACCCAAGGCTGCAATGGGGATATTCTGCTTTCCAGGTCAGGCTGCTGTGTCACTGGGCCACCTGCTCAACATAAGACCCGGAGGTGGAACTCTTAGTCCCTGATCCCCTGAGCTGGCTGCCCGGTCTCCTGGGCAGGACTGAGCCCCACATCCTGCTCTCCGACCCTCCCCACGCCTGTGGTCTCGCCAGGAGTCCCCCCCACCACCCTGCCATTCCTTCTCATCCGGGTCTCCCTTCTGCCCGGCCTCCTCCTCTCCTGCACAGCCCCACCCCATCCCCATCCCCGCCCCGCCCCGCCCCGCCCCGCCCCAGACCCTCCCGGGGCCTTTCGAGCTCCGGACCTGGCACCTGGGAGACCTCGCCCAGCACCCTGGCCCAGCCCCTCGGGGCTCCTGGGCTGTCACTCCCCACAACCCACGGAGCATGTGTCACCTTGAACTGCAGTTATTTCAGGGCAACTTCCCTGGCCGGCGAGACCCCATCTGCCCGTGCCCCGTGTGATGAGCACCCCATTTCACAGCCCAAGGCTGCAGGGTCGGCGGCGGACTGCAGCCCCGGCCGGGCCTGTCCTCCCGCTCTCTGACTCCCTTGCTGCTGCGTGTGGACAGCATGGAGGCCGCAAGGTGCTGGCGCTGCCTCCTCCCGCGGAGCCCCGTCCTGCGGCTGCCTGGGTCTCGCAGGCAGCACATGGGCCCGCGCCCCTGGGGCTACACTGGCCATACAGACTTCGCGCAGGCCCCGGGCGGCCGGCTTTGCCCTTCCCGCTCCTGCCTGGACAGTCAGGGCGTGGGGGTCTTCAACCTTCTGGGCCTCGGTTCCCTCGAGCGAAGCAGCGGCAGGAGCCAGCGGGCCTTGAAGGATGACGTCACTGGGGGGGGCAGAGCACGGAGTGAGCGTGGCGTTTCCCGTGGTCACCGACGTCATGACGCCCGCGCTGGACGCCAGTGCGTCAGGGTGGGTGGGGCAAGGCGGTAGCCCTTCTGATCACGAATGGCAGCGCCCCCTCGCCTGGCTCCTGGGGACCTGGAGTTTGCCTGGAGGAGGCTCAGCTCAGTGCGTCCCCTCCTCCCTCGCGCGAGCTGCAGGAGAGCCACGAAGAGCCTTCCTGTTCAGAAAATAAGCAGCCGCCAAACTGCCACAGCGGCGGGGCGCTTCCTCCCCTCTGCTCTGGCTTTGTGCTTTTCACATGCTGGCTGGGTGTGTGGGGCCCAGCCCCGTGCAGAGAAGTGGACATGGGCACGGGCATGGGTGTGAGCGGGGCAGGCGCGTGGGTGGGGAGAACACCTGTGACCGAGGATGAGACACACACACACACAGGCACCACCTGAGAGCCTGCTCCGGGCACTGTCCAAAGGGCGCCCATAGACCAAGTTCTAAAGGCAGGGGCTGCACCACACCCACCTCTGAACCCCGGAACCTGGGGCACCCAGAGCATCCCGTGAGGCACGGGGCTCTGCTGGGCAACCTCACCCACGGTGGAACAGAAAGGGCAGCGACTAGGGAAAAAAGTGCCCCTCACTGCTCCTGCTGGCCAGGAGGGGCAGACCGGCAGTCCCGGGATAAGCAGCCTCCACCGGGGCTGCTCCAGGGACTGCTGTGTGCCGCCACACTGGGCACTGTGGTCTCCAGGGCTCTGGCCCAACTGACCCGTCCCCGGCTCAGTATTAGAGGCGGGGTCTCCAGTGTGGTCTGCAGCTCCACTCAGCTGACCAGACGGAGCACCTACTGTGTGCTGCTGCTGTCCTGAGTGGCCAGGCACACGCAGCTAGAGAGGGATGGGCATGGGCATCAGACTTTTAGGCAGGGACACCTCCCACACAATCTCCTCTCCCCAGGGAGGACGAAGGGGAAATGGGGTGGGTGCAGACACAGTGCTCCTCGAAAGACGCAGGCTATCAAACGTACAGCAGCATGGCCTCAGTAGAGCACAGCACAAGCAAGCCTCTGGAAAACACATTCAAGGGAATGTTACATCATTAGCAAAGATTTTCCTGAGTGATGGATTCGAAGATAAACTTTATTGCCCCTTTTTTGCTTTTCTGTAGTTAACCGATTCCTGCAATGTTCTCCCTTGAGAGAATGCACGTAGGAGGAGGCTGTGTAAACTGTAAAGCTCCACACACCCCAGCAATGTGGCTGTGGCCGCTCCAGCGGAAGATCCAGCAGCCCAAGCAGCCCCTTCCCACCCAGGGCTGGGGAGCGGCCCAGGAACCCCGGCTCAGGGAGCACCTTCATCGGCTGGGACTGAGCCCACTGCCACCGCACCATGCGCTCCACCCACAGGCTCCTGACAGGCAAGTCAAAGACAAGACCAAAACCGAAGACAGAGTTCTCCTGAGATCAAATGCATCTGCTAAAGCCGCTGAGGCAGGGTGCAGCCTCCGGGGGAATGGCCCTTTAAGCAGCCTGCACTTATTCCTTCCCCGCCCTAGGGACCTCTGAGCTGCACAAATGACGGTGGACACACCTGAGGGTTTGCGCTGCGGGGTGGGTCCCCAGGCTCCGGCCCAGGGTCTCTGTTCACAGCTGGGCACAGCGCAGAGCGACACTGTGGCAACAGCTAGACGTGGAGACTTGGTCATTCTGGGGCTCATTTCCTGGTGACCTCGAGCAACTCCTATCCTAACAGGGCAGCCAGCATGGGCTTCAGAGACAGACCCTCGGAGATCAGCAGGCCGCACACAGCGAGCCCAGCAGGTGCTCTGCAGGCTGGAGCTGGGCTTCCTGGGGCCCCGCCTTCAGATGAAGGTGTCTGTCCTCCTTGGAGGGCTCAGCCTCTGCTGGAGTCACATGGAGACTCGTCCAGGTCTAAGAGGGCCCGGCGTCCTTGTGGTACCCAGGAGCTGCTGCTGCACCAGGCACCCTGGGCTCTTCCTTGCTCTCTGGCCAGATGAGTCTGTGGTGACAGAGGACGCTCAAGTAATGTCCACCCCGCCCATGTCCACATCCTCTCTTCCTGGGCCCCAGCAGGGTTGCCTCAGGGTAACCTGAGTGCACCTTGGCCCACCACACATGAGTGGCTCGGGGCAGCATGGACACCGCTTCCCACTCTGTTCCAGGCCGACAGCCTGAGGAGGAGAAACTGGCCGGACAGGCCGAGCAGGCCAGGGCGCTGTGGAGCCCAGCAGGAGCTTGGGCCCAGGGTGCAGCCACTGCCATGTTCTGCCCAAGAGCCCCGCGGCGGTCTGGTCTGTGTCACTTCCCCCGGCTCCTGAGCAGCTCAGCAGGGCAGGGCCACGTGAGGGTCTCAGAGGCCCCTGCTCGGCTCTTCCCGCACCTCTGTCTTCCCGGAGCTGCTGGGAAGTCGGCACTGGGAGCTGTGTGTGCCCTCAGCTCTCCACATTCCGGCCTGCACGTCCCTCTTCCCCTCATCCTCCTCCTCCCACACTCGAGTGATGCATGCTGAGATCAGGGCCCGGACCTGCTCCTGAAGCCTGGCCAGGCTCTTCCCTGGTGGCCACGAAGTGCTGAGGTGCTGCCAAGCCAGATGGGCAGGAGACCCCAGCTTAGTGCTCCCCGGCACTGGGGAGTCCAAGGCCAGGAGCCCAGATCGGCTTTGGATGAGGGGAACCATGTGACAGCTCCACTCTTGGGGCATTTGTTGGAGCCAGTGCAGGTTAGGGAGGGTTGGCCTGGCCCTGCTAGACTTGCAGCGGATGAGAAGCAAAGGCATGGCCTCCTCTCTCCCAGGCGTCAGGATGAATCCACACACCAATGATCACTGGGCTCCTACTTCACACCGAGCCCCATGCGGGGGGGTGGGACTGAGCCCCAGGTTCTGCCCTTCAGCAGGTGTGGTCTAGGGGGGCGTGCTGTGTGCCCCTCTGTCCTACATCCCAGCCTGTCTTTGCGTTTAGTCCTCCTGTGTCTAGCAGCTGGGTCGCTGTGGCCCTGCTTCAGGAAGTAGCCCAGAGTGTCGTGAGGCAGTCTTGTTTCGGAGTGGAGAGAGGCAGACCCACCCAGAGGGAAGCTGCTTGTACCCACTGTGACCAGGTGGGCACTGGGCAGCTGGGCGCGGGGCTGAGGGACCCAAGCTCCACCTCTGAGTCTGGGGGCCTCAGGCTCCTGCACCCTCCTCCCCTCCACTGGCTCCAGTGGCCAGGCTGGGACCCCAGATCTGTGCCAGGGAACTGGCCCAGAGGGCTGCCCTCGGATCCAGGCACTGTCCGCCCTGCCTGGCTGCCTGCTGTGGGTGTGAGTTCCTGGTGATGTGCAGCCCACGTGTGTGAGCAGGGACCGGATGCATCCGGGTGTTCTCCCGGCTCTCTCGGGGACACAGCTGTTCCCCCAGGCCATCCGCTGCTTGGCAGTGCCGGGCAGCGTCTCCTTTGCAGAATCTCCTCACACGGGCCTCAGTTTGACTCCTGATGGAGGTCCAAGGCAGCTGAGGTCCACTGCTCTCTGTGGGCTCGGAATCCGGAGAGTGTCCCGAGGGTCCCGGCAGCAGGAGGGACTGGCGTGTGGACCCTGTCTTTGTTTGGGAGTGGGGAGGGCACTCGGAGTGACCAGAAGATGAGCTTCTCCAGCAGCCGACGATGGCCACCTTGATCTCTCGGGCTGCGGGGTCAGTCTACCAGCCATGTCACAGGGAAGAGAGCAGAGAGAGAGGCTCCCGGAGGCTGCAGCTCCTTCCACCAGGTCCTGCACCCCGCTCAGGGCAGGCTTCCCGTGCCCAGCACAGGCGCCGTCAGGCACCCCGCAAACGCCTCAGGAACATAAACTTGTTACAGTTCATTTATTCAACACAGTTACAGGCATGAACCAGGCGCCAGGCAGACTTCCAGGGGGCATCAAGAGGTATCGACAAGTGACCAGCGAGTCCCGAGTCAGGTAGCGTGATCGGCGATCAGCACGATGAAGGAGTAGAGAAGAGGCCTGCAGACGGGCAGATGGGGCCCTGCGATGTTAGGTCGGGACACTACACAGAGAGGCCAGGCAACAGGGCATCGGGGCAATGAGAGTCCTCTGCCCCGTGCTCTTCTGGAACTCAGCCTGCATTCTCCCCTCCTAGTGGAAATAATAATATAATAATAACTGCCTTGGTATAAGAAAAGCTTCTCAGCCGGGGATGTAGCTCAGTGGTGTCGCCGCCTGCTTTGCAAGCGCAAGGACCAGAGTTTGATCCCCGGTACCAAAAAAGAAAAACTTCTCAAGCAAAACAACCAGGACAGTCACCAAGTAATTGCAGTTGTGGAAATTACTTCTAAACACAAAGTGACGTCCACTCCAAGCGCAGCTCCAGCTCTGTGGCCCCAGGGCAGAGGGAGCTTGGTTCCACACGTGGGTCCCTTTGCAGAGCTGCGGTGATGCTGTGCAGGGAAAGCAGCTCCAGGGAGTTGGTTTCTGCAGAACCCGACGGGCGACACCGCCCTCCCACTGCGAGGAGGGTGGCAGCTGCTCTTCTCTTTCCCGTGGGAGCTCTGCAGCACCCAGAGGCTGGGAGGAGGCAGGGAAAGTCCTGGAACAAACGGCTCTGGGAGCTGTCACAGGTGGGGCGACTTGGTGAGGAGGCTGGCGCCCGCGTGGGGATGGTGCTGAGGGCCTGGAGTGCCGCGCTGGAGGACACAGGCCTGGCCGGGGACAGCTCACTGTCCACAAGTGAATCTGCAGCGGCCACAGGGCAGGGCTGGCCGTGATGCTCTGGCATAGCCTGATGCCTTCCACTCCACAGGGTCCAAGCTCCTTGGGGTCCAACCCGCCCTTTTTGGCGTTTGATGCATTTCACAGTTGTCTGCTAACACACAGCGGATAGTTCCTTCACTGCCAGCCTTCCTGCGTTACAAGCCTCCGTGTGTCTTCTCCTTTATTTGGCTCCCTCGGGAGGATGGACAAGGAGGCGAACCCAGAAATGGCTGTTCCTGAACGACAAACTCGGGGTGACAGCTGTCAGGAAGGTCCGCAGGAGGCAGCAGGGGCCCCAGGCCGCTTCCCGTCCTTCCCCCAGGCCCATCGGTGCCCCTGCAGCCTCGGGGCAGCTCCCTTCAGTTACTGAGGAAGTGCACAGCCGGGGTAAGCTCCCCACACTCCGGCAGGACCGGCTACTGTGACCCCGGGGAGGCAAGCGGTCCCCTGGACTCCCCGGGGGAGGAAGGTGTTCACGAGGAGACTGCGACACACTGCACACAGGATGCCCAGGGACAGCGGCTTGCCTCAGCCTCAAATGGCACAGGCACATCCTACATGCGGGCCAGGCTGGCTGGTTGGGGACAGGACTCTCCCGTCACTGAGGCGGGCAGCTTGACCGTGGGGCTCCCCACCAGCCGAGGGAGGACTGTGGGGCCAGGGCTGCTGGGCCTCCTGGGCAGCTGTGAGGAAGACGCGTGACAACTGGAGCTGAACTGGCCTCCGCCCCGCGCCCCTCAGTGCTCCTGGCATCTCGTGGCATCCGGGGCTCGCTGGCGGCAGGGGCTGCGTGGACGAACACAGGTCAGTCGCTGCCCTTCCAGGGCCACACCGAGCAGATTGACTGGGCTCCTTCCTTCCTTCTGGGCAGCAGCACCAGCCCAGGCCTCTCCCGACTGCTCAGCACGGCCCTCGCTCGCTCCACAGCGGCGCTGAGGTGATGCCCCCTCTGCCGGGCATGCCTGGCAGGCCCAGTCAAACCCCAGAGCCACCCTCCAGCAGCAGAGCAGGGCCTCGGGTGGGCCTGGGCGCCTGGGAAATGCGTGCAATGTGCACAGTGCTTGGCTCCAAGTCGCCTGCCCACGGTCTCACCAGGTCCCTGGCGGTCTGAGGGCAGCGGCCCGGTCCGCGTGGCGCCTTCGACACCTTGGGACGTGAACGGCACCTGGGCACGGATGCCCTCCACACCGCCCATGGGGCACGGGCACCGCCAGGCACCCTGCCTGCTGGCTTGGCCCATGCCCTCCTCAGGAAGCCACTGCTGCCCTGGCTGCCCTGACCCCAGCACCCAGCCCCGACTCGGTCAGCGCTGCCAGGGAGGGCACTGGGAGACAAGGCATTGGGGGTGGCGGAGCCCGGAGCCACGGCTGCTGCCCTGGGACCTGGAGGCTGGGTGCCCTGGGACAGTCACCCTGTGAAAAGGCCAGGTGAGTTCAGCACCCTCTGCTGCCGGAAAGGGATTCTCAGAACATCCAAAACACTACGAAAACCCTGAGGATCAGTAAAACGCCACAATGCTGGGTCCTTAATTTGGGTTGCAATAGGCTCCTCAGCCCTGCTTCCAGATCGGGCCCCCGGCTCCTGCCCGTGTCGCTCCTTCTTTCTTCCCAGGGTCTTTGCGCACACGGGCACCTTGTTCCCCACGGCCTGTCCTTCCTCAGAGCCTTCGCACCCACTGCTCCCCACCCAGCACATCCTTCTCTGCCTCTACTGCAGCGGGCTCTCTCCTATCACTCGGGCTTCAGCCTGAACATTATCCCTCACAGAAACCTTCCAGGCCCCAGCTGATGGGGCCACCCCTATCTCTAGCCCGTCGCTGCGGAGCGCCTGGCAGTAGGTGGCCATCCTCTGGACAGTTTGTTCCCGTATGGATCCTGTCTCCACAAGATACCTGTCCAGAGGCAGCTGCCTGAGCGCTGGGTTCCTCCGGTAGCTGAGCGACCTCTGTCTGCCACAGGGCCTTCAGAAGCGGCCTCAGCAGTGTGGAGAGGACTAGACTCATGGGGTGTGAGGCAGGACAGGCTTTGAAAAGGATCCTGCTGGGATCCCAAGCTCCTAGGGCAGAGAAGGTGAGCTGCGCAGGCACCAGAAGCAACGCCCCCCCCCCCCCAGCCCCGTGGAAATGAGAAGACACGTAAAGCCTCAGAAACAGACTTCTGGATCATCCACAGCAACCCCAAAGGGAAATGAGATGGAGCAATCTGATACTCAACCACCTGGACTCTCTGAACTGGCAACAAAAGAGGATCTGGGAAAAATGAAATCAGAAATAATTACTCAGATAACAGCAATGATTTTGCTCATGGTGCAAGACATGATTAATAAATCTAGAGAGGACACAGATAAAAAAAATAGAGGATCTGAGGAACATGATGGAATCCCAACATAGGAAACAAATGGAATCCATAAAACAGATGCAAACAGATTTCCAGGAGATTAGAAACTCCATCGAAAGTCTGTGCAGCAGAATGAACCAATGTGAGGATAGAATTTCAGATATAGAAGATAAGATTGCAATTAGTGACCAGGAAAAGAAAAATTGCGTTAAAATTGTAAAGGAACATGAGAAATCAATCCAGCAGCTGCTAGATGATGCAAAGAAGAATAACATAAGACTGATTGGAGTCAATGAAGAAAGAGGAGAGAGTGCAGATGACATAAAAAACTCTTCACAGAAGTGATGGCAGAAAACTTCCCAAGGAGGAGAAAAGAACTTGAAATACAGATAAGTGAGGAATGTAGGACTCCAGCTAGCCTTAATCAAAAAAAATCTACATATAGGCATATAATAGTTAGGATTCCAGAAATCCAACAGAAGAACAAAATTCTACAAGCAGTGAGAGAAAAGAAACAAATCACATACAAAGGAAAGCCCATCAGAATCACAGCAGACTTCTCAATGCAAACCCTCAAGGCAAGAAGAGCTTGGAGTGATGTATTTCAAGCCCTAAAGGAAAACAGCCTCCAACCCAGATTGATGTACCCTGCAAAACTATCTTTCAAAATGGATGGAGAAATAAGATACTTTCATGATAAAGAGCACCTCAGGAACTTCATGAATATCAAACTGGCACTCCCCAAAATTTTAGACAATACCCTAGGAAGAGACAATGAGGATCACAACCCCAGGAAACCCAGCAGAATGAATGTATTGGGCGTGACAAATTAAACACAAAGGGGGAGAATCCAACAAAAAGAAAAAGTCATGACAAGGCTTTTAAAACTTTTGACTTCATCTCCCTAATGAGTGTATAATTCAATCTTGTTATTGTACTGATTAGTATTTTTCTGATTCTAGAGTTGCACACCTTTCCTTCTGCTGTACTGGCTATGATTTTATGTCTACTTTTTAATTGGATTGTCTATTAATGAGCTCTAAGAATTCTTTATATATTCTGGTTATAGGTTATATGGATTGTAAATATGGTCTGTTTAAGGACTACTTTTCATTTTAATGATGTCATTTAAAGTTCTAAATTTTGATGGAATCTGATTTATCAATTTTTTTCTTTTATACATCATATCTTTTGTATGCTAGGTAGTCCTTGCCTACCCTGAATTCATAAATATTTTCCCTTATAATTTCTTCTTAAAGTTTTATACTTTCAGGCTTTCATATTTAGGTTCATAGATCCCTTCAAGTTATTGTCATGTATGGAAATAAAGGGTTGAGGTTAATTTTTTATATATGGATACCAGGTGTTCTAGTGCCATTTGCTGAAAACACTATCTCTTCCTTGGCTCTTGAATTGAGTTTATATACTATAAAATGCTAATGTTAAATAATCTTTCAAAACTCAGTGGACCATATACATGTGGTTCTATTTCTAGATTCTCTGTTTTATTCAAATGATCTATATGTCTTTCCTTACACCAACACTGCCTTGATTACTGTAGATTTAGAAGAAGTCTTAAAATTAGGTACTAAACATCTTCCAACACTGTTTTTGCTTTTAACTTTTCTAGGTCCTTTGTGCTCCTACATAACTTTTAAATTTCGATATCCAATTCTTCATTTATAGCAAGTATACACAGACCTGAATTTTTATATATACCTTGTGTTTTCTAATCCTGCTAAATTCAAATACAAGTTCTAGGGGCTCCTAGAGATTTCTTAGTATTTTCTCTGTAGATGATCATTTCATCTACATATAAAGATTTTGCTTCTACCTTGCCAGTCCTATCCTAGTTGTGTCATTTTATTGCCAGACTATTTTGGTGGGGACTAGGTTTCAAAGTTTAATGGACAGATAAAGAAAGAGTAAGCATATCTGCCCTTGTTCCCCACCTTAAGGAGAAAGCATTGTATCTTCTCCATTCATATAAGGCGTTCTTGCTGGAAGTATGGAGTACATGTCTTTAATCTGCTGAGAAGGTTCTGTTCTACTTCTAGTCTCCTGATAGCTTTTACCATGAACAGCTGTGGAGTTTAGTCTGATAATTTTCTCCAACTAGTGACAGGATCATATGGCTTTTTCCTTTCCTCTGTTAAAATGATGACTTTTGGGGGTGCATCTTCCAATGCTGAACCAACACTGCCATCCCTATAACAAAACCACTTTCTACATCCTGCCAGATGTGACTTCTATTCATTTGTTTTGTTAAACAAATTTCTATGTTCATACTTTTTTCTTCTATTATCTTTATCCAGTTTTAGGATTAGCACAATGTTGAGTTCCTAAAATGAGGGGAGAAGTGTTCCTTCTTTTTTCTGCTTTAATTGTTTGATATAATTTATCAGTTAAAATGTATATGAGCCTGCTGTTGTCATATAGGTAGGTTTTCAAGCTAGGAATATACTTTCTTTAAATAGGTGCTATTCAAATTTTATATTTCCTCCAGAGTTAGTTTCATTAATTTGTCTTCCAAGGTACTTCTTAGAAGTTGTCAAATTTATTTCAAAACAGATTTTTGAAATATGTTTTCTATATCCTTTTAAATTCTGTAAAATCTGTGGTAATGTCTCCTAGATCTTGATATTGTAATTTAAAAAAATGTATAATTGATATTGTGTAACAGGAAGAAAAGGTCTAAAGGAGCAGGGGAAGTGGGAAGAGTAGGGGAAAGGAAAAAAGGGAAAAGAAAAATATGAGAAAAGGAAAAAAATGGAAACAAGGTCTTTGCAAATAGGGAAGGGTGGAGGGGGTGAAGGGAGAGCAGGGGAAGGGGAAACAAAAGAGAACCAAGAGACTCATGTAATGGTACAAGATCCCAATGATGAATGTGAGTGTATTGTATACCGAAAATGTACCAATTAACTTAATGGGAAAAAGAAAAGCTACCTGTCCAGCGAGGGCAGGGACCTACAGAACCTCGGGCTTAGCAGGCAGTGCCTGGCCCCAGGGCGAGAAACATAGGTTCTGAGCGCCGCCCTTCGGCAGCACGGAGGGCGGAGAGGCAGAGAGAACCCTGGTCCTCTAGGTCTGGGCTTTCATGCAGCTCCTGGCCTACTCTCAAGAGGGCTCCAGGGAGACCCAGACCTGCTCTGGCGGGAGGAAACGGAGCTCGCGGAGGGGGAGCGGCCTTCCGAGCCACATGGGCGGAGGGGCAGGCTCAGAGCCGCCCCACAACCCCACGCCAAGCTCAGCCTCTCCGTGCCTCGATTCCCCAACTGGAAGAGGCCTCCATGAGCGTCAGACGAGACTCAACACGCGGAAAATTAGCAGCAAAGCCCCGGAAAGTAGAGCAGACGCTGGCCGCCCTGTGACGGGCGCCCGGCCTGAGGGGACCCTCGTGTCCCCCAGGAGACCGGGGCACAGATGTGGGGTTCCTGGCCCCAGGGACTTCACCTGCCTCCCGCAGGTGCTCCGCCCCAGGTGCTCACCAACCCTCCAGCCCGGCCCTGTCCCCGCCTTGCAGGGCCACTCACGTCCTTGTTGCTGGCGTCGGCCACGCCAGCCTCGCTGGGGCACCCGAAGAGCTCCCGGCGCAGCAGGTTGCCGTCGTACTCCAGGAAGGTCAGGTAGAGGTTGCGGAAGAACTCCACGTGCTTGTTCTTCACCCGCAGCTTCTTGGGCGAGTTCCAGTGGATGACCTGGGGGTGAGGGCCACGGGACTGAGGGGCACGGACCCAGGAGTCTCAGGCCCTGACTGTCCTGTGCAGTCACTGGACCCTGGGCAAGCCTGTGTCTCAGCTTCCCCATCGGTGACAGAGGAATTCACGGTGCCCACCTTTGCCAGGTGGAAGCCATGGAGGCCAGGCCTGCGAGTCCTGTCTCGGCCTGAGCTGCGCTCGGGGCGGAGGGGGACACGGACGAGGACTGAAGCGCCCTCACCTGCCCGGTCTCCATCCTGCTGTGGCGCCTCCTTCAGCAGCAGCCACATGCACGACCCCCTGTCCCCTTGCTGTGCCCACAGCTGCTGCCTGATGCTGCCCGGGACCCACGCTGGCGCCTACTTCCTCCTGCGCTCCTGTGACTGTGTAGCCACTGTGGCCTGCAGCTGTTCTGGCTTTATTTAGCTATGCAGTGCCCACTTGTGCCCACTGCCACTTTAAAGTAAATTCTGGGTTTAATAACCAGTGCGGTCTCTGTCCCGGCCCAGGCTCTTAGCACAGTTCGCACACACACGTACGAACAGCGCACAGGTCACACACACTGCTACCGGGATCCCGAAACAACCTGCTGAGGTTTCCCTGTGCTCAGTGCTCTCTAGCGGCGAGGGACCCAGGCGCGGCCGCGACCCCCGCTGGTCCTGGTCAAGCCTAGCCTAGTCCGGGTCCCTCCTGCCTGCACGCTCCTGACGCACCCCGTCCACTCAGTAGGTGTGGATGGCGAGCACTGCCCAGCGTCGGGCACTGACCGGGGCTTGACGCAGAGAGGAACAGATTTCACGAGCGGCTCAGGCACTTGCGGCTCAGAAGAGCAGCACTGGAAGCAGCCATTGCGCCTTATCAGCCAGCTGCACGCGTTCACAGAAGCCCTCAGCAGCTGGTCCTGGGGGCGCCGCGCAAGTGCCAAGAAACCCAGGCCCAGAGTGGGACAGAGGGGCTCCCAGACTCACACGGCCCTCCTGGCTCCCGCCACCGCTCTCCACTAACCCCTCCTGACTCGGAGAAGCTGGCTTAGGTTCGAACTGCTGAGGCTCCTCATCCCTACAGTCGACTGGTGAGAAGCGTCATTTCCGGGCCCCTGAGGGACCGAGTCACCTGGCAGTGCTGGCTCGGCGTGCGGCACGCAGGAGGCAGAGAATTTGACACGCTTTCACACCCAGGGCTGCCAGGTGCTCGCTGAGAACCTGCCCGAGACAGGTCTCTGTGCGCTGGTGAGCAGGGAGCAGGGGACTGACCTCAGCAGCGTCTGGATTTAGCGTTCCCTCTGCAGCTCACAGGTGGGTGGCAGAGGCTGAGCTGCAAGCGCTGCTCTGGCCACCTGTGAGCAGGTTGTGGCAGACTGCCCCACGTCACACGGCGGAAAGTGGGAGAGCCCCAGCGGACGGGGGGGGGCTGGGAATCTGTGCCTCCTCCCTCTCCTTGATGACAGGGGCCCTCCCCACACTGGCTGCGGGGTGGTCAGGGGCCACAGGGAGGCAGAGAGGCTGCTCAGCACCAGGGGGCTGCGTGTGACTGCCCTGCACCCAGGATGCCCCTGGAGACTGAGGCAGCCTGCAGCGTGGGAGACACAGAGACCGACAGAAGGCGACTGCTGTCCCAGAAACTCAGACATCATCTGGGAAGACGGAGGTGGTCAGCATGGCCAGGGGCAGATGAGCAGCTGTGTCACTCGCTGGCAGCAGAGGGAGGCACAGGACCCCAGGATAGGGGTGAGGCGATGGACAGCGGCTGTAACGCTGGCGGGCATGCTTCCAGTCAGATCTGAGCAGTCAGAGCCTTTGTGTTATGCCCAGTGAGTAGGAGCCCAGCTCCTGTCTCTGCCCAGTGATGGGGGGTGGTGCGCCCTGGACAACCGGCGTCCACCCAAGACCCTTGGTCACCACAGAACAGCACTAGCGCTCTTTGGCCTGCAGCTGAGTCTGCTGCAAGCTGGCCCCAGCTCCAATCCCAGCCCATGTCTTGGTGGAAGGTATTCCCGCTGTGTCCTGACTCCACTTCCACAATACCCCGCCCCACCCTTTTGCATCATGTTCCTGTCTGTTTGTCACACATGGGACCGCACCTCATCTGTAAAGCTTTCCTGAACTCTGGGTAGATGGCTGCCCACAGCCCATCTCCCTCCCCTCCCATTCCTCATCCCTAACAGAGGCTGTTTGATCTGCAGTTGCACTGTATTCTGCCCCTGTGAATGAACAGCTATTTAAGATCTAAGCCAACCATCACGATCCTAATCTTTGATTTTCCAGACTCCCTTGCAGCTAGGCATGGCTATGCGATGCAAAACTGCCCAAAAATCTCGCAGGAAAGCATGATTTCCCAATAAAAAGGTTTTGATGTAGCTGCTGACATCCCCCTCTCATTCCACCCACCTGTCACGAACTGAGAGGCAGCGACTGAAACCATGACAGCTATTCTGTGACCACAATGGGGAGGCTAGACGTTGGTAACTTTTAAGCCAATGCTCCGAGCTATCTACTCCTGAATGTTCAGGTGAGAAGTTCAAGCCTTGCACTTTATTGGAAGCCACTGAAAACTGGGATTTCTGATCCTTACTTCATACTCTCCTAATATAACCAAACAACACGGGCAGGTGCTGGGTCCTTCCTTAGTGTTCCATGGACTCTTGCAGTTAATTCTCCTGGAGAATGCTGCACATGCTTTTGTCATTTATTTATGTGTCTGCATCTAGCAGCACTGGGATGTGGATTTCTAGCCTGGCAAGGAAACCCAGTGTTTTTCGGAGTGCCCCGTGCCAGGCAGACAGTATTCGATAGCTGCCCTTTGGTTCAAGAATGGAAATCGTAATGACACTCTCAGTAATCCTCACACTCTCTCTGTCCATAGTAAATCAGCTATAAAAGCCCTAAAGCTTGTCATTTTTCCAACTTTTTTTTTTTTTTTTTTTTTGGTACCGGGGATCGAACTCAGGTCCTCGCACTTGCGCAGCAGGCAGTAAAACCACTGACCTGAATCCCCGGCCCTAGCTTGTCATTTTTTAAAGGAGTTTAAGTTCCTTCTTTTATGCACATGTGGAATAGTACTGTAACAAGTCTTTCCTCCTTGTCATCTAGAGGATTCTGATTCATGGCTGGAAGGATGAGTAAAGGCCAAAGACGGCAGACCCATCCCAGCTCCTGTCAGCTGTGTGACCTGCAGTGACTTCCCAGGCACTGTGGTGGTGGGCTGTCATGCAGAAAGGACAGCCCCTACCTTTCAGAGCTGTGGCAGAGGTCGGGACAGATGCACTGACAGGCAGGTGATAGCTAAACTCAGGGCCAGGCTGAGTGGACCACGGACTCCCTGGGGCCCTGATGAGGCCCCTTCCAGGTGTGTGTGAGATTTCCAGGGGAGACTGGAACCACATGGGCAGACAGGTGAGGAGGATCTGCCCTCAGCCTGGGGTGCACCACCCAGTCAGCTGGTGGCCGGGACAGAATAAAAAGGTCATCTCCCCTTTCCTGGAGCTGGGTGCACACTTCTGCTCTTGGACATCAGAACTCCAGAGTCCCCAACCCAAAGATTCCAGAATGTCCACCACTTCTCCTCACATCTTTGGCCTTGGACTGAGAGTTATACCACAGCTTCACTGATCTCTGGACTGAGGCCTCCACAAGCAACATGGGTCCTTCTGAAAATACCATGCGGTCAGGAGGCTTCAGTCTCCATAATCATGTCAACCAACTACCCTAAAACATCTCCTCCTCTCCATCTTCCTTCCTTCCATACTCCCATCCATCCATCCATCCATCCATCCTCCCACCCATCTATCCATCCACCCATCCATCCACCCTCCCATCCATCCACCCATCCATCCATCCAACCATCCATCCATCCATCCATTCTCCCATCCATCCATCCTCCCACCCATCTATCCATCCATCCTCCCACCCATCTATCCATCCACCCATCCATCCACCCATCCATCCATCCATCCATCCATCCATCCATCCATCCATCCAACCATCCATCGTCCCATCCATCCATCTGCCCTTCTGTCTGATTGATTCTTTCTGGAGGACCCTGACAAATAGAGACACAAAGATATACCTCATGTGTTTAATTACAAAATAAATCATGAAACAGGACTGTACCCCTGGGAAGGCTGGATAAGAACAGCATCTCTACATGAGGAGGCAGAGTAAGAAACAAGACTTTAAATAAAGGGTTGCAGAGCTCCACAGAGCTGAGAGACAGGGTGGGGAAGGTGCAGGTGATACCCCAGACAAGGCTGCCAGGGCAGGGAGAGGCCTCGGAGTGCTGTTCTGGAAGGTGGTTTACATGGAGTGCAGTAATTGGAGCACGCTAATTGGCCTGGATCAGAAAGCCCTGGGTTCAAATTTTACTCTTGCCCTTTCCCAACTCTGTCACCCAAAAATCTTAACGTATTCGAACCTCTATTTCCCAATCTGCTGAAAGGAAATGATGCTACCTGCTGCAGAGGATGGATGAGACAGATGTCATGGAGTTGTGACAATTAATTTCATGTGTCCACCTGACTGGACCACCTGACTGTCTAGGTATCAGGCTGAACATTATTCTGTGAGTGCGTCCATGAGATGAGCTTGGGCTCTGAACCAGCCAGCTCATGAAGCAGATGCGTTCCCAGGGAGGCACCATCCGCCCTCCGAGGGCCCCACAGAGCACGGGGTGGTGGAAGGCTCTGCCCCAGCAGAAATGACAGCGTCCAGCCTCCTGCGTGACTGGATCTCTGAATCAAGCCTGTGTTTTGTCAGTGCTGTTTGCAAAGGGAGGCCTGACCGAGGTCTGACTGCCAACCCATCTACTCCGCTTTGTATTCCCCCCCGGCCTTGGAAGCTTCTATTCCACCCCTTTCTTTCCCTTCCCAATCTTGACGATTGGCAAGCATTGCTATTAAGTGAAATGATGTCCTTCTCACCGAGGTTTCCCATACAGCACAGACAGCATCCGGGTCCTGGCAGTCCCAGCTCTGTCTCCTGAGGCTCAGGCTCCTGCTGCCTCTCGGTTTCTCAGGTCCCACTCATACAGGAAACACACCCCTTCCCCGGCAGCAGCGAACCACTGCGCGGCGAGAACACAGATGGACTGCTCCATTATTTAGTGCCCGCCTGGACGATGTGTGCTCCTGAGCAACGCACAGGCCTGCCCTGTCTGTCATTTCCGGTCCCGTCATCTGTGCCAGTTCTTCCTTTCTCTGCCTGATGAGGCAGAGATGGGGAGAGGAAGAAAAGGAAGAGCAGCGACGCCTCTCATCAGAGCAGAGCCGGAGGCTCCCAGGTCCTGAGGGGGGTGCAGCTCTATCTCTGACGTTCACCGCATTCAGTGTTTTTGGCTGTTTTATGTCTTTGCCCTAAGATGGGGGCGAAGGTCTGCGTGGACAGACCCTGCTGTGTGGGAAGAATTCGGTGGCCGAGCTAACCACGTGTGGAGAAGGGCACCACCGAGGCCGGGTGCTGTGTGTGTGGCTTCCCCGGGCCCAGTGCCCAGCCCCGTGCTGGTGCCCACGGTGCCCTCCTGGCCGGGTGCACAGACTCAGGGTGGGAGGCAGATTCCACCCCTGGAGGCAGGCATGGAGCTGCCTGTCAGGGGTCTCGCCCAGGGTGGATGAGAAGCAGCTGTCTGGATCCCAGGGAGTCGTCGGCTTGGGTGAAGCTCTTGGAGCCCTTGGGGTGGGTGCTGTGTGACTCTGCTCACGGTCACACTGCTGCCTGCTGCCTGCTGAGTCAGCAGCAGGACCGGGCTTCCCGGGTTCTGAGGGCCATGCCCAACCTGCCAGCACCTGGGCCTGGGCCCAGCTGAGTGTGCATCGTCCTCACGACCTAAGACCCAGGGACAGGTTCCAGCGTGGCTGCGTCCATGGAGGGCCAACAGACTCCTTTGCAGAGAGGCAGAGGAGGGTGCTTTCTCCCTTCAGCCTGGGGTCTTCAGAGCTCAGCAGCCTGCCCTGGCCCTGCTTGACTTTGGCAGAGCTCCCCTGTCCTGCAAGGCATGCTCACTCGCTCTTTTCTTTCGGGTGCGGTCCGTGTCCTGCAGGGGAGCATGGGCTCACAGAGAGGAGCAGCCTGCGTGGTCTCGGTCTTGACTGCACGGGCGAGGCATGGCTCCCAGCAAGTGTGTGGGAGATGTCTGCCGAGGGCTGGGCTCTCCATGCTGGCCGGGGTTGCAGATGCTACTCGAGAAAGGAGGCAGCGGCTGGCCGTGTCACCTGAGAGCCCATATCTGTGGCAACGCACAGAGGGCAAGACATGGCAGCCTTTGTATTTGAGCTGTAGTGGGGCATGCTCCATCGGTCTTATTGCTGCTTACTTCTAGTATCTTACTATTCACTTTAGTAACATTACTGAATAGTAACAGTGATGACAGTCAAGTAAAACAACCCTCAGGACATGAATGAATGGCTTAAAAAGAGTTTACGTTGTCATCCAAAGTATGGATACATAAGTCCAAGTGGATGTAAATAAATGATTTGCAAGTGAAATGAATACAAATGGAGGCGAAGGACAAGCCTCCTTATAGGGGGGCCCGATAATGCACAGGTGGGTATCACGGTGACCCCCACCCGAGACGCAGCAGGGAGGGAAGCAGCATCTCATGGTGAAGGCAGGGAGCTGCCCTGAGCTGTGAGGAAGGTCAGCACCTCAGAGACCTCCATGGACCCAGATGTCCAGGCCCCCGGACGGACAGCACTCCAGCTCCCTGTCGATGTCTCTGAAACCCGTGACCTACATCTCCCCAGGAGAAACAAGACAAGCAAGCAGAGAGGTTTCCTGCACTGCCTGATGCCAGCCCACACAGCTGTCCCGGTCAGGGATGAGAAAAAGAGAGGGAGACGCTGTCCCAGACCAGGGGAGGTGAGCACCAGGAATTACTGGGGAACTGGCTGGTGGCAGCACAGAAGTTGGGCCGTCAGCTGTCAGATGCTGAGCCTCTGCTAGGCGAGATGCCAGTGAAAGTGGCCATGGGGTACGGGACCCTCTGTACACTTCGGCAACCTTTCTGTAGGTCCCACAGTCTTCCAAATACAGGCTCCACAAGACAAGCTCATGCCAGCCCTGGACCCAGGAGCAGCTCCTCTTCGGTTCCATCACGGGCAGAGAAACGAGTATCAAGGAATCGGCAAAAACTTAAATCCTCAAGAGAGTCTGGAGTCCGGGTTTATAATCACAGTGGGTAGCAGAGGGCTTCACAGCCAGCACGCTTCCTGCCCGGAGGTCCTGCCCGGTGTCGTGCAGAGCTGTGACTCGCGGGCACAGGAAACCCAGGCAGCTGAGGACGAGCCCACAGTCCCCACAACTGTTTGATATTTTAAGTTCTGTGAAACTTTACAAAGAACTCAGTCCTTTAGGAGATTTAGATTATTTTCATAAAAATGAAAGATAATAAAGTCCACAAAGGGAAACACTTGCTTTTTCTGCCTTGGGAATAAAGAACTGAGAAAGTGACACAAAAAAATAACACGGTAACAAAACGAAGCCAATTCCTTCACAGCAAAGACTGGCATGCAGGATGGGGTTCTGACAGAGTGCCGGATCCCGTTTCCATAAGGGGTCTGGGGACAGCGACTTCCCCAGCACCGAAGGTGAAGGGCTGGAGCAGGCTCTTCAGAGCTGCGATCTCCATTTTACTGATGCTGACCTGATTGGGGAAAGCGCGCAGGCAACGGCAGGAGCTGTGGTCGTGTCCGCCAGTGACCAGAGGACTCTAGGACTCGGCCAGCAGGCGCCCCCTCAGGCTGCTGTGCCGCCTATGGACAGGCGACTCCCAGACAGCGTGCAGATACCGCCAGCGGGCTGACTGAAGACAAAACGAGGCGCCTCACACATGGCTTCCTCAGGGCCTCCGCTGACAGGGCAGCGGCCTCAGGCTGTCGGGCCAGGGTGCAGGAGCAGCCGGGCTGTGTGCACTTTGGTGGCCTGGGAAGGACGCTGTCCGCACTGCGTGTCCCACGCTTCCCAAGGAAACACACACTTTTAGGTTGATCCTTTCACAGGCAGGAGATGAAGGAGAATATCACTACTTTAAGAAGAAATTTCTGATACAGAGGTTCTAAAAATAAATGTCTGAAATTGCTTCCATTGTTGTGGGACTATAAAGCCAGAAATGATGCAACTATCAAAACTCTCATTTCCACACACTTAGAAACCTTGTATTTTTAACCTTCAAAATCAACTTCCAAACAAAGAATTATAGTGGGTTTGGAACATGTTTGTTAAAAATATGAAAATGTTGAGAATATTTAATAAATCGGCAAAACCAAATGATTGTCAGAAAGGATTTAAATTCCCTAGCTGAATGCTATCAAAATATTTGTGTGATTCATCGCCTGCTGTGCAAGCGCAAGGACAAGAGTTCGATCCCTGGTAACAACAACAACAAAAAATTTGTGTGATTTTGGGGTTGAATTGAAAAAAATTTAATAAGCACAGACAACAGAATACTTTCTTTCCATTTAGATCAGCATAATTTAGGAAGGGATCGTTTTTTAATAATGACCACTAAAACCAAGTTCTTTTATTTAGCATGCCCTTAAAGCCAAGACTATGACTCACTGTGTCTCAAAGCATTAAGCCAACATTTGAAAAATATTGAAGCATATTCAATAATGCTGCTATATTTAAAAATATTAATGCTAATGTTTTCATAAAGGTAAAGGGCTTTTAGTAAATTAACTTGAAAATAAACATATAATAAAGTAAAACTTTACAGCCTTCTATGTTTCATAATATATTCAGATATAGTGATAAAATACGTGTTTTGGAACAGGTCAGCTCAGAAATACGTTAGCACTATGATCCAAAGGTTCAAGGCCAAACTCCTCAGCACAGACCGAAGGCTCACACAGCCTGGACCCTGCCTTTCGGAGGCAGCAGCTTCTTACCCACTGCTCATTTCTGGGGCACCCTGGTCTTTAGCCCTTGGGGCTCATCTGTGCCATCCATCTACAGAGCGCCTTTCTTACACCTGTTGTGACTTCTGTCTCTGCTGTTGGGCCTCAGTGAAGGCAGGAACTGTGATGAGCTTGTCTCTGCTCTCCACCAGACGCTCTGCCCTCTCTCCCCTGCATGGGGCACGTCAGCACCCGCGCTGCACAGCCCTGGAATGAACCCTGCTCTGAAGCCCTTTCCTGTGGGGTCCTTGGCCTTCAGATGCTGACCTGGGTGACCTCTGCCCACCCCTGCATGACAGCTGAAAAGCTGAGGTGTGGTCTCCCCGCCTCCGCTATGATCCTATGCTCACTGCTGGCCAGGACCCCGAGCCACGAGACTGACAGCCCTGTGGGGATCCCAGGAAGACCTCCCTCTTCCAGGGAGGCGCTGTCCTGTTAGTGGCACCACATCTACAGTCAGCAGGGATGGTGGTCCCTTGCTCAAAATCCTGTTCTTTAGAGAATTTGTAGGGCATTTTTAGAGTTGGCTTCTAGGGATCCCGTCTCACAAGGCATTCTACAATCAAAGAGCTCTGCTTGTGTGTTGAAATATTTGAGGAAGATGCTGGGTGTCACGATTTGTAAGGAGCTGCCCCCTAAAGCCTCCTGCTATCGTTATCGGGTTTTCGAAGGTGACAGGCGTATGGGGCTCAGAGCGGAACTACTGCAGGAGGTGGGGTTTGGTCGGAAGGGTGGGTCACTGGGTCGTGACTCAGAAGGTCCATCTCCCTCTTGGATCCCCTCTCTGCTTCCTGTCCGCCACACGGTGAGCAGCTCTCCTCCGCCAGGCCCCTCTGCCATGCCACCCTGCCTCGGAGCCAGCTGACCATGGATGGAAACCTCGCCAGGGTAAATCTCTCCTCCTTTTATTTGCGGTTGTTGGGTATTTTGCGTCTGGGATGAGAAGGCGACTCTAAGACTGGACAGCGAGCCAGGTCAGCCGAATCCCCACTGCAGCCTTCAGCACTTGGCATCTCCTATGCAGTGCTCAGAACTCTGCTCTCCTGCCCCAGTCCCCAGCGCCACCTGTTACAGTGCTCACTGGGGCCTTGGACCGGCTGGGACCAATCTGGAAGATGCTGCCGTCGGGAGAATCCCAGGTGCATCCCTTGGCTCCCATCGTCTCACTGAGTTTCCAGTGAGACTGCAGGGAGGTGCGCCGGCTGTGTGATTTGCACCAGCACCACTCAGAGCTCTGAAGACCACCAATGCACTGAGAAGGGACAGGTGCTGAGGAAAGGCAACAGACCCTGTGTGCCGGGCACGCGGCTCCAGGCACCAGGCTGGGCACACAGCGCCCGCCCAGTTTGGGCTC
Source organism: Heterocephalus glaber (assembly GCF_053883595.1). Lineage (NCBI taxonomy): Eukaryota > Metazoa > Chordata > Mammalia > Rodentia > Bathyergidae > Heterocephalus > Heterocephalus glaber. The sequence continues at coordinate 23,957,026 of NW_028258357.1, forward strand.
TTGAGCCACGGTGCCACCCACCAGCACCTGCTGGGCCATGGCACTCCTCTCTGGGGGCCCGGTGCCCACCCAGCTGGAAGACGGGAGTTCGGGAAGATGAGTGGGAAGAGGCGCCTGCCCTGGGCGGCTGGAAAGGCTTCCAGAGAGAGCAGCAGGAATGCTGTTCTGTGCTTTTCTTTGTCTGTGGTCCTGGGGATCAAACCTAGGGCCTCGCGCACCCGCACCCTAGGGAAGTGCTCCTCCCCTGAGCTGCACCCTGGCCCAGATTTAAAGGCAACACGCACCCCGGCCCGGCTCGGCACAGCCTCACAGCCCTGTCCCAACGCTTCGGGCCCGGCCCTCAACTCCCCAGTCTCCTCCCCAAGGCACGCTCACTCTCCTGCTTTCCCAGCAAGGAGACAAGGTCAGGGCAGGATGAAGACCCAGGGAAGCCAGAGGGAGGCCTCAGCGTGTGCCAGGCGTGCAGGCTATTCTGAGGTGTGGCGAAGGCTCCTGGAAGAGGGGCGGTTGCCTGTGTCGAAGCAGGGGACTCCTGAGCATGCTGGCCACGCGGTAGCAGAGATGGTTAGATGCCTTGAGCTCCCACACAGAGGTCACGGCATGGTTAAACAGGCACCTGCTTGAGGCCAAGAGGCCTGGCTGGAAGGCCGTAATTCTGGATTCGGGGTTTTTTCCCCAAACCCATTGTTGTTTCTTCCTCGATCCACCTTAACCTTCCAGAAGCAGCCCTAGCCCTCGTCACTCGGGACCCTGCTTGCCTCACCCTGCCTCACTGCTCGCATCCAAGAAGCTTCAGCACAGTAGTCTCGTCTTCCCATAGAGGTGGAAACCCATCTGCGCCTGAGTATTCCAAGATGTTGCAAAACCTGAGTTATGGGCCACTATGCAACTGCTGCAGATTCCCCCTAGGAAAACAGAATTTGCCTGGATAGAGGGCATGATTTCCCTTGGATTTTCTTCTCTGCTTTAGTGATTTTCTTTCCGGTGTATGCAAGTCCCAATTCATGAAGGTTGGGGTCTGTCACTCAGCCACAGAGTTTGTTGGTTAAAATTCAAATGTTCTTTCAAGGAGACGGTGTTGTGCTAAGGCTGAGTTCTGGAGTTAGCCCTGGAAATCCATCCAGCCAAGGGCTCCAGAGGACGCCCCCATCGGGGCATGGCGTCAGACACTGTTCCCCGGGAGAACCTCGGCCCTGCTGCAGAGGGAGGCGCTCTGGGCCAGAGGTGGACAGACATGAGTCCGCTCTGCAGTGCTCAGCCGGGAGACTCTGGCGAGGAAGTGATGCAATCTACAGGATTCTCAGTTTTCTGACCAAATGAGAGTCACCTGGGCTGGACATCAGGTATCAGCGAGGTGCAGCCATGCCTGGAGCACCCACCCCACCCAACCACCTCCAGAGCTCCTCTTTGTCTTGTGAGGTCCAGGACAACGGAGTCGGAGTCGGGGGGCAGCTTCCTCTGCAGTGCACTTCCTGTCCCTGACGGACGGCCCGTACTCTGCCCGCCCGGCATCCCTCCTGCTCTTTCCAACTCCCATTCGGGCTCCAATCTTCCATCGCAGCCGTCTTCACCCCTAGCTAAGGTCCAGGTCCACAAGAGCGGTGTCCAGACAGGATGGGGAGGGGCAGCCAGGAAGCCCCGGGCTGGGCAGGGGTGAGGAGCGGAAGAGGAAGCAGTGGGACTCAGCCTCCTGGCGTCTGGACTGCAGCTTCCATCCAGGTTTCTCAGGACACAGGGACAGAGGCCAGGTGCGTCCTCTGGCTCCCGTCACTGCACCTGGCCAACTGCGCCGGCCCGGCTCTTCCCTTTCCCTCCCTCCAGGTTTCCCCCAGAGCACAGCCTTCCGGGGCAGGCGCCAGGGCTCGCCGAGCTCACTCCAGTGGCACCCACAGGCTAGGCCGGACCCTGTGCCGGCCGGGCTGCCTTGTGAGGCGCTCCATGGGCGCCGAGAGCCCAGGACACATCTCCAGGATTCTCTCTGGGTCTCCCCTGCACTGGCCCGGCCCCTGCCCATGCCCAGAGTGGGTCCCTGAAGAGTCTGAGCCCCCTTTGCTGGGGCCTCCCTTTCCCTTGTAATCTACTGCTCTGCCAGGGAGAGCCACCCAGCTTTGCCAGGCCTGTGAAACACACACTGAGGGGAGGCAAGCGCACTTCTACAGCCCCGGAGGGGCCTGGCTGAGGACGGGGGGCACCTGGGCCTGGCCCAGAACAGCAGCCTTCACTTTAGGGAGAATGTACGAGCCTGGGCAGTAAGCAGTGATTTGTTCAAGTCCCTCAGCCGGCGGGAAGTCGAACTGCCATCAAAATGCACAGAACCGCTGGGCTCCAAGAGCTGTAGTCTTCCCTGCCCCTCCCATGAAAACGCTCCCCAGTGAATTCCCCTTACCCACCCTCACACTCCGGGCTCCACAGAGAGCCTGGTGGGCCAGATGCCCAGGGGCCCTGGCAGCACGCGGAAGGAGGTTGCCCCAACGCACGGAGCTCTGTGCTTCCAGAGGTGCTTTTATATTTGTGCTTCCAATGTAATTGGAGATCTAATTAAACACTAATTGAATTAATGATACATACGTGCAAAAAGAGAGCTGTTATTTACAAGAAAGGCACACGAAGTGCTTTGCAACAACTCGATGAAGATAAGTCCCTGAAAAGAAGTTTGGCTTCTACTAGGTGTGGGTGAGGCAGAAGGTGACGGTGTGGGAATGGCCCGGGGTGTGCTCACTGCTCCACAGCAGCAAACCCACACACCTGCCTCCGGACACACTGAGCACACCCGGGGCTCCTCCATCAGGACTCTGGCTGGCTGCCCATCAGCCGGCCCCGCGAGGGTCTCCAGGAATAAGCTCTTCCCCACTCTGAGGCCTCAGGACTAGACCCCCTGCCCCACATTTTAAAAACTAATCTTTAATTTGGCCTTGTTTTCAAGTTTCCAATCCACTTGGAATGCATTTCATGCACGGGGTGAGACAGGGATTTGTTTCGCCCTTTTCCCCATCTGGATAATCTGGTGTGTCAGCATCATTTATGGAGATTAAGTCCTTTCTGTGAAGACTGGCAATCCACTTCCCCACTCATCAGATTCCCGTGGCTGTAAGGTCCTCTGCCGCTCCAATCTGTCCTGTACCTGATCACTTGGCACACCCTGAGCACAGGCTCTGCGAAAGTGTGCAAGGGTTTTTAGTAGTTAACGCACACGACACACTGAAACATGGATGAACTTTCCCACATCTATTTTGGTGATCGTATGGTGTTCCTCCCTTAACCTATTAACATGCTCAGCGACACTTGTGGATTTTTCCAATGTTAAATCACCCTTGTCTTTTGTGGAAGAAACTCAACTTGGCCACCGGCATTACCTATTTTCCACATGGCTGCATTTGGCATCCATATTCACGAGTGGCACTGGTCTTTCTGGAAATTCTCCTTGTCTAGTTTTGGTACCAAGGACCTCCTGGCCTCACTGAATGGGTAAAAGCATTCCTCCTTTGCCATTCTCTGGAAACTTTAAGCTTACAAATATCTTTTGATTAAAAAAAATTGGTAGAACTTATTTCTTTTACTAGCTAAGGTGCTGTTTTTTTTGGAAGAAGATTTAATAAATGAAATATAATTTAAACATCATATATTTTTCTTCAAACAATTTTGGTAAATTATGCATTTCTAAAAATTTGTCCATTTTGAATAAGTTTTCAGATTTCATGATATAATGTTGTTCTCAGTTTTTAATTACCTTCTACCATGCTGCTTTATCTACTGGGTGGAAGGTTCCAGGAACCAAGTGATTTGGTCTTTGCTCCATACCTAGCACGCAGAACTGCTAGCTCAGAAACACCTAGGGAGTGATGGGGAACCTGAATGCACGCTGCCTGATGCGGGTCTCCTGAGCCCCCGCTCTGCCCTGAAGAGTCGTGCCTCAGCTCTGTCAATTTTACTGGTCTCTAAGAACTTCTGCCTTCACTAAGTAATTTGTTAGTCACTTTCTGCTCTTTTCTTCTTTATGTCTTGCCTCTTAGTTCCTTTGAATTTATTCTAATGCTCTGTATATATCAGCCTAAGTTGCAAACTTGGCATGTTAATTTTTAGCCTTTTTTCTTTTTAATGCAAACATTTAAGGTTACAATTTCTCTGCATGTTTATTCATTACACACATTTTGACATGCATTATTTTTATTTTCATTTAATCTCTAAGTAGTTTTTCAGTTTCAGTTGACTTCTGTTAAGAACCCTGCAGAATTTAGAAGTGGTTCTTAATTTTAATCAAATAGACGCCTTTTATCTTATTGCTATAGCCGTCTAATTTAATTGTACTCCGCTCAAAGAACCATGGGAAAATGTGGTTCTTTGAAAATGAACTGAGATCAGTCTTAGGGTCTAGTATACGGCCACGTCTTTATAAAGTGGACATGTGAGCTTGAGAAGGAGGTAGAACCTCCAGTTGTTAAAGGTCTTTTTGTCCAATGAACCAAGAATGTGAAGTTCGAGTCTTCTATATTTTTGCCACTTTCTGACTTTTGGCCTTTGAGTATTTGAAAAGGATGGGTTACAGGATTCTACCATGATAGACTGCCACTGATAGACCTGCCCCCTCCCTGGAGCTCCAGTGCTCTGATACCCTGAGGGCACAGATGCCCGGCAGGGGCTGCACAGATGAGGAGAACTCTTCCGTTTTCCTGTCGAGCTTTCACTTTTAGGTTGTGAGCATCTCTCTCCCTACTAACACCCAATATCATTATCCTAGTTTTCTTCTGGATGTTTTTCTGATAACTACTTTCCATAATTTTACTGTCAACCTTTCAGGTTCTTATGAGTTAGCTATGTTTCTTGTAAAACAGCCGTGCACTGGAAATATTTTCTCTTCAAGTTGAAAACCTTTCATTACCAAAATTAATTTATGTTTATTTGGTTTCCTTGCTTTCTCTTTCTCCCACTTTCTTATGCATTTCCCTTCTTGCATTCTGCTTTAATTTTACGTGTGCCAGAGGCTGCCGACAAGGGCTACCCACATTCCTCTTAATCCCACACCACCTGTCACCCACTGGGGGTTTGCAGACCACCCCAAGGGTAAACAAATGCCTCAGCCAGCTTCTGGCTGCTTACTCTTCGGATTCACACAGCCTGCTGCTGTTTCCGGCCTCTGCTTTATTGACTTTATGGACAGATCGATTATGCTTTTAAACATTGCAAAACAGTATTTATGCAGCATTTCAGGTGTCCTGTCCAGGGCTAGTTTTATTTTCCTCTCCTCCAAACTACTCTGCCACAGTGTTTTTAGAAGTATTGTTGTCAGTCTGGTGTGTTGTCCTAATGCCTGGCAAGGACAGGACACACACAAAGGGCTGCGTTAATGCTGGAAGAAGAACGATCGAATGCTTCTGTTTTGAACACTGCACTATTTTGCAACCAACTTCAAGTGTAGTAGAAAAAACTCTTTCCTTTTGGCTCTGTGATTTCACTCCTGGGGAAGGCAAAAACTTTGGCAAGACAGAAGGTGCCCATGGACAGCGCTATTCTTCACGACATAGTCTATCTGTGAGCAGGCAAGAACAGGAAGGCTCAGGGCGTGGCAGCTAGAAGACAGCTTACTGTGTAACTAGTGGAGATGATGTTTGTCAGCACCAGGTGGGTGACCCAGGGAGCGCTTACAATATAAAACACATGGAAGGCAGAAGCAAATTCAATGTGCATCATGATGAGATAAATAAGATCACAGGCACACGTGGGCATGGACTAGAAGCCAACTGGAAACAACTGACTTTTGGGAGGCAAGGCTGAACCCTTGTTGAGGCTGTCACGCCAGCGGGGCAGGGGCATTTCTAGGGAAACTGCTCTCTGGGGACGCTCGTCTCCCCGCCTCCTGACACAATCAGAGGCAAAGGCAGCCGGCCTTGGACAGGACGGTGTCAGGTCCCGGTTCACTGTACTCCTGTCGCTCGGGAACTGTGACTCTGGGTGCAGGGACCCCAGCCCTAACTGCGAACCATGCGACTCCTGGGGAAGTGGGGGCTCAGCAATGGTGACACAGGCTTTCCCTGTGCTTCCGCCTGGCCTGCCGAAGCCCCAGGGGACCAGGGGGACATCGAGCTGCCCGAACTCAAGCTGACCCTGCACACTCGGTTAGGCCAGGGGAAGCCAGAACGCCTGCCAGGACCCCACCGCCAAGAGGCGGACTCATCGCTGCACGGACAGCTGGCCACCGGCCCTTCCGTGGGGGGAGAGAACAGGGCACCTGTGCTGGCCCGGCACACCTCTCGCAGCACCTGTCCCGTCCCACACCTCCTTCCTCACACACTTCTCTTCGTCTAAGCTGTGACTTGGAAGTAGAAGTTATTTGCGTCCACATTCACGGCACCCAATTCTGGCAGATGCTTTTGCTTGAATAAATGAAGGGACCTGGGCAGCAGGCGGCAGGAAGAATAACCCCCAAGATGGCTCCTGCTCTGGGGCTTCTCCAGAAAGCAGACGGGGCACCAAACAACTACAGGCCAGCAGAGGAGCAAAGCACACTCCTTCTGCTCCTCGCACCCAGCTCTCTCTCCGCACCACACACAGCTCACAGCCGTCCAAGGCCTCGCCTCCAGGGGCCGCCCTACCTTCAGGTCCGACACGTCTCGGTAGCACTGCTCGGAGCGGGTGTGGTCGGAGAGCTGCACGTTCCAGAAGCAGGGGAGCTGGTACACCAGGAAGGGGTTCTGCTTGATGACGGCATTGAAAATGTCCTGGGGACAAAGGCAAGGGGACATCGCGGCTCAGCCTGCGGCTCTGGCCCATCCCTGGGGCGCACGTCCGGTGAGCCCCGGGCTTGGGCTCAGCACAGCTGACACGTGGGCACAGGCCTCTCTCGCCCCTGTCTCCAAGACCCCAGTGAGCACGCTGCAGAGATGGGAGGGAGGCCGGGCCAGCACCGGGCCGATTTGCTGCTCCCCGTCCTCCAGGCTCCCGTGGCATCTTCCCGCGCACTGGCCCAGGGTAAGTGCAGTGTCCTTTCCTCCCCTCTCCCCGCCCCATCCGGGAGCCCTCTTATCCCTCCCGGGCCTCCACGACGAGCAGGACAGCTCGCAGGGGCTGTGACAGCCACAACCCCTTCCCCACACCCCTCCTGGGCTCCAGCCAGCCCGGCACACTCTGGGCTGTGCAGCCGGCTCCGAGACGGGCCTTGGCCTTGCCTGGGGCCTCGCCCGGGCTCGCGCCACGCTCCTGAGCGAGCCACCCTGACGCACTAGCTGGGGATGGGGGCTGAATGATGGGCCTTCGAGGCAGCAGGTGGCTGACCAGCCTGTCCTCACTGGACATGGGCACACAGGTGCCGGCGATGGGGACGCCGTCAGGTGGCTGTGGCTGCACTTAAAATATGAGGATGGCAGAGGATCTTCCCCTCAGGTTTCAGACAGCGCCTGCGAGTTCTGTTTTTCTTTAACTCCTTCCTTATACAGCGTCTCATTGTTTAGAAATCAGCTTCTGGCTGCTTAGAAAACATTGAATAAAAAATGCCTTAAAAAACTCAAAAGCCCTGCAACGTCCTTTTTTCTTCTATATTAGAAAACTTTCTAGGCATTCCATGAACTACGCAGCTGAATGGACAAAAACGTGGACAGTCAGCTTCGGGTAAAAAGAAAGGGTGAAATGCAGAACACTCAGAGAAGCCGCCTTCCTGTCTCACGGCAGCCCCAAGACTACAGTGAGGTCAAAATCCGAGAGGGTCTGGAGGGTCCCAAGTTCCCCCAGCGCCCCCACCTCTGCGACTCAAATGAGCAGTTGCTTTTGTGAATGTTAACAGGCTGGCAGTGTGGGGGCCCATTCTCAGGCTGCCTGGACAGGAGGCGGTGCCCGGAGCCAGGCGCTCCCGGGCAGGACCTCAGCAATGGGCTTAGGGACACGGCGGGCTCCGATTGCCAGAGATGAAGCCTGTCTGGGAGAGGCGTACTGCGCGGCTCTGGGACCTGGGGCAGGCCTGTCCCACACCACTCCTCACACAGCGGACTGCTGCACCTAGACCTGTGCCTCTCGGGCCAAGGACCAAGTCCTTCATTCCCCGTCACCCTGCTTCTGAACAGGGCCCTGGCATCCAGGGTGATGTGTGCAGGGCAGGCAAGTGAATGAAGCAGAGGTGACTAACGCACAGGCTATCTTTGCCTGGCACGCACTCGCAGCTCTGTCCACGCACGTGGAGGGGCACAACGGGTAGAAGAGTAATTCGGGTCCAGCTACTTTTAGGCAGCAGGGCTGCCATAGTTTGGATCTTGACTGTTCCCAAAGGCCCGTGTGGTAAAGCCTTGGTGCCCGGCTCCTCCTGCCGGGTTCCTGGGGCTCCCTGGTCCCTTCCTCCTCCTCTCATTTGATCCCCACGCACGAGGGGAGTAGTTTTGTTTCCCCATATGCACCCCCATGATGGGCAGCCTCATGGCAGAATGAGAAGCAATGGGGCCAAAGACCATGGACTGGAACCTCGGAGCTATGAGCCACTGAACCTTTTCTCTAGATAAGTCGGCCATCCCAGAATCCACTGTGGTGACAGCACACCACATGCTGTCAGCACTCAGAAACGCCAGCCCCGTGGCCCAGCCACTCACCTGGTCGGCCAGGGACGTGGACAGCATGCCCATGAGCTCCCGCTCGGCCGTCAGTCTCCACATCTGCTCCCACTTCATCTTGCGAAGCTTGTCCAGCAGCAGCAGGATCACCCCTGGGCAGAGCGGGGACAGAGGAGCAAAGGCACCGTGAGGGTGAGAGCCAGCCCCACACACAGTGACGGCCCCTTGGAGCAGTGGCACACTGACAGGGCTTGGCCACCATGTCCAACCCAGCCACGAGAGCACAAAGTTCGGAGGTGAACACCAGGCTCAGCCCCAGGCTCTGCCAGGTGACTGAGGACATGCAGCCAGCTCTCCACGACCTCCTCATCCCACGAGAAAGTGGACTGCCTCCCAGGGCCTGCCGGGAGGACTGAGACGGGCAGAGCAGCCCCAGGCTGGAGGTGGGTGGCGGTGATGGCCGGACCTAATGCCACTGACGCTGGTGCCGACTTGGTCAGAGCGGCAGCTTGGGTTACATCTATTTTATATAGCAGTGATGGCAAGGACGATGAGGACAGAGACCCTAGCTCTGTGCCTGGACGTGGCACCTTTCCTAGGAGCACCAGGTCCCCCGTGTCTCTCCCTGGGGCTCTGACACCTCAGTGATAGTAGCCACACGTGGCACTTGGACAACACACGCTGCCTATCTTTGCAGACAGAAAGCGGCTCCAGCTCCGTGGCTTTCCTGGCAGTTACCGCTCAGCCCCATGGCCCTGCCTTGGTGTTCCTGACTCCAAGAGGGACTTCATGGCTCTGGGGCCCTTGACTTGAAGCTCAGCTGCTGGGCAGGCAGTGCAGCCGCTGGGCCTTTAACACTAGCGCCAAACCCTCCGAGTTTACGGGAAACTAAAGACAAGCACCTCCTTCTTCTTCCTCCTCTGCCCTCCCAGGGTGAGTTTTCATGAGGAGGGACCTGGGTGGATGAGGAAGGTGTGGGAAAGAAAATACCCCCCGGAGCCTTTCCATGCTGCTACAAATATTAAAACAATGGAATATATTGCTCGGGCCGAAGAACGAGTTACAATATGCAGAGCAAAGTACAGTCTGGCTTAGCTGATGGCTCGGAAGCAGTGTCACCACCAGGTGGCTGTGCATGCGACCAGGTTGGAGCCCACAGGGCTGGGAGTGACCCGCGGCCACCGTGGTGGGCAGCACTGCCACCTTCGGGCCAGGCCAGCCTCCCGGGACACTCAGCTCAGCAGTGCGGCCACCAGGGGACTCCAGGAGGTGAAACCGATCTTGGCTGAGTCCCAGTTCAGTTTTCTAAGACTGAAGGAAGGAGAGCATCCCCCAGCCGACACCAGTGTGGGCTCCAGCCTCTGTGCCGACCAGCGGTGTGTCCTGGAGAAGGGCGTGTCCTCCATGTGGGGCGGGGGTGGTCAGATTGGCTGGAAATAAAACACACGTGTGGCCTGGGAGGAACCGGGCGACCCACCCGCTGCATGGCTCCTTGTGCTTTTCTGGGTTTTGCCCGTACTGTTTCCCTCAAGGCTCCCAAATCCTCAGAGAAGATTTCCTCATCTTCATTTTACATGTGGCCGAGTGAGGGGCTCATCCAGACGCTTGTCCATTTCACTGTTCAAAGCAGCCAGAATCAAACTCAGACCTGCCGGCTCCAAACCAGTTCTGCTCCCTCTACCCGAAAGACCACGGTCACTTTGCAGCCAGGGCCGCGGTGGCCTACACCGCTCAGAAAGCTGTGACGCCCCCCCTTGTGGTAGCTGGTGATGTTTCAGCACCAACTCTTCTGTGGAAAAACCAAGCAACTTGATGGGCAGCATTTGCCGATTTCCACGGTGCAAATACTCCCATTTTGGGTAATGTCAAGCGAGCAATGTGATGTCACCGAACACATGGTTGGGAAGAAATGAAGACAACTGGTCCTCGAGAGCTGTGAAAAGTAGCTCCCACACTCTACTGAAATGGCTCCCCACGTACGAGGGACAGTTTTAGAGACAGTAAAATTCACCACAAACATAAAGGAAGGAAACGAGAAAGCACAGAAGTATTCACAAAGTACAAAGCAAGAGAATATAGTGGTGTGAGTCACCGTGGATTAGTTATGAAAGACTCTAGTCCAGTGTATGACAATTTCATTAAATATTATTGTAAGCACCAGTTTGAATTAGGTTAGAACAATGTTCCAATATAGGAGATGTGGTCAAAATCTGGTGAATATTTAAATTTAAAAAAATTATTACAGTATAAGCCATGTTGCCACTACTGCCCTTTGCTCTGAACACACTTACTCCACTGTTCCTGTCACCTCTGAAGCAGCTCTTGGTCTTCTTTTGAGACTATCTTTTTGAGGTGTGATAAAAAACAGTGAACGCTGCTGCTGAGTGCCATCCAACTGAAAGGCAGGCCCATAAAAACACGTGCTGTGCCCTCAGGCACCTTACTCCCTGGATCTGCCATTGTGCGGCTGCAGGCTCTTCCCCCACGTCAAAGTCACCATAGAAAGTGAATGCTTTGAACCCATTCAGGACATCAAGGCAGCCAGGACAGCATAGCTAAAGACACTCAGGAGAGAGGGCTCCAGAGCTGCTGCAGGAAGCAGCAGGGACAATGGGGCGAGTGTTCAGTGAGGGGAGTCAATGGCAATGAGTCTTTTACCGTAATAATCTCAAAACTGTATGCGTCCACCATGCTTTATCACACTGCACATAGCAGCAGCAAGGGAGGGGCCTCCGGAGCTGTGAACAGTAAGGGGAGACTTTAAGGGCGACTGGGAGGTGGAGCAAGGCTGGTGGTCTGGGGCCTCTTGGGGACCCCATGGGGACCTGGAGCTCTGTGACATGCTGGACTCAGCGTCCAGGGCGCAGCACCACGTGTGGGACCCTCTCCAGCTGGCCCACAGAGAGGAAGTGCAGAGTGAGGTAAAAATACCCGCGAGTAAGCATGCTGGGGGAGATGAAAGAAACTAGGCTGAGGAAGGAGACCCCTCCCACCCACCCCTCTGCTGTGTCCCCGAGACCTGGCGTCCCGTCCCCGGGGTTTGGCCGCTCTCAGGACTCCCACAGGTTGCAGCGTTTCAGCGCGTTTCCTGTCGTGCGGCTTACTCTGACTCCCTCTCCTCCTCCGGTTAGGTCTGCAAGATTTAGCCCGTTAGCATCTCAGTACGGAGCTTATTCACTTATTCACGGAGATGGCTTCATTCGTTCTGCAGACAGACTCCAATTTACTGGCGCTTCCCTGCCGAAGGACACCTGGGTGTCCTCTGTTGGTGCCGCTGTGATTATGCAGAGATCACCATCCTGACTGAGATCCCGGCCCCTCCGGGCGCAGGCTCAAACTCTATGCTGGGAGTGGCTCCACGTGCTGCCAGAGGCGGCACTGATGGAAGACTCGCCTGGGAACATCACTAGTGACTCGGTCTTCTTTCTCCCTTACAGCTGGGCCCTTCCTGAGACACACAGGCTGCACACCTGCACTGGTGTTTACTTTTCTTCTTCTATTCATTTCTTCAGTCATTATTTATTGAGCATCTACTATGTGCTAGCTAAAAAAGTCTACAAGAAAGAGACTTGTTTTTCTTGCCTACCAGTGCTCATCTGATCGGCTTTATTTATTAAAGATTTCAGTTCAGCATGTATTTACCGGGAGAGGAACAGTCAGTCTATGTCAGGCCTTTCCCCAGGGACAGGAAGATGGACAAGTCTGTGGGACACTTACTCCATTATGATTCCACCCCATGATGGCAAATGTGAGGGTGTGCATGGCTTGAATGGAGCTTGGGTGGGGGTCAGGGGACCAGGTCAGCCCGGCCAGGACTCAGGCAGGCAGACAGCTGTGGGGAGACCTGCAGGGACACCATGGACCAGGGCCGGAGGTGGGGCAGCTCAGCTGGATGGTCTCACACACAGGAGAGTGCTTTACGGCGGGACCCTGTGGTGGTGGGACCCTGTACCAAGCTGGTGGGCGGGAACGGGTGGGGAGAGCGGGAGGTAGAGCAGAGGAAGAATGGGAGTTTCCGGCAACTCTATTTCTTGCCCTTAGGGGACACGGTAGGACCCACAGGTGGCTTGTGGCCAGAAGAGCTGATGCAGAGCTTCAGGCTGCCCAGGGCCTACTCAGGGGCCTGCAGCAAAGGGGGCGACCTGCATGGCCACTGGCAGGGAAGCCCCTCGGGGACACCTGGGTGCTAGAGCAGGGCTTTGAGCAAGGAGGAGACCAAATCCCTTCCCTTCTGGGGTTACTCCTCCTGGCAGAGCTCAAAGCCAGGACTCTGTCCCCTCTGCTCGCTGCCCTGGGCCCGACCATTCAGCCACAGGGGACCTGCTTGCCTTCAACCCTGGGTCCCCGTTCCTGGGTGAGTGTCCCCCATGGCTTTATTCATCGGGTTCACCAGGGCTTGGCAGTAGCCAGACACAGTCTTGGGTCTCAGGGGGCAAAGAAGCGAAGCTGGGAAGTGAGAAGATGCAGAGCACTGCGATCCACGGGAGGCGGAAGAAGAGGTATGGAGGGGGCACAGGGATGGCTCAGATGGAGGACAGCAGAAGGAAGAGCTCTGCAGGACACAGTGTTCACCCAAACCAAAGGATGGACAGGATCATCGAGGACAGAGACAGGACGGTGAGGGTCAAGCCAGATGGGCCTGAGGCTGCAGAGTGGATTTGCCAGGCGGGCTGGTGAGAGTCTCTCGGTGGCTCATGTTTCCCACTGCGCTGGCCCAACAGGCCTCGAAAGGTAAGGATTCTCTTTCCTCTCTGTCCCCAGTAAAGAAGATTCAAGAGAGGCAGCATCGACCTCTAACATGGGGAAAACACTGTGCCCATAAATCCGCAGTTAGCTACAGGTTGCTTATACAATAAATATCCTCACACCCGAGACTGAGACAGCAGAAGGGCTCCTGGGAACAGAGGAGAGGGCAGCCTCAAGGGGAAGCCCAATGCGAAGAAATAACTGCGGACTGGCAATGCCTGAAAGCCATGATTCGGGGCCTGAGTTCCCTCTGTCACACAGGTGGGATCTGGATCAGCTCAGGAAGGCTCAGGGGACTAGAAAGGCATGTCTTCAAAAGAGCCTGGGATCACAGGAACAGTGCCTAATGCTGAGCTGGGGGACAGCAGCTGATACCTCACGTCCAGGCCCAGCAGGCCACAAGCTGCCCGAGGTCACAGGTCATTTAGAAGCTCTCTGCTTCCCCCTCTCGAGTGTGGAATGCACGGGGCTCTTCAATATCTGGGTCAGCATGACTGGGAGGGCCCAAGGGGACTGCAAGGGCAGCTAGGAGACACAACCCCAGGGAGCAGAAGAAACAATAATAGAGGCGAGAAAATCCACCGCATCAAAAGTTAGGTGCATCAGTTATGCCCTTAAGCAGTGGCTTGAGCTGGGACACAGAATCCCACTGACAGAAGCTTGGGGGAGAAATTGCCTCCTCCTGAGGTGTCTGTCGGGTGTGGACTCAGGTGCCAAGAGAGCTGCCACTTCCTGTCTCCAAACTCCAACCCCCATGTGCCGGGCAGATACCCTAATAAATGGCTATACAGGGGCTTTGAAATATGAAGTGGAACTATACATCTCCTTGTTGAGGTGCCTGATACCACAGACTGAACTTGCATAATGCCCGCCACAATTAAAATAAATGATGTGTCACACAAAGAAGGGACAAGGCCTTTAAGTGAGCTCTGCTCAAAATAACAAAAACGGATCCAGCTGAAGTTGGACGTGTTCAAGCTGGAGCAGCCCAGATTTGGCTTTGCCGTGTATGCCCCAGGTCAGATTGGCACCCTGCTTGGCTGGCAGAGGAAGGTGGTGCCCAGAGCTCCTGCTGCTGCATGATGTGCCCGGGTCCGTGTCTGTCACTGCTCAGAGCGTCGGCAGTGTGACAGGACCTCTCGGAGGACTGGGCTGGGACACGCAGGACGAGCAGGTTCAGCTACACAGCTGTGATTCCGGGAGCACAGGGACCACCACCAAATAAATAAGGGAATGGTAATTCAGAATCAAAGCCTTCTCCCTGAACATCTGTCCCGGGCAGCCTGTTTCATCTGCGGATCAGAGGACAGAGCTCCCCTCCCAGTCCGAAGCGCAGGCAGCTCAGCAGCATGGACCGCAGCCAGCGGGGCGGGGCTGTCTGCACAGGCTGGGAGAGGGAGGAGGCACTTTTGACTCTTTTCGGTATGATCAAGATGTTAAGTTTTGTCAGTGGAACTACAAAAGGGAGAATAAATTAAACATGGTGGCAACGAGGATGGTAGCTAATGTCCATCAAGCAAGAGCCAGGTACTTGTGACCAGGGAGTTTATTCTGTGACCACCCATGCATGGGACAAACCTGCGGACAGGTGAATTATCCCATTTACAGGCCAAGAACGATGGCTTGCGCATGGCCAGGAAGTGGCAAAGGCAACTCACTTTTTCGTTTGTGGTCATTCAACCGCACTTTGTGTGCGTCTGTGAGCGCACCCACACCTAGTGTGCCGACCCAGCTGATTAGTCGGAGGCTGGAGGAGCAGAGGTCACGCTGGCAGGCCGCGCCCAGACTCCCACAGCCTGGAGTGTGCGGCTGAGCAAGGGCAGGAAGGCCAGGCCTCCCTGAGGACGGCAGCACCAAGGGTGACCGAGGGTGACCCCGGGCAGCTGCTGCGGGCCAGGAAGCTCTGAAGCAGTACCGGGCTCGGCACTGGTGCCAGATCTCCCGGTGCGCACACGGCACCTCTTCTCCGTGCCGCCTCCTCTGCCCAGGACTTGTAGACTCACTCGGGGAGTGGGGAGGGGAATGCCTGCGGCTCCTTTAGGAGCACAGCCCGAGGGGTTCTGCTGCTAGGCCCTCTCCCTCCTTTCCTTCTTTGCAGCTTCCTGGTGTGCTTCGAGGCTGGCTCTGTGGGGTACATCCTTGATTCCAGGGGAGAGGCTGAGACCCAAAGCTGCCCGACTCCTGCAAGCAGGCTCTGGACGACCCTTCCTCCTAGCGTTTCCTGCGAGGCATCCTGCGGGGTGATGCAGCGGTAGGCTTGGTGTGCAGGCTGAGTCTCCACGTGCTCAGCTCTTCGCCCGTCCTGAAATCTGCAGGATGGGGGTTCCCTTCCTGAGTCCGTCCCAGCTCTACCTCTTTTTCCTCGGCTTCCCCGGCTGGGCTCCTCAGTCCTAGGGCTCCTGCAGCTTTGCTGGTCTGGACCCAAGAAGCCAGAGTGGGCGCTGCCGGGCGCTCTGCTCCGTGGGCCGGCTCCTCCCGGCCGTGCTTGGGAAAATGCCCCTCGCAGTCGCCCCGTCCTCCCTTCCACTTTGAAGCACTGGCGTTCTCCTTTCATGCATGACCCAGTAAGAAGGCAAGTTTATTAAAAACCACTTCGTTTAAGCTCCCCTGCCGAGGGTGCTCAGGACTCACTTTGATCATGTAAATTAAAGGGCTCCAGTCTTGCTTTTGAAATTTTTCTTTCCTGAAAGCTCTTTTACCAGAGTGAGACAGAGGAAGTGGGAACCCTTCCACCTGAAACTCTGAAATGGCTTCTGGGGTCCTTAAGGTGTGGGGGAATGACAGGAAAGGACCACTGCACCCCTCAGAAGGCCAAAGTCCTTCCCCCAGTGCCCAGTGCCCGGTCAGTGCTGGCCGATCAGCTCTTACCCACCAGGCACTGGGAGCAGGATGAAGGTACAACTGCCCCGGAGCTAAGAGGAGCCAGGCATCTCCTCCTCCTCCGCAGGCAGAGTGGCGTCACCAGGAGGACGCGGCCAGGGCTCCATCCTGGGGAGCGGTCCTTTCGGGGGACACTCAGGTGACTCCAACCTCTTCATCTCACCAGGGTCAACTCAAGCAGCCAAGGCTGCGACAGGGCTGAGAACGCTGGGTGGCGGCAAACTCATTTTAGTAAAGGTTTGCAGAGTACTTTGCTTGATTTCTTTGATTTGCAAGCTCCTTATTTAAGAACAAAGTGTATAGCTTGGTGAATTTTCATGAAGCGCATTCACCATCATCACTAAAACCTGGACCAAGAAAGGAAACATCACTGAGGGCCCAGCACCACCCCCAGTCACACCTGCCCACCGTCCTGTCACTGCCCCTGCTTATAACACTGATTCACGCACTTCTGAGCGTTCCATAAGCTGAATCCAACGGCAGGGCCCTTTCATGGTTGGTCTTTGGGCTCAGTGCTATCTTTGTGAAATCTGTCCATATTATCACACAGTCACTGCCTGCTCATGTTAATGCTGGATGATAACTAGAGCAGGGCGGCTTCTTACTCTGTCTATCCATCACACCGTATCATAGTAGACTGCAGCCTCTGGGCCGTTTCCGGTTTGAGCCATGGCAACATCCTTGGTGTGTCCTCTGGTGTCGTGCTGTGCTTGCTGGGTCCACACGGGGAGGGCTGTGCATGCGATCAGCTTGAGCACATGTTGCAAAGCAGCTCTTCCTATTATTCCCACTAGTTTTGGGTGAGACTTCCCCCGCTTCTGGATTCCCACTCATAACCACACTGCTTTCCATTTTAGACTTTTGGGCAAAGGTTTGGACCTTGTGGTCTGCGACTGGACTCTGGATTTTAATGTGCTCTTTTAGATGACCAGGGAAGCTCGGTACTCTTCACCTGTGCCTGTTCAAGTGTCCTGCTCATTTTTGTGTTGAGCTGTGTGCCTCTCCCTTACTGGTCCCCAGGAGTCCTTCTCCTAGTTCCTTGACCACGGTGAAAGCTGCCTGGAGCCGATGCCTCTGGGCTCCGGAGCTGTGAGGCCGACAGAGACTCATCCCACAGGTGCTCTCCCGGGGAAGAGGAGAAGGCTGCACATTCTGCTGTTTTTCTTTGGAATCACAGAACAGCAAGCTAGACTAAGCTATCAGATCCAGGTCCCATTCCATCTCCATTTCTGTTTCCAGAGCACCTGAGGCTCAGAAAGGCTCAAAGTAAAACAAAACCAAATAAAAAAGGTCAAAGACCTCCCTCTCTGGGCCCTTTTTCCTCCAAGCCTCCACTTCCCCCAGCAATCTCTTTAAACTCATCCCGGTTTTTCTCAGTTCTTTTCAACTCACTGGCCAAACCCAAGGCATAGTCTCTGGTCAGCCTGCAGACCTGAGCAGATTCTGTGAGCGGCTCCTTTTAACCTAAGAGGGCCTTGCAAATAAAAGTGGAGGAAAAGCACTTTATGGATTGGACTGTGGTTGTGGGCCACTCATTTCGTACTCTTTCATATCTGGACAGGTTTCAGATGATCACTAGATTACAGTTATTCTGCCCACTGCAGAGCAAAAGGATGACGGAAACCCAGGCAGAGTGCTCAACGGCTCTCTCCTTCCACCCAGAAAATCCAGCAGGAGACTGAGCTCTGCACAGGCCTTGTGCGTCTCGCAGCTGGTCTGTCAGAGAGCAGAAGTTGACAGCAAGCAGGCATCCTGGACATGCTCGGCCGCGGTGGGTGAGGAGTTAGCTATTGAAGACTCGCTAGCCTCTCGTTTTCCAGGAACACCAGGGAACACCAGGTAAACACCGAGACATCGGACTTCAACTGCCACTGCTCAGAAGGAGTACAGACGCTGGGGAGGCCAGGGACAGAGGCTGCAGCCTCCACCAGACCCCACCCGGAGGAGCCCCAGCAGGGAGTGGGCGTTGGAGCCCCAGGGCCTTCCGCCAGCTGGGAATGACTGCAGCTCTCTGCAAAGCAGTCAGATCTGGGCTACATGCTGAGCAGGCCTCTCTCCTGGCCTGGCCAGACACCTGCTTGTGCAGATAAGGTTTCCTTTGTCCACCAAGGGGGCGAGAATGGTGGACGGCTGGGTGATCCTGACCGGGGCACAAAGAGCAGGCTGCTGAGGGGACAGGCGTCTTCTGCAGGGTCAGGCATGGACAGATGAGCGGGGATGGGAGTGCTCGGCTAGTGCCCTTTCCCTTGCATCTGGGCCCCGGCTCAGAGCAGGTCAGACTCGAGAGCGCCACCCGGTGGGTGGAGTGCAAGGCCGCCTCCACATGTGCTTGGGCAGCCCCCTCCTGGCCCTCTGTGATCCTGGGACTTGGCCCCTCGGGAGTCACCTGGGCTCCCTGTGGGGGTGCACCAGTCTGGGGGACACAGGAAGGAGAGACGTCCCCGCCTGTCCCTGTCTTGTGTTCCGACTGTCTCTCCCCTCTGCCTTGCTGTGGTATTTGAAGCGGTGACCCAGTTGAATAAGGTCTTTGGGGTGGGTCCTGATCCAGTTTGACTGGGTCCCTGTAAGAGGTGGGGACAGAGACCGCGCAGAGGCAGGGGAGAAGGTTTCCTCTGGGAGCCAAGACCCCAAACGAGTCGACGTCTCGGCCTCAGCTTCCCAGCCCTGGAATGGTGAGAACTGCATCGCTGTGGCTGAAGTCACCAGGCTGTGCTGCCCGACCTGATCAGACCCAACCGACCCGCGGAAGACAGAGTTGCACCTGCCGGCCTGGAGATGCTCTGCGCCTGCTCCTCGCTGGGCAGCTGGCATCCCTGCCGCTCCAGCCCCACCAATGAGCCCGGACTCACATCTGTTTCCAGATGGGACGCCAACGCTTCCTCCTCGCTGTTTCTGTGAGTCCTGCCAATTTTAAGGCCAACAGCTGGGATGCCTGGGCTTATTTTACAAACGGGGAAGCAGGGACGTGGGAGAGGGGAGGCACTGCAGGTGTGGCGGGGCTTCGGGACTCATCCTGCTGGTGAGTGGCCAAGCCGAGACTCTCTTGGCTTCAGTGACTTGGTGTGGACCTCAGAGTGCTGGGGGAAGCAGGAGGCACTTCAGAGAGCACGGCTCGGCGTGAGGGATAGGTCTGAGTCGTTCCAAGGAAAATGGGGTATGTAAAGAGGCGCAGGATCTGCATTCGAGGCCTTATGATTTCTCACTGCACCTCTGGCCTGAAGTGCTGATCAGTGGCCCAGCTGCTTCTCAGGTGCAGCCTGCAGGCTTCCCGGTGGCCACTGCTCCTCCCCAC
The DNA here is from genome assembly GCF_053883595.1 of Heterocephalus glaber. Taxonomy (NCBI): domain Eukaryota; kingdom Metazoa; phylum Chordata; class Mammalia; order Rodentia; family Bathyergidae; genus Heterocephalus; species Heterocephalus glaber. The sequence continues at coordinate 23,976,469 of NW_028258357.1, forward strand.
CACACCCAGCCGTGTGCCTCGCTCCAGGCGGGTTCCCCGCTCCACCTGCCTTCTCCCCTCTCCTGCCCTTTCCACGGTGCTCCTCCCGGCACAACCACCCCACAGAGGGGCTCCCACTGCCAGGCAGACGGGCTCTGTGGACTTTGCCTTCTGCTGCCTCCCGCTCCAGCCCTGCTGGGATTTCCGGCCACTCTCAAGCCCGCCGGAGCTCACAGTGGCCTGCACTGGCAGACGTCCCTGTCCCCCACCGGACGCCTTCCCCCTCGGGCCCCACAGGAGTTGGGCCTGGCTCTGCCCCCACTCAGCCTTGAGCACAGTCCTGGGCACCAGCTGTCCTGCTGCCCGGGGAGACGGTGCGGGCAGGGGCGGCCGCCTTCGAGGGCTCCACTGGCCCAGCGATGGGCGGTGTGCCCCCCGGCAGGATCTGCGCGAGGGCCCCGCTCCATCACGCAGAGCCCCAGAGAGGAGAGGATGGATCTCATCAGGGCCCCGAGGACGCAGTGCCCGCTCTGGCTCCGTCCCCTCCGTGCCTCACGCCTCCTTCCAGACCGCGCCGACCCGGCCTCCTGCCACTGTCCTTCCTCAGGGCCTCAAGCTTGAGTCCATCTAGCATCAGGAGCATCAGCGGCCGGTCTAGATCGCGGGGTTTGTGCTGCTCACAGCAGCTTACTTAACCCCACCACTCTGGGAGCCGTGCTGTTATCCCACCCCTCAGACGCGGAGAGGTGTGGCATAGGCGAGACCCACCTCTGTCCCACCAGACCTCGCTGCTCTGCCTCCCTGGAAGCCCGGGCAGGCAAACTTTCTGCATGAATTTCAGGCTTTGGAAACCAGAAGCACTCTGCTACAACTCCACTTCTGCCCATGCAGCTAAAAGCAGCCACAAACAAATACGTAAAAAGCCATAGGGCTTCATTAATGGACACTGAAATTTGAATTTCATATAACTTTCATGTGCTGCAAAATAAATGTTTCTAAATATTTCCTTTCTCATCTAAAAGTGTAAAAACCATTCTCAGCTCCAGGACATACAAAAATGGGCAGCGGCCAGAGTCAGCCTGTGACTGCCCCTGCTGTGAACAGTTAAAATATTCATCAGGAGACAGTAAAGTTGAAAAAGACCAAGAACGTAAAGTAAACGCTTCCTCAGGTATTTTCCTGGGCGCTCCATCCTGACCCTGGGCTGACAGAAGACAAGGGCCAGGGCTGCATTTCCTGTGCTGTCTCTGGGGTGTGGCTGTGGCTGAGCCGTCCATACTGGGTGCTGGGCAGGCTCCTAGGCTGAGCCTGACTCGGTGGCTCAGGGATGCGGCTCTCGCTGCGGGTTCCTGTCTCTCAGCACGGTCCTGGGGCCCCTCTGTGCTGTGCCGGGCTGATTCACAACCGCCTGCCCTCTGTCAGCTCCGCTCTGCAAGGGGCGGCGCCGTGGGGCTCTGGGGACGGGGGCTGGTTTAGCCCAATGGTGGACGACAGCGAGCAGCTCCCAGTGAGCTCAGGGGAGCAGGAGACCGCTCCCCGTCTCTGCGATGTCACTGGCGTGGGATGCTGGGCCCTGCCAGCCACAAGGGAACGTGCAGGGCCAGCGGCTGGGATCCAGGACAGCAGGAATGGAGACAGGCTCTGGGGCTGCAGGTGCATGACCCCTTCCAGGGGCCCCACTCTCTCACAGGACACTGTCTAGGTTGGGGTCTCCCCGCCAGCCGCAGACCCCAGCCAAGTCCTCCACCCAGGCGCCTGGGCGCTGGGGATGGGCTGTTACCCCACAGGCTGGCACTCACCGGCTCGCCCCCGAATGAATGCACCCCAACCCAGGCATCAATGGCACCCAAGACCGCAGGGGTGGTGGGAAAACAGGGCGGAGGTGCAAGGAAGAGGGAAAGAAGGCCAGGCGGTCTGCAACGCAAGTGGAGAGCAGCTAAGCCTCCTCCTGAAGGACCTGTGCGTGTCGTCTTCTGCGAAAGGCCACCGTTCAGCTGACCAGCTCCCTGTGCGGAACGCGGGCTCTTCAATGCATATAGCTTGCACACGCACCTTACAAGAGCCCTGTTTCTCCTGACACACTCTGCCACAGTGGCTGCGCCTGGGCTCTGTGAGACTGCTCTTACACACCCTGGCAGAATGACCTTGTGGACAGAGCTGCTGCCGTCTGTTGTCACGGGGCAGGGCGTCCTTCACGTCTGAGGCTGAATCACACTTCACTGTGCGCATGGACAGGCCACCTCTTCTCTCTCCATTCGGCTGCTGTCAGTGGACTTTTGGGCTGTTCACCTTGGATTCTGTGAAAACGCTGCCAATGTGGACACAGGCACCCCTCTGACATCTGGTTTCAGCTCTTTTGAACATATGCACCCGGAAGTGGGCATTGTGATGGGGGGCTCCATACTGCTTTCCCCACCTGCGACCTTGCGTCTGGGTCCTTCATGCTGAGGGGAATACGCTGGTCACCCACAGGTGAGCCTACCTGCAGGGAGCGCTTAGAGCAGTCAAACTCCTGGACGAGGAGACCAGGCAGGTGCAGGTGGGCGGGGCTGGGGGAATTGCTTCTCAAAGCGGAAGGGTTCTGCGAGGCAGGATGGGAAAGTTTGAGAAATCTGCAGTACAGTGTGGTGCCCTCTGGTGGCAGCTGCTGCACCAAGACAGAGTCCCACGGTGCTCAGGGAGAGGGGCACGCGCGTGGCACAGGTCCCGATGGAGGGAGATGTCGTCTGGCTCCATGGCATTGCTGTGAGGCCACTGCTCCCGGCCCAAGGAAGGCCTGGACGTGTGCAGCCCCTGACAGTCACGGCTGACACGCTAACCCCCAGGGGATGGGGTAGGAAGCGGCTTTGGGAAATGATGGCCAAGAAGGCCAGGCCTCTTGAAGGAGACCGGGCCCTCACAGTGAGGGAGGGAGGACGCGGGGCGGCGCTGCCCTGAGCAGAAAGCTGGCCCTCGCCAGGCGACATAGGCAGGGGCGAGGGAGCTGGGCCCGAGCTCTCCGGGTCCCAGGTGGGGACCTAGGAGTAACAGCGAGACCCGCGACCTCACGGAGCTTGTATCCCCAGGAAGACAGGGCTGCAGCTCCTCACTGTCCCTGTCACCCTCTGGTCGGAAGCCTCGGGGTGCGGGCGGGTCCTGTCCGCCCCAGCTCTGGAGCTCTGCCCCGCACTCCTTCTGGTTTTGGCAGAAGGCAGGTCCCACTTCCTCTGAGCTCAGGCAGGAGCCCCAAGGCTCTGCTCTTCAAGGCCACAGGCCCTAGCTCGCTGGGCCCTCCTCTTCTGAGCCTGCGGGGCAGGTGAGGGCCTGTGAGCCAGTGCATCCCCGGCTTCCCCTGCACCACGGCTCTGCTGTGGGCAGGCGAGGACATCTCCGCCTCTAAGCGTGACGGTGCCGGGCGCCAGCGCACGCCGGCAAGCTCTGGCTCCTGAGGCTCACAGCCGCGCTCTCTGGCTGTGCGTCACTGCACCTGCAATCCCGGCGCTGGCAGTGTGGGGACAGGGACTTCTGGCCGTCACAATGGGCAGCGGTCAAATTGGCAAAAACACCTGCCTGACCCGGATGACAGAAAATGCAAAGGGGAAAATGAGTGGGACAGTGGCACTGGAGAGCACTGGTCAGGACGCGGCGGTCAGGGGCTGTTGGGGGGCAGAGAGCAGCCGGGTCACAAGCAGCTCACGGCCATGGAACCCCCTCTGGGAACGAGCAAACGCTTCTCTCCCAGGCTACCATCTTCTCGAAGGAAGCTTCCTGGTATCAGTCATCTAGAGTAAAGTCTTTTCCTGCCCCAACCTTGCCAGAATAGCCATTTAGTAACACATACTAGATAAGGAGCTACGTCAGGAAGGAACAGCGAGCTACATTTACATCTAGTCTGTCGGACAGGACTGTGACAGAGCCATCTCGCTGTTCTCTCAGGCGTGGGGACCTCTAGAGACGACTGTGGCTCAGAGGAAGGAGGGGCCAGGACCTCAAGGTGTGGCCGCTCCGCTCCCGGCGCCTCTGCACCTCTCTGCAGGGCTCCGGCAAGTGGTCGGCTGTCAGGCCCTCCACAGAGTCGCCGTCCTACGTGACGCTCCCCGTCACTCACCCTCTGCCTTTTCTCAATAGCCCAGGCCCCACACAGAGCAGAGGTGGGCCAGCCCTGGGACGGCCTCACCTTGCTGTCCTACGGGTGAGGATCCCTGGAGTCTCTCCCTCCTGAGAGAGCCTGGTCTCCCCTGCCCATCTCTGGCCTCATTTGGGGTCTGACAGGAACAGGACGTGTTTCACTTGTAAGCTGTTTTTAAAGCACATTCCTCAACTCAATGATGCCAACTGGGTTTTGAGGATACAGCTTGTCCTCGGGCAGCCGGGGGGCCCTATGTTCTCCCCTGGCCACCACCCCCCACTCATCCCTTTCTCCTCCTCTTCTCCCCTTTGCTGGTGTCTGTCTTTCCAGATATTCCCCGTTAGCTCACCCACTGAGGTGAGTTGAGCCCGGATGAGCCACCGGCACCCCATGTTGCTCTAAGTGCTGCTGGCAGCTGGGTGCTGGTCGAGTGACAGCACCTGGCACCGGGCAGGTGGTCCACAGGCCCTGGTCAGGAGTGGATGCCTCCATGTTGGCATGAGGAGGTGCCCTCAAGGCCACCCAAGGTCACAGAGAGCTCCACATGCCACCTGCAGCTGTGCGATGATGAAAGCAAGCTATAAGCAACTCCCGGAAGGAGGGAGGGAGGGAGGGACTGAGGAAGGGCAGCTCTCTCCTGAGTCTTCCAGGGACCCTGGCTTTGTGAAAGCAGACTGGGAAAGAAGAGCAAAAGAGAAAGAGTGGGAGCCTCACTGGATCTTTCAAGGGAAACAGCTGCTTCCCAAGTTAATGCCGGGAAGAACATTCGTGTGAGACTCGGGTGCGTAGCAGGGGCTTGGCTGGAAGGGCTGGATCTGGTCCACCTGCAGCCCACCAGAGCAGGAAGAGAACAAGCTCCACCCGGCCCCTGAAGTGCCCTGCCCACAGGCACCTGCTCAGCAGCCCACAGCCCACAGCAGGCCCTCGGCCACAGCTCTGCAGACTGGGGGGCTTCCAACAGGCAGACGGGTCTCCCACACAGCCCCTGCCTCACTGGGGTTTTCAAGGTAGAACACAGCTGGGAAGCTGACACATGAACCAGAGAGGCCAGTTTCCCCTAAAATAATACAAAACGGCAGCATTTGTGCAGATAGTGGACAAGATGGCTGCATGAATATGGGTGAGAATGAAGTGCTTCCTGCTTCTTTCTGACCCGGGACCCGGGTGACTCTGGCAAACCCTGGACAACTATGCACACACTGTTTTTCACGAGGTGGACCCTGTTTCCTGACCTGGTCAGTGGTATAAAATGCAAGAGGCCACTGCTAAGATGTATTCAGGACCAATTCTGCACCAGATGCCGGGCAAGGCACCTTGGTGACTGTCAGTGCCCACACGGGTGTCATCGGTCTTACGAGGGCAGAGCCAGGGCTCAAGGAGGTAATGCTGTGTGGCCAGGGCTGCCGTTCTCACCCCACTGTCCGGGAGATCCCGACATGCAGCGAGGCTCAGAGGGGCTGTGTGGAAAGAGCCTTTTGGAGGCCCAGCAGAGGCCGCAGTTCCCACTGGAACCTACTGTCTGGGTGAGGCTTGTCTAAGCGGGCACACTGCTTGTCCAGGCTCCTGCTGTACGTCCGCCTTAGGCACCAGCAAGGCCGGAGTTGCTCAGAGCTGGCACCTGAGGGGTGGCCTCCTGTCCCCAGCTTCTGCAGCAAAGGGGACACAGCGCTGTTCTCATCAAAACCCTGTTCCCCGTGCGCTGGGCTGAGGACGGTGGGCTGGTTCCGTGTCATCGGGCACTGTGCGCACCTGGGTGTGACCTTTCCACTACTCTGCATCCTGAGGATGGAAGCTCAGCGCACACACCGGGTTTCTCTGAGACCCCTTTGCCTCACAAGCACGGGGGTCACTTGCCTGCCACTCTCCCCCTGGCTGCTATGGCTCCCAGGTCTGGCCTGGAGCACTGGGAGGACAGCTCCGGGAGGCCTTGCCGGGACACGCGTGCCTGGCTCCCGCAGTGCAGTCCTGGGAGATTCTGCTCCAGAGACAGCACCGACCCTGGGCCCCCAGCGCCCGCCGGCTCCTTCACAAAGAGCTTGAACCCAAAGCCCTGACAGTTCACGCTGGGAGGCTGGCGGGCATCACGCAGGTGTCTTCACTCACTGGGGCTGCAGCTGCCGGCTCCCAGGTGTCAGCGTCCGCTGGTTTAAGGAGAGGACACAGCGCCTGCCTCTCCTCGGGGCTCGCGAGCATCACGAGAGGTGAATGCTGCACGGCATGTGGCATGGTGCCTGGGTGACACTCGAGGGACGCGGGTGCCGCCCTAATGGTGACTGGAGTGCTGCCCTGCTTCCCGCCCTGCTGACCAGCTGCGACCCGTCCTCCACAGCCCTGCCCGCCTGGGCCCTCCGTGATGACCCAGGGAGTCCTGGTGCACCGCGCGGGGCCCCCTGGCCACAGCCTCTGGGTGCGAGGGGCGCGCCGCTGCTCCTCCTTTCCTTGGCCTCCGCCAGCGCCGTGCCGAACTCTGACCGACCCCTGCCCTTCCTCTGCCCGGGAGGCTGCGCTCCTGCTTGGCGTTTCTGTGCTCTCCTCACCGCAGCCCCAGAATCAGCTTTCACAGCACCTTCAGTGATGCGGGCCCCGGGGACGGGCCCCACCCGGCACGCGTGCTGTCCCAGGAGCTGGGCTCCTGCCCTTCCTTCCTGGGCTCCAGGTTCAAATCCTGATAAAGACCCCAAGTCTGCTTCCCTGGAGAACAGGGCTCCCTGGCACCTGCAATGAGGCCGGGAGGAGAGGCAAGAGGATCCAGAGGCCTTGACAGACAGACAGGGCAGGACGCGGCCGGGGGAGGGCGCAGGTCGCCCCGTTTCAGTGCTCACTCACGTGTGAGTCGGGTCAGCCTGTAGCAGGGCCACTGGACAGCTGCTGCACAGTGGCTGAAAAGCAGCGATGGACGGGAAAGAGAAGGGCTCACAGCGAGGCGGGACACAGGATGCGGCTCTAGACACGTGGCATTCGGGGCCGTGGTGTCAGGGGATCACTCCAAGCGTGCCTGGCCGGGCGCCTGTGCGTGCCCATGTGTTCTGAGGGCGGAAGTCACATGACATGCCTTGGTGAGTGCAGAGGGGCTGAGGTTGAGTCTCTGGTGCGAACTCTGCTGTGTCCAGGTGCACGGAGCCCACAGGGTGAGGAGCCAGGTCCCGCCCAGGAGAGGAGCTGAGGGGAGGAGCCGCTGCCGCCTCAGGAGAGCAAAGCCCCTAGGCCGGCCGCTTTGCTAGTGCAGAGCCCTCTGGGATCGGCCTGGGAAGAACGGGCTGTGTGCTCCGCCTCCCCCCTGGGGGCCCTGCCCCGCCAGGTTACCTGTTGTAGCCCCGCCCCCCATAGCCCCGGGTTACCTGTGTTGTAGCCCCGGCCCAGGGCCGGCCACGGGCGGTGGTTCTTCCACAGGTTCCCGAGGTACCAGTCACTCTGGTTCTCCACCAAGCCCAGGGCCTGCTGCCCTGTGGAGCACAGAGAACAGCGAAGTCAGGAGGGCCGGCGGGCGGCCCAGGAAGTCACCGGACAGCGCGGACAGACCCGCTGCGCTGCGCTGCCCCGGCAGCTTCTGTAGCCGGCCCCGTGGAACCTGCGCTGACTTCCTCCCCTCCCACGGCTGGGCGGCCGCTCCCCCGTCCCCACTCCAGAGAAGCATGGCAGCCCGAGACTGTGGACTCTGCCCAGGCCGCCCAGACATCTGCGAGGAAGCCGGGGGCCAGGCCACCCCTCGCCTTCAGCCCTGCTCACTCCTGCACCCTCCTCCCAGGCCAGTGGCTTGTCGCCCTTGGTCACCATGACTCCTCGCCTCACTGCTTCGACTTTGCCTGCCTCGGTGGTCACAGTCGTGTCCCCCAGACCAGTGCAGGGAGGCCCGAGCTCCTCTCAGGAGGGTCCCAGCTCCTCCCGAACCCACCGCACAGCTCGAGTGCACCCGACATGTGACCTCTGGCCTCCTCCCGCTGCTGCAGCTCCCTGCTAGTCCAGGTCTTCTCTTCAGGCCAGTGAGAGACACTTTTACTGCACCTTTCACCCGCCGCTCCCTGTCTGAACCTCTCCTGCCCAGAGGGCTCTGTGTGACCTGGCTCAGGCTCACAGGGTGCTGGAAACCCAGTGCTGGTCGCATCTGCATCTGCGGGGCTAGGTTTCCTGACGGCCGCCCAGTCTCGGGACGCCTGACCTGCTCACTGTCCCGGCTCCCTTTGGGAAAGGACTGCCCAGGAGCTGTCCTTTTCCCAAAAGCCCCGGTCTGGTCTCCGGCGTCAGGCATCGCTAGGGCCCGCCTCCCTCCCTCTGTCCTGCCCTCCTCTCCCCTTGTGCTCTCAGAACCCCAAGCCTCTTCATCCCACTCCCACTCCCGACCTGAAGCCCAAACCTCTCATTTTCTTCTGTAATTCGCCGCGGCCACGGTACAAACTAGACAATGGCTCCAAATGGCCTGAAAAGGGCACTTCTGACTTCTCACTTCCCCAAGACCTGGACAATTATTGCCGCCAGCTGGGAAAACGGCCCGAGGCCCCACATGCCCAGGCCTTCTTTGCTCTCGGCAGACTTCGCTCCCTGTTCCTCCTGCCACCTGCCAGACTCATTTCCACCCTGAACACCCCCTCTCTGCCCCTCCCGACGACGACTCAGCCCTCCAGCCTCTCCCCCAGTGACCCCGTCAGCAGCTCCCCTGCCTCACCCTCCCTGCCCTTTGCTCCCCCAGAACCAAGCCCCGCGGCAATGGCCGTCTTCCCCCTGGCCCATCTGCACCCAGATGGGGATAAACTCCTGGAATGCTGCTTAGATTCTGCCGGCCTTGGTGGTCTCGCTCGTGCTCTGGCCAAACCTTACAGTCATTATGTACCAAAAACTTGTGCCAATAAGAATAAGGTCCGCTCTAAACCCCTCCAGTTTTCCTAGTGCTCTCAGGGTTAGGAATGACTCGCAAACAGAGCACTTCTGACCCTGGGGAGGACAGCAGCTGCCCTGCAGGAAAGGCCTCAGAGACCAGAGGGCCATCAGGGTGCAGTGAGCCCCCTCCTTCAGCAGGGACCCCAGCACGGGTGCGGGGCTAGTCCTGCCCAGGGCACGGGGTGGGCAGTACAGCAAGGCTGGCTCAGGGGTCTTCAGTGCAGCGAGGGTTCAGGCCCGACCCCATCTGCCCAGAGCCGAGCAGCCCACCCCAACTTCCTGGACCAGGCCGAGCTCGCTGATGAGGGCTCAGAAACTCCTGCTCGGTCTGAATAGGGATTCTTCCTCTCCCGTGATCTCTGGGAATGGGCAACTACACCGGGATGCAGAGCTGCCACTGTCCTCCAGGCTGCTGTCACAGGGTCCCAGGACACGTGAGCTGCTCCTTTTCCACACGGCCTCGTCAGGGTCAGGGACAGAGCTGGCTGTGTCCAGCCCACCTGGCTCCAAGCACTTTTGGGTCTCTCTCTTAGGGACGCACTCGGTTGGCATTTTTCGGGCACTTCACTCACAGACCCACCTCCGCCCTTGCAGCAGTGGCACCTGAGCCTCAGCCTCTGCTGCCCCTGGAGCTGCACAAAGGGCTCCTCAGGGTGGTGGTGGCCAACGTTCCCATTCTAGCTTTTCCAGCCACTAAACGTGCACCCTGGGCCCGCGCTTGCCTTCTGGGCTCTAGTTTTGATTCTCTGTAATGAGTAACAAGTCACCTCCTTTCTATCACGGGTTGTTTGACAGCATCTCTCCTGGGGTTTCAAAAATACCCTAAGATACATGCTAGTTTGTTTCACTTTATACCATGAGTTTCTTTTTTTCATTGATAAGAAAGTTTTGTCCTTTGTTTGTTTCTTCTTTGTAACAGTGAATCTTTTTTGCCTGTGATTTGGACTGAGTAACATTTTGCTCATTCTTTTAAGCTCACAATACACAATGTATTAACTATTGTTATTTTGTTTTATTTCTACATAGAAGTAAAGAAGAGCACTGTTTAATTTTCTTTATTAAAAAATGAAAATAAAATGTTGCAAATTGTCAAATACTGTTCAATTTGGACAAAGTCCTATTATTTTTACCAAAAGACGCGGGGCCTTATGTAGCTCTTACTCAATTGTTTGCATTTGCACACTTGTTTTTCCAGTCGACAGGTAAGTGCACGGGAAATAGTCCAGCCACAAGGTCCCTGGGAAGCTCAGTACGGCCGTCATGCTGACTCTGGGTGACAAACTCACAGGGGAGACAGGGTTCCCCTCCCTTCAGGAAGCCGAAGCTTCGCGGTACCAGCACCCACAACCAGACAGGGGCTGTACTACATGTGAGAGTGGAGGAGCAAACCAACAGCAGCCTGCAGAAGACACAAGCCTCCATATGGCCAAAAATCACACCAGAAAAAAACACTCTGCAAGACCTAGACATTAATTAACAGGCAGAAGTCTCTGGACTCTGGGTTCCTTCAGGCTCTGCCATTTGGCTTTTCTTACTCCAAGCCCCACATGCTGAACAGCAAACACCAATTCCCATCCCTGGGGCAAAGCGGGCAGGGTTCTGCTGTTTCCTAGAAGCCTGCTCCCTCCTGGAGATAGTGTGGAGATGTGCAAGTCTGGAGGAAGCGAGTCATCTGGCCGAGTCACGGAGACCGGAGTGGGCGGCAAAGGACACGTCCACCTGTGCGTGTGCAGGGGACAGAGGGTGCTCAGCCGCAGGGTGCCCTAACTCAGAGTCGCACCTGCTCAGGCCTTCAGCCACTTACTGCGAGTTCCCGCACCCGTCCACCCGGCAGTTATTAATGAAGTGCTGATTTGCACCGAGCACCATTCTGCAAGTTGTACAAAAACAGAAACAGAACAAAACCCTCAAAACCCAAGTCTGTCTTGGGGCCGGGCCACACAGAGATGCAGGGCGTGAGGGAGCCTCGGAGGGCCTCGGGGGAGGGCGCCCTCCCTGGCCCTGGCAGTTGTGGCTGAGGAGCAGCAGGGCACAGAGGCCCCGGAAAGGGACCCGGCAGGCCCAGGCCGGCACCCGTCCAAGTGAGAGGCTGTGTGCGAACACGGCGTCACAGACAGGACGTGGGAACGGCCGCTGGCCAGCAGCCAGTGGCGGGGAAAGCTGCGCAGTGACCTTTGTTCCTGGTGAACGGGAGGAGGTCGGGAAGGTGCTGGCCACATGGTGGCAGGGGTCAGAGCAGCATCCGAGCAGCGGCACATTCAGTGCGGCCCCTGGAGACACTGAGGCCGCCCCAGCCCTTTCCCTACTCAAAAGTATTACGAGTGCAGTGAGCGCCTGCCTTTGCTCACAAAACGGTCACTTCTGCTTCTAGAACTTCACCCTGCACAACTTCCCATGGCTGAGAGGGGCTGGGGACTCTTGGGGCGGCGAGGACCAGGGTGCTCAGCCACCGGCCGGGCTGGGGAAGGTCGTGGCTGCCTCCTGTGGGCTGAAGACGCTGTGGGCAGCTCTCACTAGCTCTGCCTGCCAGAGCGTGGCCGCTGACACTGGACACTGTCTGCCGCAGCTCGTAGCTGACAGCCTGCGAAGTCCCAGGTGGGAAATCTTTCCAAACCTGAATGAAAGCTCAACTCCACACAAGAGTGAGGACACACAGCAGGGAGAGCGACCCCGCACCCCAAACCCCAAATCTGAAATGCTCCTGAGTCTGCAGCCTTTTGAGTCCTGACAGGCTGCCACGGGCGGGAGATCCCACACTCTGGTGCTTTGTTTCACAGATGAAATCTGTAGAAGCATGCATTTTCAATAAAGGATCCTCAACTTGTAATTTTTTGCAACAAAAATTTTCCAGTTGACCAAGTAGACCTTTCTTTTAGTGTTGGCTTCCAAAGAGCTCAGAGTTCAGCTTTAAAATAAAAATCATGCCAGTGTTTAGCTCCGTGGTTCTGCCTCCTGCCTCGCTAGCACAAGGTCCTGAGTTCGATCCCCAGTACCAAAAAAAACCAAACCATGTAGAATTCAAAAATCCTTGTTATTTTTTTTTTATAGGTTGCCTAAAACCTTTCTTAAGATACAGTAGGTTGAGTGATAAATAAAGCAGAGTTGTAAACACAGGGACTGGTGAATCTTTCTTCTTGTGTTGAGCTCTGGCTGTGGTTTGTTGTAGGCCAGTTTTTAAAAATGGTTTTCCACTTTCCAGGCTTGTGGGCCAAGCTGAGGCCGACATCACCGTCACTGCCGACAGGACCTGAGATGCTGTCACTGGTTTCCTTCTTGGGATGGCTCCCTACTTCTGTGTAGTCTCCCAGAAGCAAACACAGTTCCCCTCCTCCCCGGGCACACTTGTCCCGGAGTGTGCAAAGCTGCAGTGATGTAGAGACCCAGTGGCAGCCAGCAAGGGGAGTCCCCATCCTGAGAAGCCAGGCCCTCCACGGCACGGTGACCACATGTGCTGGCCCTCGTGCTGTCTCTGTCCTGCTCCTGGAGTGTCACATGGTTCTGGCTAAGCTCACCAAGACTGACTTTCTTCTGACTTCTGGTTCCTCTTAGCATTTTGCCTCCTGCACCTTCAGGCAGTGGCCTGGGTTCTCTCCAAGTCTGCCAGGAACCTGGACCACTAGGAATCCCTTCTGGGAACTGGGACAGCCAGACATCTCTTGTTACTCCTGCTTCATGGTGAGTACACAGCTGAGGCTGTTTAACTGAATTGCATCGAATCAATGCTCTGGATGAAGCAGCTGAGATAATTCAAGGGTCAGATTCACAGGAGTCCGACTCAGATCCACTACCAAGTCACCCTCAGTAGAGGCAGAGAGAAGCCAACACCCCCAAGGCCACCCCAATTCTTGCCCCATGGAAGTGTTTTGGCCCCAAGGGAACACGCAGGAGCACTGAACTATGTGTGCCACCACTGGCTGAGCTAATAGAGGCAGGGATGCCCGTTTATACTCCAACAAGTACTTATCCTATGTGCAGTTTCCCAGGGGACCAAGTCCCATGAACCCATTAGTTACAGATTTGTTTACCTGGTGATCCTAACAGAGAGGTGCATACTGCTAAAACCAAGCCACAGATAAGCCCGTCTCTAGTAAGTATCAGAGCAACTCACAGGAGACGTGTGGGAGGAAGGAGGGCAGGGCGAGGATCAGCAGGTGGAAGGGCTTGGAGGAATAACACGGAGTTCTGCAGCACAGGGGGACAGCCATGGCTCACAAGAAGAATCGTCTATTTCAAAACAGCCAGGAGAGAAGACCGAATGTTCCCAACCTGGAGATAAATGTCAATGGTGACGGACACACCAAAAATTACATTGCATACTCGGACCGAATGTCACACTGAAGCCCATAGTGCATATGATTACTATGTGTCAATTAAACACAAATACATTTTCCAAGACCAGGTCTTAAAGGGGCAATGGAGCTGACACTAGGGGCCTGCCAACAGCGCTTCCTGTCTTTGGGGGAGTTTGGCCACATGAACGGGTGGACGTGCGGGACATAGAGAGGCTCCTGCGGCCCTACCTCCTGAGTATGCATGTCCCTGCTGCCTCTGGTGAGACTGCGTGCTCTCCAAGGGGGTGTGTGTGTGTGTGTGTGTGTCTGGCTGTTCCCAAGCCTGGCCAAGCCATCGCTTCTTGCTGTAATTCAGGGCTGTAAGTGTCAGATAAATATACTAAGCATATGGAAAGAGTTGTTTCTCAGAAAGCCTCAGCAGTGGCGAGCTGCTGAAACACTGCCACATAAGCCACTTAGGGAAGGTAGCAAAAACCTGGTGGGCGCTGCGTTCTAGCACCTACAGAGCAGTGAGTGAGCGCACGCCAACTCTGCCCTAAGCAGCTGGCGTCGGGTGTGCTGCAACGGGCGTGGGTCAGCGAGGAAGCAGGACACGCGGCTCCAATCCTGGGCTCCACGCTGCTGCCCAGCACCTCCACACACCGTGGCGCCCCTGTCACACGTGAGGGTGGGTCTGCACTCTCCCCACGCAGCGCCAGCTCTGTGAGTATAGACGAGCACTACAGTCATGCCACAGGAAACCCGAGTTCTAGGCCAGGCCAACTGTTGGGAGACCCAGGCCTGTGCTTCTCTGAAGGAGGCTATTCCTGCCCAGTCATCCTGACGGCCTCCCCGGATGTGGATGCTCGAGGATTCTGCAGCTGCCACTCACACTCACGCGTATTCCACAGCTGATTAAGGCGTAAACGCAATCATCGTCCCCGGGGTTCCAAACATTCCCCTACACATGTGGACTTGGGCATGCCTACCCACCCACTGTCGCAACGTTTTCCTTAGAGACAGGCAGATTTGGGGCACATCACTGTCATGGTAGCTTCAAAATAAATTTCTGGCGTGCTAGGCTTCTAAATCCGTGCCTTATCCCAGTGTGGAATAATCCTCAATGTCTTATAAAGCCCCCTCTGCTTTTTACCTTGAGCTTGATCTTTTCCATTTCAATTAACTTTCTGTTGAAGTGTCACAGGATGAAAGGCATCATGGAAATGGCAGAACCTGCTATAAATGCAACCTTTCAGCTCCCGGCGGAGTCTAATTCCATTCCAAGGACACATATTCTGACTGATGGTGACCCGGTCACTTAGGAGGATGGCTCCTCACAAGCAATCATTTTACAGAGCTTGTTCCCGGGGGCCACTGCAGTGCTGAGCTAGAACTCCTCATGCCATCCGGGCACCTCTGCCGATGGGCAAATCATGTGCCAGGGATGGAGCAAGAAGCCGGAGGGGGCCACATGGGAAGGCCTGGCCTGGGACAAAGGCCACTCAAGGTGGGAATTCTGCAGGTCATGGAACTTGGGTATACAGCAGTGCTTGGACTTGCACACCTGCAGTTTGGGAATTTCACAGCTACCACCAAAGCTAGGCCCCAGACCCAGTGTGTGCCCGTTTCCTCTTCCATGAATGGAAGAAAGTCCCTTGTACAGCACCACCAGGTTTAAGCACAGATGTGCTTAACAATGTACTAATGACCACCTTTCTGAATGTCATTTTCATTCTTAATTCGATGGACACTTAATTAGCATCTATGTGGTGAGACGGACAGTTCTTGCTAAGTAATTATGAGTACCGGCTGGTGCAAAACACATTACAGGTAGGCATAGGAGACACAGGTGCCTAAGATGTGAGATGGGACAAGCCCCACCAAGGAACTCAGGTAAAACCCAGTGGAAACGCTACAAAAGACTAATCCCTGGCAACTGGGGCCGGGGAGCCTCCTGAGGCAGGTGGTGCTTGTGCTGGGCCTTAAAAAACAAGTAGGAGTTTCGCGCCCAGAGCAGGAGGAGCAGAGCCCAGCAGAGACCTGCCCTGGGAAGGGAGGCTGTGTGGACCAAGAAGGGCAAGTCCTGGCCGTCTGCAGAGGCCTCGTCCTCAGCCTCTGAGCCTGACTCGTTCTTTGTCAGGTGGGGCTGATGGAACCCGTTGTGGCACATTCAAGGAGGAGGGAGCCCATCTATTCCGCACCTGGCTCAGTGCCTAAGGCTTTAGAGATGGCCAACACGGGAGCTGTGGAGCTTGACTGTTATCATTAGGAACTAAATCTAGAAAAGAAAGGTGGGCTCAAGCTAGAACACAGAAATCTGTTCTCCACTTGTACTCAGAGGTGCCAGGACACCTAATGTGCTAGGCAGAAGAACATGACAATAATCCTCGCCCTATTTATTCCTCTTCCTATCAAGAGTCACAGCAGTGAGAGCAAAGATAATAACCAGAAATGTCCACTGGAAACCAGGTGCTGGGCCCAAGAAGATAGGGATTATTACCTGCCCTCCAGCAGAAAAGGAAATGGAGGCATGGAGAACTGCATCCCTGCTGCCTGTGGACACACTGCTGATGCGTCCTGGAGCCAGGACTCCAACTGCCCCCCTGCACGTGGGGGTGTGGCCCACATCAAGCTCTTCGGATTTCACGTTGTCTGGTAGAGCTCAGGGCTGTGCAAGAATGGGACCTGACCCTCCAAGAGCTGTCTTGGCTCCAGAATCCTCCCTGCTAGGTCGTCTAGGGCTTTAGCCAGCACCTGCCAGCTGGGACAGCCCAGGTTGTGCCCATGATAGCACCAGACAGCAGTGCATGTGGGTCTTTGGCCAAAGCTCTGACTGAGCCCCCTCGATAGGCAGATGTGTGGGTGGCATCTGCGAGTGCAGGAAGAGGCCTTACACCGCAGGGCTGGCCTGAGATCTCGCTCCAGCTGGAGAGAAGGCGGCTCTGCCCTGACACACCTATGCCTCTCGCAGGCACACGCAGCACTGGCATGTTGGCGCTCACACACCATAAAGCTGTCTATAGCGTGGGAGGAAGAGAGGGAGATTCAAGAAGACAAAATGCCATTTCCTCTTCCATCACGCCGTCCTTACCTTGGGGGCCGATTCAGCTCCCTTGCTGAGTTCCACAGCTTCCGGACCACATCTTCATTACAATAATGAGCTCTAAGCAGGTGGGCACTGGGGTCCTCTGGGGAGGCTTTAGAGAAATACATGCACCTGGCTCCTTCTCGGGAGTGTCTCATTTGCCAATTTCCCAACTTTGGGGTGGATCAGGGAATTCGTCATTTTAAAGAGCTCCCCAGGTGCCTCTGTGTCTGACACTCTGGAGGATAAGAATCCCGAAAAAGAAAACCTGGCTTGAAAACCTCAATATGCTGCTTCAGACAGACAAACAAACAAACAGACAGAAAGGTCTGTAGAGGTGCATGTGTGCGCATGAGCAGGGACAGGTGATCGAGCAGGAAGGGAGGCCTCAGAGCCCACAGGGACAGGACAAGTGGCAGGGAACAGTGCAGTCTGCTTGTCCGGCAGCAGGAACACTGGTTTCCAAGAGAAAAGAAGACGGCAGCATGGAGAAGAGAGCTGGAGACATGGTCCGCTGGGTGGGAAGGAAGAACCAGTCACATAGAGGAAGACAGAAGTCCGTCCGCCTTGGCCGGCGTCTGGGTGTGCGACAGGATATCCGCCAAGACTTTGGAACTCTGGGCCACCCTCACATAGCTGTTGGCCAGAATTCGTGGCTACACTGTCAGTTTGAAAACCACCGTGAAGTCCTCATCTGGCACAAGCAAATACAAGTCCTATCCAGAGACCTGTATTTTAAAGTCTGACCTCAAAGAACCCCTAAAAATAAATTTTCAGGGAACACTGGTTCACAGCAGCAATGAAAACAAATCTACAGGATGCAGCACTGGGGGAGTTATAAGGAATGAGACTCCAAAAGACTCCTGGTTAGAATAATCACATACTGGAGTAATCATAGAACATAGGAAAGTCTGCTCAATATTTAAAGAAGTAAAAGGCTTTAAAATACATTTCCAAATTCTTTTACTCCCTTCCCTTTGAAAGGTAGGGTTCCCTTCCTGCTGAAGGGTTTGTTTCAGTGACTCATTTCTAAGGCACAGATCTTAGAGACAGACACGACGCCACATGACTTGAGTTAGGACATCCTCACACATGCTTTTCTCCCTCTCTGCTGCTCTCTGCTGTTCATGGGGAGAGGCCAGGCTCCACACTGTAAGAATACCCCAAGATGCAACTTGGAGAGCTCCATGTTGGGGACACACAAAGGCCCTGGGCTCCAGCAGCCACCAACCTGCCAGCAACGGGGGTGGGGTGGGGCGGGGTGTGAGTCACCAAAAATCCAATTATTTAGGCGAAGCAGAACATGCCAGACTGACCAGCTGTTCTGTAACAGAAGCCAGGAGATGTAATAAATGACTTGTTCGAAGCTATTATGTTTTATTGTAATTTATTATGCATGCATATTTAACTTCACAGAATATACAAAAAGTACAGTAAAAGAAGAGAAAATTGTCAAAAACGACCAGGTACATTTGAAAAGAAATCAAGCAGGAAAGCAGCAGAAATGAAAAATGATTACCAGCTGACTTATCATTGAAATAATGTGAGCTTCAAGACAGTGGAACAATACCGCCCCTGTGCCTGGAGAAAAGAACTATCAACCTGGAGCTCCAGACCAGGGAAAACACATTTCAATACGGCAAAATAAAGACATTTTTCAGAATTTCCAAACCAGATTTTACTGGTGGCAGATACTTACCAAGGGGAATTTTAAATGATATCCATATCAGGAAGAAGGAAAACAATCCCAGAAAAGAAAGTGGGTAAGGTGAGAAGGAACAGTGCAAACCGAAAACAGCAAATACACAGGTGAAAATTTAAGATGTACCAACTAAAAATTAGCAATCCCATCTACCTAATGAAATTAAAAGACAAGTAAGTTAGAGAATGCTTTGAATAATGAGCACGTGACTCAGTAGGAGTAGTTACGGACAGCACTCCAGAGGTGTTCCGGAGAGTGGAGGTGTGAATTTCAGACTCTAAATTAAATACGCAAGTGAAATTTCTAGTATGTCACTTTTAATCTAGTAGAGGTTAAAACTGAAATGAGGAATGAAAATTTGTGATCAATCCAAAGATGGTAAGAAAAGAAGAATGAGAAATGGCTTTGGGAAGAGCCAGAAGTTGCACTGTGTCAGGTCCACTGAATGAGGTGGATGAGGACACAGCATTATGTTTACATGAGCTGCCGTTCTTACGGATGGCGCTCGGCAGCCGCAGTCACTATACTTTTGTAAAGATATTCACACAAGAAGGCTTCCAAACTGCTTCAGAAAGTGGCAAGAATGATGGATAAGTATGTTCTAACCAAAGAAGAGTATTACGAAGGAGAGTAATGGCAATGTGTCTTTTACAATAATAAATTTAAACATTTACCAGATATTTTGATCATATCTTGTATCTTCTTTATAGTTAAAATTCTAAGTTTTAAAGGAGAACAGGTGAGGGGAACAGCACCACCAGCTACTAAGATGTAGCATAAGATGCAATGAGCTGCAGATAATGTGGTGCTGACACAGGGTTCGGTGGATGCGTGAGTGGAGCTTATCCTGCAGTGTGGGAAGGCAAGCTGGGACACGTCAGTGAGGAACACATGGTTACCATGCAATATAAAAGCACACCATCCACACCTCATGTATGGACGGATTCCATGTGATGCAGGAAGGAAATGCGAAAGACAAAGTTTTCAAAAATGTAGAATAACCTACAGTGAGTATTATGACCCTAGGTTAAAAGTTATTTTCTTAAACCAAATATAAAGACATGTAAACCATAAAGATGACAATTGATAAATTCAACTACATTGCAGTTTAGAACTTCAGTGTACTGCAAAGACATGCACTAGAACCTGAGCGATGATATTCACAACACATGAAATTGGCGAAAGCTGAGTGTCCAGAACATACAGAGGGGCTGCACATCAGTGAGGAAAAGATAGCCAACAGTTATAAACAGGTATTTCTCAGAACAGAACCTGCCAAGGAGCACACTACGACGCATGCCACCTCATTCCTGACAGAATAATGCACAGTACTGTCCCGCGAGGCAGCATGCTCCCCCGCCAGGCTGGCAATGTCTTCAAAACAATAGTGCACAAATGCTGGCCAAGACAGGAGCAATGGGAACGCCTCGTCACTAGGCTAAGGGTGTAAACCAGACTATCCACTTTGGAAAACCACTGGCAATCACTGATGGAGCTGAGTGTGAGTGTGAGTGAGTGGAGTGTGTGTGTACACATCCACTCTTATGTGTAGCCACGGAGGAAAGCCCCCTGGCAGACACATGCCCTAGGAGATAAATAAATCCTACCCACAGAAGCCTTGTTGGGAGTAGCCAAAAATGATAAACAACTAAATGTTCCATGACAAAGCAATGGATAAGCACGTTGTGTCTTAGTCATATGCAGCTGTGAGATGAATGAGGCCCATCTACATGCTGCAAAAGCAGTGCGTCTTAATAATTTAATTTAAGCAAAACTGACAAGTCCCAGAAGTATCCATGCAGCTAGCATGCTTCCATTTCTACGAAGTGAAAAGGGTCAGAGTAAGCAGTGTAATGTCTGGGAACATGGATGCTAAGTGGGGAGAAGGGCACGGAGATGCTAAGGAAGTCCAAACTTCATCGTAATGGGATCCTGGGAAAGGGCGCACAGGGCCTGAAGGGATTGGGAGGCTTCCGTCTTGGGCGGGTGGTGGCTACCTGGGTACTGGCTTATTACTCTTTAAACAGAGTATAAATATCACATATATTCCTGCTCATGTCAAGTCTGTCATAGTTTTAAATATACAAACAAAACCAGAATGGCAACCGCAACCGAACACAAGCCTGGGGCTGGGTAAAGGACGGGAACAGATGCTGCAGGGACGCTGGAGCCACCTCGGTTGGGCGCCAGAGGCTCTGTACGTGGCACTTGTACATCTGTCTGTGACCCTGGGCACGGCGGGGGACTGCTGAGCTGCTGCAGGAAGACAGGGCCCCCTCCCCCGGCCCGCTGAGGACGAAAGCTGCACTTCACCCCGGCCCCTCCCTTCCAGCCGCGTCCTGTGACACCAAGCGCAGGCACCTTCTGACCAGGCCGCCTGTCCCAGCAGGTCGCCTTGCTTTGTGCCGTCTCCTCCGGTCCTTCCGTACAGCTGGACCCCTGCTTTCAAGCCCCATTTACACACGACTCCGTGTGCATCGTGGCAGCCCTTGGTCCCTACTCAAACCAGGCCTGCTCCGTCCTCCCTCACTGCGGCCGGCCATTGCGGCCACTCAGCCTTCTCCACCACGCTGGCCTGTGCCCTCCCCGTGGTCACCAGCTGTGCTGCGTGGAGCCCCCTCCGCTCCCCGACCCTGCCCAGGGTCAGCTCCTCGCACTCTTCTCAGCTGAAGTTTCTCACTCTGCCTGGGTTTCTTTGTCCCCTCTTGGTCCCCAGGGTGGTGAGGCCTGCAGTCCATGGGGCACAGGGCTCAGAGGGGATTTAAGGTGGCTCCTGTGAGATTATTCTGTGAGCCCAAGCCCTGGCCCACCAGCTCTCTGGCCTTCCACATGGAGATGTGAGCTCTCCTCCTGCAAGCAAGGTGCCACTGCCATCCGCATGGTGTGACCCAGCCACATGGGTGCCCGCCTCGCCTGGGCTGAGCTGGCAGGTGCCACGCCCTGAAGTCCAGGACTCTGAGCTCAACGAACCACTTTTCTTCCTGGGTGGCCTGCCCAGGCACTGAACTACACTGACAAACTGCAGATTAACAACCTTCCTTTAAGTCCCTCTCCAAAACTGCTCCCCGTGGCTTGCTCTCTTCTCTGATCCTGTACCTTGGCAGCATCCAAGATGTTTACATATGCACACACACACACACACACACGCACACACACACATTCTCTTGCCTCTTTGCATGCTTGAACACATCCTTCTGAGGGAGCCTCCTGTGACTTATTTATTCCTCCATTTCTAGGGCCCAGCAGCATCTGTAATGCAGTCATTGTGCACGCAGGGAAGGAGTGCATGAAAAGGCAGGATGGATTCTTCGGAGACGCTCCTGCGATGAGCTTGGAACCTTCCTGTGATCTTGGGTCTCTTCCCCCTCTCTGATCCTCTCCACACACCCAACAGCTCCTTCCTCTCTCTCTTTTTTTTTGATACCGGGGATTGAACTCAGGACCTTGAGCTTGCGAGGCAGGCATGGTGCCACGGAGCGAAATCCCTGGCCCAACAGCTTCTTTCTCAAGGCGACATCACTACCTCAGCCAGGGCAGCAGGGCAGCAGTCGGGGCCGCGCTCTTCCCAGTTCTCCTCGTTCTCCCCATTCTGCATCCCCGTGTACTCTGCGTTAGTTCCTTCATGTTGATCCTATTTTCCCATCCCTTGTAGAAGAATGAGCTCGTTCCAGCTGTCTCACATGCTCCGCCGGGCAGACAGCAACTCCGACGAAACACAGGGCGGCCTATCTTCTCTTCTCTGCCTACCTGCCCACAGCTATCTTGGGGTCTGCACAGACTGCCGGACTCTGCTCAGGGTGCCTGGTGCTGACAGCCCCTCAACAGGGAGGGACAATTCAAAGGGACGAAGAGATCACAGTGAAGCTACTGACAGGAGACCCGCTGATGATTAGCAGAAGTGCTCCAAACTAAGCACCATCGCCGCACCTGTTCCTCACCCTCAACCTGTTGCATTTACCAGGGTTTAAACCAAAGCTCATCCATAAAGAAGAAAACTCCAAAGAGAAGGCCTTCTGAGTTTTGTTCAAAAGATTCAAGTTCTAAAGCAGGTCCAAGCTTCATTAAGTAGATGTGTTGATGTTCCGGGAAAGCAAAGCACAGGGGGCCAAGCCACAATGAATTCTGCCCAGCACGCTTTCAGCCCTGTGATATTTCACTCATCGATTTTATTGTCGAATGAAAAGGCACTGGTTCCAAATGGCATTTACAGAGACAGATGGGGAGTGACCTAGACTTCATTACCTGGGGTTTGCTTTCTGGATCATTTTAATGCTACGTGGGTGGGAAGCAACAGGGGGACTCTGGCTGCTGCGGCTGAGGTCCACGCTCCCCAGAGCCTCAGTCTTCAACTTCCTCTGCCCACCCTGGGTACCAAGGAAGGGCCGGTCTCAGCGCTTCCCCCATCACCTCTTGACATGTGATGCGAGCAACTTTTTGAGACAGTGTAGGAGAGAAGAAATATAAAAGGAGCCCGGTCTCCACCGGTAACACCTGGACGTGTCCCAGCGAGAGGAATTAGCTTCCACAAGCTTGGATGTGCTGCCGGTCGGTGCCCGGACACAGAGCCCAGCCTCTGCTTAGATCTTTCTCTTTCATCAGAATCCTCATTTCCTCTCCAAACCAAGGACTCCAGCCCCACTCACACGGTCCCACCTCTCCCGGGTTTCAGTCCCTCCACTTGGCGTTTCAACCTGAAGTCATCAGGCCAAAACCCAAAGGCCTCGTTTTCCTACTACACTTCCCATGTGTAGGCCGCACATCATGCGCTGCAGGCTCGAATTCCCTTGCCAAAATCTGACCAAGAATTCCTTGGGAAAGAAGCCCCGGCATGAACCGAAACTTTCCTGTGAAGAGGCGTCCTGCACACACATCCACCTCATCGTGCCCAACAGTCAGCTCCCAGGGGCCCAGTCATGTCCAGAGGAGGCGCCTGAAGTTGACAGCTCCATCTACGTGACCCGGAGCAGCGGGCCTGGCCGGGCCACACCCAGCTGGCCACTGCCTCCTGGGAAGTCCCCTGGGTCCCCGTCCATCCTCGCCGATTGCTGCCCGAGTCCAGACTCCACCAGGCCTGCCTCGGACTCAGTCTCTTCCCCGGCTCGGCTCACATCCCACCAGACCACCCTTCCTGCACCCGCAGTGCTGCACCCCGAAGCTGCGCGCTCCATCAGTGAGAAATCACAGCGTCCTGTGGGACTCTGCAAAGGCACGCAGGCCCCTGTCGCCGAGGGCTTCGAGCCTCAACTCTGATTGGCTTCCGCCTGCGTGAACAGCCTCCCAGCAGGGTCAAGGCTCCGCCCTGTGCAGGCTCATGCTCCAGGACCGATCGGCATGAGCAGGAGCTGCCCACACCGACCCTAGTATCTGCTCCTTCGCTCTGTGGCCCCTCTGCCCACACACAAGCCCGTGCCCATGGCCGACTCATGCCTGGTGTGGGCCCGGCTGTCACTCACTCCCTGGAAGGCCCTGCACACCTCCCCATCCACCTCCCCACGAGGCCAGGCCACGCTGAACTATCACGCAAGGCTCTCAGTTCCGAATGCCCATCCCCACTCTGGCCCAGCCCTCCAATCCGAGGCCTCACTTCGATTCAGCTTCACAAACCCAGCCGAGTATGAGGCCACGGACGTCACACGCCCACTGTGGATGGAGCCAAGTGAGCAGTGATCTGGCTGTAGGACTCTGACCACATCGCCTGGGCTCCCTGATCCTCCAGCCGCACGTCTGAGAGAGAGGACAGGAAGCGGGCGGCAGTGAGGGCTCACGTGGACTTGTGCATGTGGTGGGGCATGGCGACATTAAGAACCCTCCTTCCCACAATGAGATGTTGCTGCTGAAGAGGGCAACACAACACCGAAAAGTGCAGAGGCAACAGTAATTGTGATGACGGTCCTCGCTGCCACGGCGGTTGTCCTGAACAAGACATCCGACCGAGTCCTTACTGTGTTCTCTGGGTAATTTCTCACTGGTCTCTTCTCTCCCTGCTCACTAATTCCTTGCATTTTATTCATCTCTCGCCTCCCACCTCTGCGCTTCCCTTGCAATAAGGCCAGCATGAGCCATGCTGGAAGACTGGTTGGACTCAGACACAAGGCTTCCCAGGAAACCCCCATCTCAGGAAACAAAAAAGTCATCATTTTATAAAACAATGATACCAACAGCAGTGCTGCTTGGAGCCAGCACGGTGAGCCACCAACACAGCGTGCCTGCATCTTTCTGCACATGGGAATCCTACCTGTGGATGCCGGGGCAGGACTCTTGTCTTCTAGGGCAGTCATTTGGAGCACTAAGGGGACCAAACTCATCTGGCTTGCCTGGAAATGAGCAGATTCCAGGACACAGACTTAGAGCTAAAGTAGGGACAGGGCCAGGGACACTGGCAAGTCAGCGAGCTGGACACCACACTGAGCAGCAAGACTGAAGAGCAGGGTTCTTGCAGCTCCTCACGGCCCTCCGTACACACAGTGCCGGGTGCATGGGAAGTGTTCAGACAACATTAAATGAAAGGGAAGAGAGGGAGGAAAAAGGGGCCATCTTTTTAGAGTTATAAATATTAATTCCATTCTATGTTTATGCTCTTTCCTAGAAATTCATGGCTAATATCCCACTGCCCTGAGATCTGAAGGTATGTTCTCAGGGGGTTCTGCAAAGTACTTTTCCAACACAGCTTTGAAGGGGAAAGTAGGTTGGCCTGGCTTCTGAAAGGAAACCGTAACGTCACAGGTCATGGGTATCAAGGATGCGTCAAGGTCACTGATCAGAGGACTCTTTCACGGGAAGGGGCTCCGCCATGTATGTCGGCTGCTGCACTTAGTTTCTTTTAAAGGGAACCTAAGTGGACAGGTGCCACATTTAGGTGCAATGCGGAAGACGCAGCACCTCCCCTGTGCCTGGTGAGCCTTGAGCACAGGCCTTCCCCGCTCCCCTGTGTGCATACGAGTTTCAGTTATTGCTCCGCAGGACGCAAGTCCCCTGAGTTCTGGGGAGGTGGTCCTGAGTGTCACCTTGAGCAGCTGCTTTGAGATAAGGAGTAAGTAGGAAACGGCTCTCTCGGATTCACTGTGGTCACAAGAGGAGTCCAGACGAAGCTCACAGGAAGATATGGAGTGCAGAACAGCAGGGCGCGGTGGCTGCGGGTGTCCCCACAGCAGATTCAGCTGACAGAGGCTGGCAAAGCCCTGTGCCCAAACACAGCTGCTGGTCGGCAATCCTGGAGCAGCTCTGCTCTGTTCTCTGAAGAGTGGACACAGGCGAGAAGCCTCTGAAGTGACAGCGGGACCCTGGGTGATCCAGCACCCTCTCTGGTCAGACCTCACCTCTCAAGACCTCAAGCCCACCGCCTCTGGGAACACAGGGGACAGCGGGGTAGCAGCGGAAAAGCTGAACTTGGGCAGGGGAGTGGTGAGCTCTCCTCACTGTAACTCAAACAGTGAGTTCACAAGCTCTTCCAGGAATCTCACCAAATCCGATATTGAAGGTGGCTTTGTGGTGAACTAACAGGGTAGAAGCCCAAGTTACAGACCTCTGATTCTGACTCCCACTGCTCAGGTAAAGATGGCAGTAAAAGGATTTACAGGATAGAGGTTATGAAAATGCAGAGAGAGAGAGATCAATGCAGAAAATTGTCTAGTCCTGATCCTGGTACTCAGTATCTGCCATACTTATTTTTCCCATAGTTTTGCCAGGATGGAATTCACATATTATTATTATTCACAGTGAGTCATTCTCTCAACCACACTTCTGGTGCCCACGTACGGTCCAGAGCCCATAGTGTGCACAGGTGTGGTTGGCACATGCTGTCATTTAAATAGGCCTTTCATTTCTAGTCTGTTTTCTGGCCCCACACCCAGGGAATGACGGGTATTGATTATGCAGCCCCCAAAATGTGAGCATCGATGGCTGGTATAAGTGAAGAGGGTGGGATGGGAGACCCCACAGCAGTGCCCATGTGGATCACTAATCCAGCACAGGGTGTGCGCAGGACCTTCCCCGTCCAGGAGGATGTCGGGGTGCACTGTGCCCCCTGCCACTCCCTGGAGCTGGAGGGCAGAAAGGGCCCGAGAGCTGACGGTGCAGAGGGCCCACTCTTGCTGGGGCTGCCTCAGGAGGCTGGCATGAGCTCGCTCTCTCAGAAGTCAATTTCCTGAAAAAATCTTTCAGAGAGATGAAAAAGAAGAGCTCAGAGCTGGGTGCCACTGGTGACAAGTGGAGTCCGAAGGCAGTGTTCCCAGGAAAGCCCCACCGGACACCTGCAGGGGTCGGTTCTGCCTTCTTAGATGGAGCTGAGTGGGATCAACTGGCCACAATGCCATAGCCAGCGTGGGGTGAGGCCAGTGGGTCCCTCCTAAGGAAGTGCTCACCGGGCCACTGAGCGGAAGCAGACTTTGCAGTCTCCAGAGGGCTCTTCGTGAGAAGTTTCTCTTTGATGACTATGTCCTCTAAAGAATGGTGGCCCAAACTCCCTCTTTGTCTAGAAACCATGTCTGCTTGTTTCTTAGGTTCCACAAAAGATGAAGGAGAATTTTGTCTATCGGTACTGCAAATTAGATAAAGGAAGGACGCTTGTCCTCATGGGGCCGTAATTTCACATCCTGTAAAACAGTAAAAGGGTTCAGAATCCCCGAGAAGCTTGTAAACAAAGCACTTCCAATCGTTCAGTGAGCTCCTCTGAGCTCCTCTAACTGCAGGAGGGAGAGGGGAGAGGGCAGCTGTTGTTTAGGAACTGGGCTTTGCAGTTGGCTCTCTGTACCTTGGCCAGGTCAGTTAAACTCTCTGAACCACAATTTCTTCATCTGGAAACACAATGAACAGCTCCCTGTGAATATCAGATGAGAGAGCAGGCAGCACTCCTGGTGCAGCCCCAGAGGAGTCCAAGGGTGGCTGCCAAAAATTTCTTTCCTTCCCTCCAGCAGAGGCACAGTCCACGTTACCCAGCTGGCTCTTGGGATGCTCGAGAGCTTTGCTAGTTATCTGCTAGGAAGTCTTCTCCTTAGGACATGGACGTTGGGGACTGTGGGCAGATCCCTTCTGCTTAGTGGAGCAGGCTGCCTAGGAGTTGGCTCCAAGGACTGGCGCCTTCCTGGAGGACCCTCCCTGTTCACCAGTGTTCCTGGGAGCACACTGTGCCTTTCACTTATTTACACCTGAGTTCTGAAGCCAACTTTCCTCCCAGCAAGCAGGTGAGCTGCACAAGCAGGAACTGGATGACTGTGTCCAAGGAGGAGGTGATCTGCGGCTGGGCTTGTCGGGGTGCCCCCAGGCACCACTTGCTGCCACCCTGGGATGACACCTGCATCACATTTATTAGACAGCCCTGACATCGCCTCACTCACCTGCCAGTCCTATGCCCCTTCAGAATAGGAATGGGGTCTTGTTTACTGGTATCTTCCAACACCTTGCGCAGAACCTGAGGGATGCTCAATAAATGGCGGGCAGATGGATACATGGATGGAAGGTTGGATGATTGGACGGATGCATGGTTGCATGGTGCATGGCTGGATGATGGATGGATGGATGGACAAACAGAATAAGGAAACAGAAGGGGGACAAAATGGTTCCAATTCCAGTGGCACATAAACCCCAGTCACTCCCTTGGTCGTTCGCCACTCATTTCTGTAGCCAGCAGGGCTAGCACAGCACATATAGTGAAGAAGAAATGAAATGCTTATTGGATGAAAAGATGAATGACTGAATAAACAAACCAAAGCCACCACTTGGAAAACTGGGTGTGAATGATTACCTCTCACTGACAAATCAAATTTCTCCGAGACTACTTCCTGATATGCTTGCTCTTCAAAATCATTAGGATGCTTTAACACTCAAGCAAATTAAAATGGGTGGTGAAGGATACTAACAAAATGCACACCTCCTGTAGGCCAAGCAACGTACAGCATTCAATGACAGAGACGTGACACTGTGCCCAGCCTCCAGGAGCTGTAAAATCCCAGATCAGTGCCTAAGCTGGTCCCAGAAGGGTGACCACAACAGGGAGAGGGAACAGGCATCCACAGCGGCTTCTCACCGGTGAGGAGCAGGGCCTGCCTCCCCGCTAAAGCACACAGAATGACAGTGGCAATTAATCCCTCTCTGATCCGACGTCAGAAATGTAAGCCTCTTATGATCCAGTAAAACAAGTTTATGGGTTCTTCTATCTGTCTCATGTCTTGATGTATTTTTTAATCAAAAAGGATAAGAACAGGAAGTCAGGCGGGTATAAATTTCCTGCTCCACTCCCTGTTCTCTGCCCAGTGGGCAGAGCCGCATCCGTGGCTCCACACTGACTTGTGGTGGTTCCCTGCTGAAGGAGTGCTTTCCAGGATGCAGCTGCAGCTACAGGCACAGTCCTTCCTCAGGGGCCGAATCCGCATCTCCGGTAACTTTGCATGCATTTAATCTTCACTTCTGACGACTTAACAAAAAGCACCCCTGTTGTGAACTGGCAAACTGCTCCAAGAAAAAGGGCAGCCTGCAGTCTTGTCACCTACAGGTGATTTTCGGATGTCATCATAGGTTTTTAGTCCACGCCCATGCACACAGACATTATTCTGACAATAACAGAACAATGCAAACATTATTCTATGTTTTTACTTACTTTTGTAACTGATCTATAAATTTATCACCGACATTTCCTATGTCAGGGTTCGACATTTCATGCACATGTTCGTTATTCTGCTGCACAGACAGACCAACATCGAACAAGTCCCTGTTAGAGCAAGTTGGCATGTTTTCAAAAATATTCTCGTTATAAACAGTGGTAAAACTGTTAGCATCTTGGTGAAATCCTTATGATCCTTTGTGCATAAAATATATTCTCCCACACACACTGTTTCATAATGTTAGCATTTTCCAAAGTCACCATATATTCTTCCACATTTTAGTGTTGCCATTTATTCTGCTTAATGGACATGTAATAGTTATTAAAAATGACTGCCTTTAAAAAATAATGGTACAGGCTCCTTGTTCTCATCTCTCGCGCCTTCTGAGGAATGAAACTGCTATGTCAATATACGCATTTGAACTTTAGATTCGTTTTGCACTGCTCTGTAAAAACTCTCATGGGATTTACACTCCATCCAGCAAGGAGAAATGTTCACCGTTTTCTTACCTTTACTATCACTGCCCATGCTTAATCTCTGCTATCACTAAATTTCTTTCTTCATGTGCTAAATGACTTATTTGTGCTCACTTTTTCAGGGAAAAGCATCTGGGTCTTTTGTCCATTTTTCTGTTTTGTTTTCATTGATCTGCAGGAACATTTTGCATAGTGAAGTACTTACTCATGAGTTTTCATCTGTTATGGAGAGTAGCTTGTTTCAAAACAAAAAGTACTGGTGCTTTGGTTCCTCCTCCCCTCCATCCTCAGGATCTGCCACGTGTAGTTTCTCTCCCTCGCTTGCTGCTCATACTTCGCTTGGGGAGAAATGGCGCTGGGCGCCGGGTGTGCTGGGCCCGTCTGTCCAGGAGTGCAGGGATTTCCCCGAAGTGGGTATCCCGGGTAGACCCTCCCCGAGGACCACCCCCAACTGTGGATGTGGGCACTGTAGAAACTGGCTGTCCAGCTGGCCCAGCCAAAGGCAGGCTGTGGCCACCTCACTCAGGACAACACAGGCTGAGTGCATGGGTCACAGACAGGGCCAGGAGTGCAGCGTCAGGAAGCCAGAGGCCAGCCAGGCCAACTTCTCGAGCCCCAGCCCCTGGCCACCTATGAAGTGCACATCACAATTCCGTGCCCCTGCTGCGCAAATCAGCTCTGCATCCCCGGAAGCGTCTCCCCAGCTGCTCCATGCACTGCGGTCCCTGGGCCAGGAATTGGCTGCAGCCCCAGGCCGCAGCCCCGACACAGGCCTGCAGCAGCCTGGCTGCCCTTGCTCTTCCTTGCAGCCCTCTCCTTCTCCGTCCGTCCTTGCGTTTCTTGGCCCTGCGCTTGGTGTCCCTCGGGGGTGCTCAGCCATGCAGCACCGGAGCTCAGGCTGAACAAACTGAACAGCAGCCCAGGGGACTGTGTCTGTGGACCTGTAGGACTGCTTTCTGCGATGTCCAGAGAGGGCCTCGCCAGTGGGGAGCAGGCACTATGGATCGCTTCCCCCAAGGAGACTTCTCCTTTCCAAAGAGACCAGAGATGATGGAAGGGCCATGGAGGAAAAACCCTGCTTCACTGCTCCTGGTGACGGTGATGGCGGGGTTTGCAGCGAGTGGCTCTGGGCAGGGGACCCCTCCGGCATTGGGGAGCCAGGCAGGCGGAGGCCCAGTGCGCGCTGCATGAGACTTGTGTGGTCTCTGCTGCTGGGTTGGCACCGTGGCTCCCGTGTTGTGTTCTAACACCGTCCACTCCTCCTCTTTCCCAGTTGTCAGCCTTCACCTTTGCAGGTCTGGACTGGCCTGCTGCACGTGTGGCTCTCACGTAAGCTACAGCACTGGGGTTAACTGGGACAGCAGGAGGACAGCAGGGAATGGGAGGCCCACGGGGAAGGTCGCTGTCAGTGGTCTTCCCTGTCTGTCTCCGGCTTTCTTAGAGATGGGTTTCTATCTGCAGAGCCCCTGCGGCTCCGGGTTTTATCACAGTAGCGAAGTGCTCAGAGTGCAGTGGAGCAGAGCTCAGGGACACAGTGACATTGGGGTGGGGATGTCAGGCCATGCTGGTCACTCTGCTCCCGGGTCCAGGGAACCAGGCGAGGACTGCAGAAAACACAGGAGAGCAGTGAGGGGAGGCTGGGAACTGTGGGACTGCTGTCCTGGCACTGAGGCGAAGCTGGGGTGGGGACGGTGGTGAGGAAGCAGCCGGGGACTAGGGAGGAGGGGTCGACAGAGAAGACAGACACTTGTGACAACCGCTGCCCTCTTAACTGTACCTGCCAGCCACTGAAGATGCTGCCTCACTAAAGGACGATTACATTTTCTCCACTCTGATAAACTGATGGCGGAGGGACAGTGGGCCCGTGGCTTTTAGTTTCTGGGAGAGGGGTTGGCACAGGACAGGACCGCAGTCTGAGAGGGGTGACAGGCAGCGGACCGGCCGCTGTGGCCCTCGGCCCGATCTTCAGTCTGCTGGCCCGGGATGAGCCCCATGCCCAGGCACTGAGAGGTCTTGACCTGCTCACCTTTACCACATGAGTGCACACGGCAGAGAGCAGCGGCCTGTGCCGGCCGCCACGCTGCTCTCCTACGAGTCCAGTTATCTTCGGGGGCTTCCACGTGAGCCCTTTCACAAGTGCTGCTGCCACCGCAGGAAGTTGGGACAATGAACACCCTGGGGCCTTGGGGACATTCGATGTCTCGGGATAAAACATTAGTGAGCGACAGTCCTGAGGTCCCTCTCACTCCATCACACCATCATCTTTGCCTAACCAGAGATGCTTATGGGGCCAGGGGCCGTGGCGATACAGAGAAGAATGAGCCATGGCCTCTCCCCAGGAGGAGTCTGGACTTCGTGATAGTGTAAGAGTCTTTCTCTTCTAGAACAACGTCATGGTGATTTAAGTGTAGGCCCAGGACTGAGCCAAAAAATCTTCCTGTGAATCACACTTGGAAAGAGGATAGTGTTTCTGGAAAACAAATGCTAAAGGGTGATGAATTCCTCTTTTCCCATCCACCCAGAGCGTCTGCATCTTAAAAGCCTGGGGCAAAGTTAAAGGCCAAGGACCAGGCAGCTGCAGGAGAGGAAGACAGGGGCCAGGAGGCCTGGGGTACAGACGCTTGCTGGAGCCCCGCCTTCACCATTCTGTCGCTTACTTTCCTGTGAATTGTCAGTCCAAGCTGAGAACAGCGCAGTGTCAGGCCACGGCCACCTGGTTTCTCTGTCCACGCTCACTCCCTGTCTCCTCTCACTCACTGCAGTCCCTGTCATGCCAGGGGCCAGCGTGACTCTGGTGACTTTTTTTGGTGTGCAAAAATTTATAACACCAACTAGAAATAACTGTAAACCCATTCGCTAGAAATTGTCACTGCTTATATTTTAGCGGATAGTCAATGACTTCCTGTCAATTGGATGTCAGGCATTTGCTTTTGAAATGCTGTTCTTTTTCTGCCCCATCAAGACTGTGAATCTGGGTTTTAAGTTAGATCAGTGCCCCAGTTCTACCAGTGGGTCCAATGCTGAAACACTGTGAGCCTTCCCTCTTCTCCATGGCATCTGGCATCCTCAGCCTTCCCTCTTCTGCCTCAGTTTCCACCAGGGCACATATGCCAGTTAATCTTGATTATCTACTTGATGGGACTGCGAGGCCCCTGGAGAGGTGACTGGACTGTGAGTGTGTGAACCCGCTGATGAGTTCACAGTTACGAGGATGTGGGGCTTAGGTGGAGCAAGGGAGTCATGGGGCGTGACCTTGGCAACTGTATTGGGATCCTGGCCTTTCCTTCTCTGGCTTTTTGGCCATGAGTTGAACATTTCCTGCACCAGGCCCTTCCACCATGATGTCCCTGCCTTGGAGCCAGATTACCATGGACTGAACCCTCTGAAACTGTTAGCCAAAATCGATCTGTTTAGGCTGTGGGTGTCAGGAGTTTTGTCCCAGCAATGGGAAAGCTGGCTAATCCAGATATACCACCCTAATCTAGCACCCCCCCCACAAACAAATACATGTATGTGCTCCCCAGGGGAGAACATGGCTACATGAGGTCGGAGTTTGTCTGTGGTGCTAACTGCTACATCTTTATGGCCCAAAGATAAAGCGCTGATGGGGAAATACGAGATGCTCATCCCAAGAAGAGCAAATGCTTCTCTGTTCAACAGTAAAGGACAACAGTCTGAGTATCTTGGATCCAAAACCCTGAAACCCAAAATGCTCTGGTCCCCAAAATAACAGGGTCCCTCAATCTGCATTGTAGAGGGGCCAGCACTCGACCACAGCCTTGTGGACTGTCTCCGGGCACGTGTGCCACAGAGGGAAAGAAGGGGCAGGCGAGATGGCGATGCTGGCCTGTAGGTGTGGCCTCTGCTGCTCCTGTGGCTGGTCGCCCCATGACTCAGCTCCCCACTGATGGGAATGGCAGGGCTGGAGGTAAGTGAAACACAAAGGCTCTCCATCTCTGCTCTGTGCCATCGCGCAGACTACAGGAGAGTCAGCGTGGGATTCCTGCCATCCTGGGTAGCCAGAACAGCAGGGTTTGAGCTCTCATACCCGGCCTCTTCCATACACCCGTTTCCCAGCAGTTCACCAAGTGCTTCTGCACAGATGACCTCCTTAATTTTATCCACTGGCTACACAGCCCAAGCTCTCCAACTGAGCACGCACTTCGAGCCAGGAGTGTCCTTACGATGCGTGACAGAGCCACAGGATGCAAGAGGGCAGGCGGGGAGCAGCCTTATGAAGGCTGTGAGATTTAGGCAGCTTCAGGGAGTGGGGGAGGAAGAACCCCAAGAGGTGGGAGTGAATTTCCACAGACTCCACCTGAATCTCACTTCAGCACTCCTCCGCCGGCTGTTCCTCCCCACCAGCCCGGGGCACTGCGACGGCGCTGCCCACCCAGCTGCCCTTACGGCCCCCGGAGCTTCCTCCTCCCTCCGATGGGCAGCACAGACGCCGTCGCCGGGGTGAGCTTCTCCAGCAGACTCCTTGGAGAGCTGCTGCTGCAACCCCCACAACCCACTCAGGGGACAGCACAGCATTCCCTGTCTGGCGCGCCCAGGGGTTACCTAACTGCTGCTGTTGTAATTCTCTGACTTCTGTCAAAAGGCCAGATCTGAATTGCAGTTACAAATATTCCTTTCACCTAGATTGCCTCGGGCCCACGGGAGTGAGCAGTGTTTAAAGGCAAGCACGCGTCGGGGCAATGGCAGCTTTTGCTGGTGGAATTGTCCATTCCTTTGCCTGCTCATCCACCTGGCAGGAAGGTGCTGAGTTGCACTGTCCACAAGACAGGGATCCGGGGACGGGCAGAGGAGCGGAGCGCATTCACACTGGAGAGAAGACGCAGTAAGCAGCGTGGGAAGGACAGAGTTGCCTCCCGCCCCTGCTGGGCCCTTTCCACACGGGTGACAGAGACCGCCCACTCTTCTTGTCGGGGCAGGGTGCGCTCCCCTCAGCACAGGGCCTGCAGGCTGCGTCTCCCACTCCCTCGTGACTCGGCTCAGGACCTCGGACAGCGGCTGGCTTTCCAGGCCTTTTCCTCTTGGCCCAGTGGGTCATGAGAGAGGGTGCCAGGCCAGCTCCAAGGTCGGGACCCCTGTGGGCCACAGGGACACGCTGAGAAGGTGCGGCCTGCTGCTTTGGCCAGAGGTGACTTCGAGGACTGGGATAAAACTAACTGAAACCTGGAAAACCAGGTGCTTCCTGGCCCGGAGTCCTGGGAGCCCCAGCCTGGGCCTGCACACGGGTGAGGAACCTGTTCGCGACTTGCTGGCCACAGGGGCATCTTGGGCCCGGAGTTTCTGTATCGGTGAAGTGGAGACAGTGGCACTGCCCCTCAGCCTGCCACAAGGACTGAATACACGCTGCCATTTACTGAGCATTCACCACGGGTGCCAGAATCCAACTTAATTCGGCTGTGCTGCCACATGAGCTCAGAGGCGAGGTCCGGTGAAGGTCTCTGCCATTTCTGTCCCCAAGGGACAGGGACTTTCCGAGCCATGGAAGAGTTTTGGGCTCTAGCAGACCCACAGAGCACAGGGCACATAGAGACACCCCAGGGTGAGTTGCCTGAAAGTCTGGAGTCATGCCATCTAATGCGACAGCTGCTGGCCACCACTAGCCATTTAAATACGAGTTAGTCACAGTTAGGAGAAAGGAAAACTTCCTGGACTTGGCAGCTGCATCTCAGGGCCCAAGGGGGACCGAGTCAGGCAGTGTGGTGTTAAATATCTCCAAGGGGCAAAAAGCTCCACCGGGCGGAAGCTGTGTACAGAAAAATCAAACATGGGAAAAGAAATGAGAGAAAAGCCAGGAGGGAGCCGTGGCGGTTAATTCTGCCGAGGTTTGTGCAATGCTGACACATTTTCAGTAAGTTTTCGGGCCAACCCGGTGCTGTCCTGCGCAGGACTTGCTGGGGTCCTGGGTGGCTTTACAAGACTGCAGCAGGTGTCACTGATGGTGCGGGGCCGTTATGAGGCGTTACATTTTCTCCTTACTGACTGGCCGTTTGGAAAGGTCTCACGGAATCCACTTCCGCAGCCAAACGGCCCCTCTGTTCCCTGACAGTGTTAATCCTGACACTGAGTGCTGTGACCTTGCGAGCCGGGAACAGGCCCCTGACCCTGGGACATGTGGAGCTGTCCGCCCGGACAGCCTGCTTCTCGCTCCTGCCCTGCCCTGCCCCCTGCCCTGGGCCGCAGACCTCACCACAGCCTGAAGCTCCAGGCCCCTCCCTTCTCTGCCTTCTGTCCACCATGCTGCGAGCAGCTGTCCTCCGCCCTTGCCTCTGCCCTGCTGCCTTGCTTTGGAGCCGACAGCTGTGGACCAAAACCTTCACACACTGTGAGCTAAAATAAAGCTCCCCTCCTTTCCATTGCAGGTGTCGGGTATTGTGTCCCAGCGCTGAGGCAAGTGACCCAGTCACCCCCAGGATGCTGAGTCGCAGTGCTGCTCCAGCCACGGCTCTCTGCCATCCACCGCTTCCACAACTTGGCAACAGCCCAGGCGCCTTCCCCCTTTGCCCCTTTCTCTTTGTGCCCTTTTATGTCACATCTGTGTTTCCTGGGACCAAGTGAAGGGACCTCAGTGGCCGGGCCAGTCGTCACCAAGCTGACACCTGGACTTGCGTCTCTTGAGCCAACGGGGTGCGTGCGGCACATGCAGCTGTTAGTGCTGGTGTTCAGTGTCAGTCCCCATTCTGGAGCTGATTCCGAACAGAGTCCAGCGCAGGTGACTGCAGCAGACAATTAAGAGCCAGCTGGAGCAGGATGATGTTTTCTTAATAGCTGGGTTCAGCTAGGCAGGGCTGGGTCACTCTACCCTCCTCTGTGCACGGTAGGTGAATAAAGGCTGTTAACAAGATGAATGTGTGCTCCCAACCAAGCCATCCCAGCCAGCCAGGACTCCTCACTTTAAAAGACAATGCCGGATGCTCATTTCAAAGTGAGAGAAAATCTGGAAGATGAAAGAATCTGCTTGAAATTTCCTTTTAATGAAAGTGTTGTTCCTCCTGGGACTTAGCTCTGCCTGTGCAGGGGAAGTCACCAGGGGCCGTGCCTATGCAATCAGCATTTATCTCAAGTCAGGACAGGACCGTGACTTTCACAGTCCCACTCTGGCGCCCAGCACTGGGCAGGTGCTAAGAGCGGAGCAGAACGACTCCCTCTGCCCTGCTGGGTGGCGCTGCAGAGCTGAAACTGAGCCAGACTGAGCTGCAACAGAAAAAAGCCGCTGTGAGACAGGGCTGAGGGCCTAACCTGCAGACAAGTTCAGGGGCAGAAGCAAAGCATTCCAGAGCTGCCAGGACGCGAAATTT
This sequence comes from Heterocephalus glaber, assembly GCF_053883595.1. Lineage (NCBI taxonomy): Eukaryota > Metazoa > Chordata > Mammalia > Rodentia > Bathyergidae > Heterocephalus > Heterocephalus glaber. The sequence goes on from NW_028258357.1 coordinate 24,012,870, forward strand.
TCACAGAGATGGGGCTGAGCAGGGAGGCGGGGCTCGAGGGCTGGGTCTGGATGCAGTTTTGAGGGTGACGGAGAGGCTCTCGGCCACGTCCTACAGAGCGGGCACCTCGCAGGTGCTGAATGACGGAGTGAGGGCGGGAAAGACCAAATGCAGGTGGATGCTCAGGTTAACAACAAGACCGATGGGCCGGCCAGCACGCCACGGAGGGAGAGGCCAAGGAAAGCTGCAGGCGCGTCATGCCTGGAGACAAAGCCCTGGCAGGAGAGGCACAGGTCCCAGCCCAGGCCACAGCGGGCCACTCAGCTGCCCAGGTCACGTGACCAAGAGACGTGGGGAGGTGGCCCTGCCGCACCGGCTCCCCTCAGGCCCGGTCTCCTTTGACAGTCCCCAACTGTCCTCAGGGAAGGCGATGTCTCCAGTTTCAGCAGAGGAAACCGAGCATCTAAGGGACACATGCAGGATGCTGAGCACCCAGGAGGTGGGGTCTTTCCGCAGTGAGAGGCGTGCGCTCGCGGACTCTGGCTTCTCTCCCTCGCACGGCACCTGGCACCTTGAGGAGGAACACAGACCAAACCAGCCTGCCAGGGAGGGGGTTTGAGTCCCACAACAACCGCGTTCCTGTGAGGAATTGGAGCATATACATCACACAGCTTTCTCAGCCCCTTTGCTCCCCCTCTATGTCCCCTCCATTTGCCAAAGATCTTTCTCCCTGTTTCCTATTATTCATCCTCTATTTTGCTCTTTAATTTATACTTTAGGCTTCTCATATAGGAGAAACCACGTGATAGTTAAGCTTCTGTGTCTGATTTACTTCACTGAACATTACGGTCTCAAGATGCATCCATTTTCCTACAAACGACTCCAGTTTATCTTGCTCGATGGCACCCGAGTGCTCCACCATGTGTAAACACCGTGTTCCTTTATCCATTCATCTGCCGATGGACACACGGGCCACTTCCAAGACTCAGCCAGTAGGAGCTATGCTGCTCTGAGCATGGCTGTGCATGGATCACTGTGACACGACGACTTTCAAACTTTAACTCTTTGGGGAAGATGGCCAGAAGGGGAAGGGCTGGGTAGAATGGAATTCCTATTCTCAGTTTTTGCTTCAACCACTTGTGTACACGGTAAATTTTACCTCGGAATATGTACAATTGCTTGTGCTTTTACTGAAAAGCGTTTTGATCTCCTCATCACTTGGAAGGCCACGCTGTGTCCTGGGGGCTTTGGATGGAGCGAGGAGTCTGCAGGGCAGAGGTGTGCTGCTGCAGGGGCCCGGGCACTGCGCTGGGAGGCAGCGCCTGTGCTGGCTACTGCCTCTCCTGGTCCCGATGGAAATCACCTGAGTGCCTCGTGAAAGTCCCATTAAAGCTGCAATCATGCTTAATAGCGGGTAAGTGAGGAAGATTACTAGCCTGGTACATAACGTGAAAGACTGAGAAAGAACCTATTCATGCTACTTTCCTGCACCTCTGTCCAAATTCATGTCCCTTGGAGCAGGTGTTTTTCCTAGGTTCACAGCGGTCCTTATGGGGGGATGTGATTGCTCTGCCCAAGGGCGATGCCAGTGGAGTCCAAGCAGGGCCTGGACTTGGTTTTCTTGGATGTCCCCTTAGCACCTCCCCAACACGGGCACTGGGTAGTCCTGCTGCACCTATGATGCAGGTGAGGAAACTGATGACACGGGCAGGGCAGGGTGTCCCAGGTGACTCAGGTGGGACTTCCTGGGGCAGGGATTCCTGCCCAAGGTACTGCGTTCCAGAGCCCTTACTCTACACAGGAGCCCAGGCAGCCTGTTATATCCATGGTCCACATCTGCATGCACAGCACTGAGCCGCATCAGTGTGAAGCTCTTGCATGTGTGGCCGGGTTTGTCTTCTGACTGGCTGGCTGGCAGGTGTGCCACTCACATGTGCCAAGCTCACGGTAGCTGCTCAGGTCTCTTACCAACGGTGATGAGACTTTCCAGCTGACGTGCATACAGGGGTAAACAGCCCTGGGAAATGTGCTTTTTAAGTTCTTTGGCCTTGAAGCCAGGTTTGCACATTAATTTGTAGATACCAGTGATGCCCACAGCCATCTAGAGCTCCGCTGAGGGAAGGCAGCCTTGCATGGTGGTCATGCAACGAGCACAGGAGCCAAAGAGCCCCAGGTGTGGGTCTGGGATTCTCCCACTTCAAGTATCTGAGTCCTGAGTATCGATCTCAGCTGGGCCCCAGCTCCTGCCTGTAAGACAGAGCCAAAACCCTGCCTGCCGGAGCTGCTGCGCTGACTCACCAGGATGCGACTCCTAGGCCCAGGGCTCCTGGACAGCTGGGCACAAACAGAAGCGTGTTGGCTGTGCTGAAACACTGCTCAGACCCCTGCATGTGAGGGCCCAGGCAGCCCAGACACACAGCTGGTACCAGGAATGGCAGCAGATGCCAACAGTGATGGCTTCACTAACATGTACTTTAATTGGCTAATCAATAACATATCGGAGATCCCTGACATGTTATTAAAAACCTCTGCAGTAGGTTCCAGTCTCCTGCCCAGTGCATGATGCAGGGCTGAGGAAAAAATACACTAAGAGACAGAAGTAAGAGACAGAAATTGGGGGCCAAGACAACCAATGCCGGTGCAACCAACAGAGGCGCTGGCCAGTGTAAGCCACTGATTTTTACTGGTAACCAGTGGGGTAAAGAGGACCTCTGTGCAAGGGCAGAACTACATGCAAGGATGTGCAATCGTGCAGTTTCTATGGAAATTAATGTAAGCAAGGCTCCTGAAGGGCAAGACAAAGCATTCTCGATTTAGCAACAGAATAGACAAAATACATGGCTGTACTTAGAACACTGTCCTTCTACTTAAGAAAGTTGTAGTTGTTGGGATGGAATTTCGGTGCGAGTTGCTATGACCTCGGCAAGTAGGCATTGGCTGGACTCACTTCGATAAACCAGCCGGCTGTGGGGTTGACTCTGTACAGCCTGCTTTGGGCATGACCAGTATTCAGTCTCCCACAGAAACATCCAGATCTTAAATGTGCATCTTTTGAGCAGTTTCAAACTCCTTCCCCATCAGGTTCTGCATGGTTTCTTCACAACTGCCTCTGCAGACAGGTAGCTCAACCAATACCAGATGCATCGTGCAGTGACTTGAAAGGTTCAGATGATGACGGCCCTAACAGGAGGCCTGACTCGGCTGGAATCTGCCAGGGCTCTGACTGCCAATCTGTTCCTCTTTGCCCTCTGCCAGGGCTACTTCCAAGGAGCTGCCAAGTTCTGCACAGTGCAGTGGAGAGACAACGGGCTCGTCCGGGATCCCCCCGGGGTGTGGGAGGGCAGGGGACCGATCTGTTCTCATGCCTCCATCCTCTCCTGGCACTGCCTCTGGGGGACAGAGCTGCTCTCCATCACTCACTCGCCCCAGGCCAGGTCTGAGTGGCTGTTGTTTCCTTCCTGTCTGCTCCGCACTTGCAGCCACTGGCAGAGCTGCTGGCTCCGCCCTGGCCCCATGGCACCTGCTGTCAGGGGACTCGGGCTGCCTTGCTGCAGCATCTGATCCCCGTGCTGAGAACACTCCTCCTCTGAGTCCTGCTGGGCCAAGCCCTCTCATCCTCCCTGAGTGTGGTATCACCCTCTGCCCTGGGCTTCTCGCATCCTCCATAGCATCGACACTGGGATTATCTCACTGCTTATGTTCCGCTGGGCCCCTCAGCTGTCTTGGTCCCCTTATGCAGTACGAGTTCAGGCTGAACATTTGTATGTAATCTGAAAATCCAAAATCCAAAATGCTCCAAAATCTGAAACATTTTGATCGCTGATGTCCCAAGTAGAAGACCCCACGCCTGACCTCACGTGACAGGTCGTGTCACTTGGGACTCAGCTGCACAGTGTCTTGTTATGTACATGCAAGTAATCCAAACCCGGAAAACCCAGCATCTGCAGGGCACCCGGTCCCCGTATTTTGCTGAGGGCCACTCAGCCCATGCAGAGCGCACAGGCAGAACTCCTAATGCCAAGACCACCGCACTGCAGGGATCTCAACAGAGACCAGAGCCAGCTGTGAACAGAGGAGGCCAGCAAGGGCCACGGTCACCCAGTCTCTCCTGGGGCCTGTATGGTCTGAATGCCTGTGCCCCCAAAGTGACACCGAACCCTGATTCCCAGGGTGACCGGGTCCTGAGCTGGGCCTTTGGGAGGTGCCTGTCACGACACAAGGAGGGCCTTTATAAGAGGCCCCAGGAGGCCCTGCCCTTCCGTCACAGGAGGGCGCTGCAAGAAGTACGGTCTGTGAGCCAAAAGCAGACCCTAGTGGACAGGACACTGAGTCTGCCAGCCCTGGGGCCTGGACTTCCAGCCTGCAGCACAGTGAGGAGAGAACGTCAGCTGCCCAGAGCCACTGTCTGGGGCCCTGTGCCACATCCGGACAGATTGGGACAGGGCTAGCTGATGAGCTTCGTGCACTCTGTGGAGGCATCCTTAGACACATCCAACTTCCTCTCTAATATACCGGGCAGATGCACACACCGCCCTGTGCCTCCTCGCAAGTCAGGGAGATAAACAAGCATTCAGCTCTGCTTTCTTTTTTATTTGTTTGTTTCTGCTCTTGTCCATGAAAAGAGGAGGCTCTTTCTCAGTTTCCTGAGGTGCCTGGCTTCCTACACAGAGGGCCTGCATCCCAGATGCAGGAGCAAGGCCAGCAAGTCCGGAACAGGTCCCGTTGTGTTTCACTCGAGTATAGTGAACTCTCTACGCGCAGGGGGCACACTGTCCGCTGAGGACAAACACACTGCTGCCCGCCTGCCTCAGGGTCTGCGTGGTGCCGCTGTTACAATCAGCCTCACACTTCAGTACTGAAGACTCAAATCCGATCACAGCCAGAGCGCGGGGCCGAGTCTATCACTTTCTCAGTGACCTGTCACGCGGCAAGTCATGACAGGCAAGCGCAAGGCCTGACTACCGATGCAGGCATACTATTTATTAACAGCACTTCCGCCTTTGTGCCCGAGCTTGGCTAAGCACTGAGTTACTGCCGGTAACTGCTCAGTGTTGGAGAGGAGCTCGTATGTGCCCGGCCTCAGCCTGGGGGGACAGTCACAGCCAGGAGCTGAGGGGCAGAGGCAGATGCGGCTGGTCCCTCAGAGGAGAGTCACTCAGGGTGGTCAGGATGCCTCAGTCCCAAGGCTGGGGCTATGGGCCAGTGATTTGCTGTTGCTGCTGAAAGCGCTACGAGTGTCTGGGAGCTGCCCTCCTGTCCTAAGCATGTTCTCGACACCCAAGGACTGGCGTTGCTTTCCTTCGAAGAGTCTGATTTTCAGACAAAGCCAAGAATCCGTGTACTTCCAAATCTTGTAAATGAGATGGGTGTAAAAGAGCATAATTAAGGTTTGTTCTTCTTTAAAAATAAAACAGAGGCTGGCAAGGTTTTAACTGTGCTTTTGCACACAGCTCTGGGGCTACAGACACCCAGGCAAGAGCCCCTAACTGCACCTGGCCTGCTGTTTTCCTGGGGAGGCCGGGGCCTTGCAGCAGGTGGACTCCGGTCAGAGTGGACCCCAAGCTCAAGGCCTCTGCCCTGAATGTGGCCCAGAGTGGCCTTTGTAGCAGGTGAGCGGGTATGGGCTCCTCCACTGCTCCTCCTCCCTTTTCCTGGTTCCTGCCAGGTTTAGGTGCCCATCTGACCAGGGCCACTGGCACCATGCACTTAGTTACTGTCGGGATTGGCAAGGGGTGGCCAGGACGTGGCCTGAGATACATGTTCAGAACAGAGTGCCGGACTCCCGCTCCAGACAGTGCTGACCGGTGACAGCCAGGAGGGGACCATGGAGAGCGAGCCAGACCCCTGCTACCTCAGCCCACTGGAGCCGCCCGCCGGCCCTGTTCAAGCCAGGCTGGTGGGAAGTTTCTCCACTTGCAGTACGAGGAGACCCAGTGTCTCTGTCTCACGGGAGCCCATACTGCAGCAGATATTAGGCAAGAAAACCGTCCCCAGCATTTTATATCACAAACATACTGTATGTACTACATGTACACTACAACACGCACATGATGCATGCATGCAAGGTGATGTGTAAGTCTGCTGACTTGTTTCCTACATGAGAGCTTCTCCAGGAGAAATGGGGTCTGACTCACCTTGGCACTCCAGGCTGAGCGTGTGGCTCTGCCGACAGCAAGGTGCTAAGTGGGCTATGCTTTTCTCCAAAGACCATCAAGTGTGAACTCTGGACACTCTCAGACCACGACAGAATCAGCAGAGCACTCGATTCGTCCCCACCTCCCAACCCCTAATCTTACCTGTCCAGTTATGGAGATGAACTCTCTCGGGGCCCAGGTTGCTGACAGTTAAGGCAAGAGGAAAACACCACGCCAGCAGGCAAGGTGCTGAGGGAGAGTGAGTGGGCCAGGGCGGGCTGGCCATGGAAGGAGTGGGCCCCGTGCTGACCCCTGCCTGCTGGCCTTGTTACTGTGGCTCCAGGCAAGCCACGTCACTTCCCCAGGTCTCAGGTCTTCATCTGTAAGCAGGGTGAGCACAAGACCAGGCTGGCACCACTCGGGGACCGTGTCAAGGCTGTGCGCACAAGGTGGTGGTCTGCAGAGAGGTGCTGTCAGCACGAGGACTGCGTCACCATCCTTATCGGAACTTGAGTGTCAGCCAGCAGAAGCCGGTCCACGGTTCACGGAGGAATCCCACTGGCACCTACAGGAAAAGCTGCCACTCCGGAGAAGCAAGGGGCAGGAGCTCGTGTCACCATCGCCGGCCAGGAACAGGCTCGGGAAGCTTCTGCGGAGCCACCTATGGTCTCCCGCCCAGCGCAGGCTGCTGCCCGACAGGCCGGAGTGCGGACAGGGCCTAGAGCACAGGCAGGCGACACTTCAAAGCTGCCCTAGCAGCCGCTCACGAGAGGAGCCGGAGTGAGTCAGGCACAGAGCTAATGAGGCTCCTCTTTTCACCATTCGCAAAAGTTCATTCCTTAGTCTTCAAGGCAGCCTGGGAGAGGGCTGGGCAGGGCGCTCCGCACCAGAGCAGGGCGGGAGAGGCCGGTACAGAGGTCGCCTCTGTCTGTGCCAAAGGAGCCAAGGCCGAGGGACAGGAATCTGGATGCACACCTGTGAGGACAGGAGCTCCTCAGGGCGGGAGGCTGCACGTAGGGGGGTTGACTGACTTCCACACAGACCAGGGTGCGGCTGCCGGCTGCACTCTGAGCTCCTGCTGGCGCCTGGCAGGGGTGGCCCCAGCCACCCTGAACCTCAGCTGCTCATAGCCAGCCGCCCACAGGCACAGAAGCAGCACGGCAAGCAGACACGGAGGCTGCCTCTGCCACCTTCTGAGGGTGGGCTTTGCTGGCACCTGTGTGGTCCTGGAGCTGGGGCTGACCTGGGCTCGAGTCAGGTCGCTTCAGGAACCACACAGCCCAGCTGCTTGGTGCAGTCAGTCAATCCCACCCGGTGAGGTGCTGAGCTGGGAGAGGAGGGGAGCAGGGAACGGTGACCAAGGAACAATGCGGTGCCTTCAGCAAATGTTCCCCGTCCAGTTACCAGGGGGCCTAGCAACTCTGTCCTGGAGAAATGAAGACGCACATGCTCACAGGATGCCACAGCAGTGCTGCTCGCTGCAGCCCAACACAGGCACCTTAACGCCTGCCTAGTGACGGATGACAGAGTAGCCCAGCCACAGGACATAGCCCCTGCGAGGGAGCCGAACAGAGGGGGCCGCGCCGGAGTCACTGCACTGCAATGAAAAGTCCAGATGACAGCCGCAGAGGTGAAGACAGATCTGCAGCTGCCTGGGCTGGCCAGAGGCGGGTGCTGCCGGCTCCAGGGTCCTTTCAGGAGGACGGAAAAGTTTTCAAGTTGGATGGCAGCGATGGTCACGCAGCCCTAAACGCACTAAAAACCAACGAGCTGCACAGGGCAAATGGGTGAGTCTCAGGATACATAAAACACATCCTCCCAGAAGAGGATATTGACTAAAAGTTCAAACCTCGCAGCCCAGAGATAGGGCTTCAGATTCCAGCCCTGCTCACTGCGTGCTGGCCACCACGCTCTCTCTGAGCGCTGGGTGTGCGGCACCAGCCACGGGCCCCTCAATGGCCCACCACCAAAGATGCCCCGGGTCATGGGAAGCCGGCAGCACATCTCCCACACGACGCTCACGTTTACAAACCACAGCGTAGGTTACAAACATCTCTGCAGATGCAGTGGCTTCTGAACAGCCATGGCACTCCAGGGCCCAGGGCCGTACCACAGGTCACAGCTCCACTGCTCGGGCCCATCTGTCTGTCTGGTCTGGATGTGAGGACAGCGATAGTGGCTCCCTAGGCTGGGAATATGAACGAGGGAGCGGCTGCTGATGTCTTTGGCTCGTAGGGCTGAGGGGACCCACAGGGGCCCGCTGGGCTCCACAGCCAAAGCAACCTGGCACACCAAAGGGAAAATCCCATGCCGTGGAAGCATCTCACGCACACAGTTCCTCGTGTGATCAGACTTGGGTCCCAGCCTCGGTGCATGTCTAGAGCTATCAAATATTCCAAAGTGAAAAACACACATCCCAAATCCCGAACTCTTCTGGACATTTCACGGAAGGGACATTCAACCTCGCCATGCTGTACCTGGAGGCCGGGGCCGGCTCAGCGGGCGGGGGTGGCAGGCCTCGTCGGCCGGTCACCGGGACTCCCCTCTCGTAGGTCATCATCCCTGCAGGCAGGACCGTGTCTCAAGTCAGACCTTCCTGAGGGTGCTCTGAGCGCCCCACAGCTGGTTTGTTTACACATTTCTCACGCAGGGCCAGGAGGCAGCTGCTGCTCTGAAACAGTTTCCCAATCAAGCCCAGCCAGAAGGATGCCTGCACCAGTAGAGCAGCCCCGAGTCTCCCGGTGCCAGAGACCACGCTGCCCAGGCTGGGTCCGGGGACACACAGGGCTGCTGTGGCCTGCCAGCGACCCTCCTCTGCACCTCAGCCAAGCCTGTCTTGCATAACTCCACTTGGGAGCAGTGAGAGGCGCAGGGAGTGGGATGGAGAATCTATGTGGCCACAACTGCATTTCTCTCTTCAGTTGCAATTCTGGTAGATGTCTGGGTCACCTGGCCCTGGTTTAGCAGGCTGCTCACCTCCCTTATAACCCTGAAGAATTACTTGGGCAGCAAAGCCAAGCAGCAGGCAGGGCACTGGGGTAGACATTGGGGCAGCCAGGAGCAAGGCACCGCCTGGTCTCCGGGATTCAGAGGCAGAGGGGAACAGGAAGTAATGAACAGACGGAGTCACAGGTCACGAGAGTCAACGCCACAACCCAAGCACACACAGGCCCAGCCTGGTGATAGTCGAGGAGGCCTTGCGGATGAGCTGGCCTTGGGCAGCCGAGGAGCGGCATTCCTCGCAAGTGGCTGGCGGTGGGAAGGCAGAGGGAGCGGGAGCAGGCGAGCTGTGTGGTTAGCAAGTGGCCATCGCAAGCCCATCGTCTGTCTAAGCCTCAGGTCCCCGATGTGAATCCTGCACAGGGGCTCTGCACGAACACCTGAGGGTGGAGGCGGAGCTGGCTGTGTGCCCAGAGGAGGAAACGCCACCCTGCAGGTCGGGTGTGACGCTGTGATGCTGGGTGAGCTGTGCCAGACACCCCAGGACAAATTCTGCATGGCTCCGTTGGCACAGGTGCCAGCGTGAGTCAAATACCCGAGCCAGAGACAGTGCGGTCTCCAGGGAGGGGGCAGGGTGGGGCAGACATTTATGGGACCGGAGGTGGGTGGGGGCGCCTGAGTCAGACAATCCCTCCCCGCCCCCACGCTTCTGACAAACGTCCCCAGCTTTATGGGTCTGGGTTGAAGAAAACAGAGCTGAAACAGCAGTGTTTCCCTTTGGTAACTTGTTCCCTCTCCTAATTAACAAGACCCCAAGCAACTCAACATCTGCCAGTGTCAAAGCTTCCACAGCTGAGCTTTGATCATGTGGGACAGACAGAGTCTACACTGGGCAGGAGAATTTCACGCAGCCAAAACCCGACGATGTGTGAAAATTCCACCCGGAGCCCAGGACTGCCAGGCAAGGCGCCACCACAGGAATGGGAGATGGAGCGGGGTGGGTCCCGAGCAGCCTCTCCCCTCTCCCCAGGCCTGTGTTCCTGGATAATCAGGCGGGAGGAGACTGGGACTTCCACTTGAGAAATGTCCTGGAAGAACTTCGCATTTGGTGACTCAACACCAAGGCCGACGCATTTCATTTTTACCTGAAAGTGTCTTCCTTTGGTTCTCCTGTTTCCCACTCAACGCTCCAGTGCCGCCTTTGGATGTCCCGCTCCAGGATTCCTGCCTGGTTCCTGCATCACTCCATGCTTCCCAGACAGTGGTGACACACACTGGCCGTCCCTGCAGGTGCAATGCGGGTCACCTGTGGGCCGACTCCCAGCTGAAGTGGCCACTCCTGGCGGCATGGAACGCAGGACTGCACTGTTGCTCCAGCTCCACACGGCGGGCGTCACGGATAAAAGCCTGCACCCGACTGCGATGATGTTTGCAGAGGAGGAGAACATGGTCAGAAGAGGCACAAGGTGAATTCAAATGGTGGGGACGTCTTTGAACCACAACTGTTGTCCTCTCTGGGGTCATCAGTGTTGATTACTAACAACCACCCCCGTGACAAGTGCTGGCAGTTCCTCAGCTGCTGATTGGCTTCAATTTACTGCTCTGATTGTGTGGTCACAGGTAGGCATCTGCTGGGGGAGAGGAAGAGGAACAGGTGCAGCAGCCTCAGCCTGTGTCGTCTGCGGGTGCAGCTTCGCTGGGGCCTGACCTTCCAGTTAGGTCCGGGTGGGGACCGAGGTGCTGGTAGGGCTGGGTATGATCTAGCAGCTCCCCCTTGCTCACGTGGCTAGGCCCCATTGGTACCATCGAGGCAGGCTGCCTCTGCCTGCCAAGTGGAGGCAGGGTCTGTACCACAAGGTGAATGGGAAGTGCGGCTCTGCCCAGCAGACGGATGGCTACCGAGACAGGGTCACGGCAGGTAGGGGCCAGCCAGCGTTCTCCCAGCATCTAAGAGCACCTTGCAAACGCTCTGCTCTCCTTCCGACCACAGGGAATCTCAGCAAGGCCACGGAAGGTCATGGCAACTGCAGCACCACACACTTCCTGGGGCTTCGCCGGGCTGCGAAGGTTCAGCAGGGATGACCGCGTCCCGAGGGCCACTGTGGAGCCTCACCTCTGATTCTGCTTTATTTCCTTCCACACAGACTCAGAAGGTGTGAATACAGCACCTGCCTGCCCATGAGAGAATGAGCTGTGGCATGAGCAGTGGCAGCCTGCCTGGGGCTGAGCCCTGGTGCCCTCGGCCCCACGCCAAGAAGCACGAGGACACCGTCCTGACCCCGGAGGGCCCTGCAAGGGCGGGGATGACCCCTCGTCTCCTCTGAGCCTTTCAGACTCTGACTTACTTAATCGCAGCAACAACCCTGACAGCCGGGATCTGTGCAGACGAGGAACTGAGCCGCAGAAAGGTTAAACACTTGGCCAGTGTTGCCCAGCTAAAAAAGCTGGAGGAAAGACCTGAACCAGGTGCCTGCTGACCTCGACCAGTAAGCGGCATCCCCTGAGTTTCCCAGATAAGAAAACCAGAGCCCTCAGGGTAGAAACTGACTTTGCCTGATGCTGAAGCCTCCACTCCGCACTCAGGCTCCCAGTGATGGGCACGCAGCCCCAGAGCTCTGGAGATGGAAGCCACACAGACACGGAGCAGGGCTCCTGCTGGAGACGGCACGGCGGCGAGAGAGACAAGGTCAGGTGTCCGGTGATCCGTCACACGCACGGCCTTGGCGCCTTGTTCTCGGCATGCTTCACTCCGCAGCTAAGGAGACCAATCCGGGGTGGCCAGATTGTGCTCCCATTTGGACAGATGCGCCACATGTGGCAGCTGTGTCTGGCACCTCCGCACCGGCTCTGACTGCCCCTAGTTCTTGATGTCGGCGACGGCATCGAGGGAGGTGAACCTGCGCCTGCGCTGCCGTGCACCGGGCCTGGAGGAGCCCACAGCTCTCGCCCTGTGTTCAGGTTTCCTGGGGCCCCTATAAAACCACTAAGGAGACCCAGCTGCTCTGACACACGTGGTGGCACCTAAGAGGTCACCACGAGTTCTCCATGCTGCCACTATGGACAGCGAGGTTGGCTCTGCATCACCAACCCGGAGCACTTCCGGCTGCTATCAGAGTCCCCAAAGGTTCTCAGAGTCCCGTGGGCCAAGCCATCCCACTGCAGAAGCTGATCCCATAAAGACAGCATGAATCAGTCTGGAGAAAGAACGAAGCCCCAGAAAGTGGTGACGCAAGCAAGGTCCCGTGACAGGCTTGGGACCCTGGGTCCCGAGAAGGGCCTGGGAGAAAGGATGCACAGTGGGGAGCAGTCACCCCAGCGTGAGGCTCCGGCCCTGCTCAGCTCCGACACCTCCATCCCACCTGTGCCTCTTTGGCAGCTTCTGCCCGCCCTGCCACAGCCCAGGAAGACAAACCCACGGCGCGTTAAGGTAGCCTGCTCCCCATGAAACGATGTCACTCTTCTGCTTAGCACCCAGCCTTTTCGCTTTCCATTCCACAAGAGAAGCCTGGGGTCGAGTCATCCACTGTGATGGTCCCCTGACAGGCGTGGCTGCAGCCAGAGTATGTCATCCCATCTGATCTCTATTTTACAGACAGGGAAACTGAGTTCCCTTACAGAAAGGGCACTGTCATCTGTGGGGTGGTCATACAAGTGATGTTTTTGAAGGTGTGCTTTTTCTTTTCTCAACAAAAAGTACTGCAAAAATCAAAGTGGTGGGCTGGACGCTGGGAGCTATCCGGCCATCCACCCCTTTCCGGGGGCGCTAACAGGCCTCTCAGGAACATTAGAAACTTTACAAGAAGCCAAATCCTCTGACCCAGAAGTCATACTATGCTGATTTTTACTAAAAAGTGAATCTTAAATAGGGAATAGGGTATGCCAAAGAAATTTAACCAAGTCATAATTAAACCTTCAAAATGAAGAAACATTTGCATCAGCCCCAAATATGCCAATGTCTTTAGAAGACCAGGATTTATCAGAAGACAGAAATTTACTTAGCAGTGAAAGTGATAGTTATGAAAATCCACACTGTTAAATGGGAACAAATATCCAAGAATCCAGAACACACACAGAAGGAAAACGAATGTTTCAAAAAATGTGCATAGAAGCAGACTGGAGGTAACTGATCAGACAGTGGTGACTCTGGGTGACTCTGGGCAGGTGATTTCTGTCTCTGCCCTTTGGCTTTCTCTAGTCCCCAGCCTACCCTTTGAAGCTCACACTTTATAAAGAAGAAAAACACCTCATGCTTTTCACGTTATTTTTAAATGCTTGAGCCAGATGTGTCACGTCAGCCTGATCATGTTTTTGCAAAAAGAGGCTCCTGGTGCCTGAGGACCACAGAGGCATGGACAGGGCCCCCAGACCCAGATGGCTCTGTGGGAGGCACACGGGCACGGGAGGCTGTCAGCGTGCAGACCCAGATGGCTCTGCAGGAGGCACATGGGCACGGGAGGCTGTCAGCGTGCACTCCATGTGGCTGCTAACCGGAGGCTCAAATCACAGTAGGAGCATCCGAGAAAGGTGACACAGGAGGTTTTTTGAGGAAAAGAAATCCTGGGCTGGCCAGGAAAAAGGTTTGTAATGAATGCAGCCAGTTAGTAAGATTAATGAAAGGAGAAAGAACTTTGCGTAGTGGTCAATCTTTAATAATTTAGGGGAATCGAGACTAATTTCAGGGTAATAAGAAAAGCTACCCACATCTGAATTTGGCAGAGTTTTTCTGTGGTCTAAATGGGCTGAACCTTGTGAAATCAGTGCGTCAGGGAGCTCAGGGCAACCCAGAGGCTTTGTTCTCTGTCCAGGGTCTCGAGTCCCACAAACGACACCCAGAACTATGGAGAACAGCAGGAAAACACTCCTGAGAAATCAAGGACAAGCAGCGGACGAGTGTTCAGGCAGGAGGGAGAGGCAATTCTCCTGAATAAACAGGAACAAAGCAAATATCGCAGAGGAGAAACTAAGCCAAACCTCCCTGACGAAGCAACAGGACTGACAGAAGCCTGGAGTTGGGGGGCGGGAATTCCCATTTCTGATCCCAGAACACCCCATACTTGTGGAGATGCAGCAAGTCTCTGGGTGGGATGCTGATGGAGACTGTGTGACAGGCAGAAGGCTCCAGAGATTGACGAGCTGACGTCTCCATTTCGATTACGCGTGTGTGTAAATGCACATGCATGTGTCTGCACACATGCGTGCACATACAGGTAGGCCCACACACACATACAGCTAAGTATGTGTAGCCCCATTCCGGCTGATCACCTACATATGGATGAGACCTGTCAGCTGGGCTCTGAGGTTGCTTAAATCGGAGCAGAAATCCAGACCTCCGCAGAGCTGAGACAGCGCCTCGTTTCATAGAAGGGGGGCTGAGGCCCAAGGACAGAGGTCACCCAGCTCCCGGGGAGTCAGCAGGCAGATCCTGGCTGTGCGGGGGTGTCCTGCGTGCTTTCCTGCCCTGGGCCAGGCTCCTGCCCGTCTGCGGGGGAGCAAGGCGTGATGCGGAGCACTTGTCGGCTTGAGGTCTCCGGAGTAGCAGCCTGTCAAGGCAGGACCCAGGGTGCCGAGACTTCACACCAGGGACTCGGGGCCCCAAAGCCACCTGTCGGTGCGGGTGCTGATCTCAGTGATAGTCCGGCCTCTTGACTGGGGGCCCAAAGGCTCCTTCTTCTGTTTCCCTCTGAGTGGCCTTCCCAGGGCTGACACAGAGAGGCTGGGTGGATGGCAGATCCATCCCTCAGGACGCTCCGCCTGGACATCCACGCACAGGCAGTGGAGACGCAGTGTGCAAGGGCTGGGGTGCTCTGTTGGGCCCAAGCAGGGTCTTAGAGGAGACACAGGAGCAAGTGGCAGGGCACCTGGGGACAGACCCAGGGGAGGAGGAGGCCAGCCAGAGGCGACAAGACCTGCAGACAAGTGCAAGGGACGCCCGGGGTTCGAGGTGGCTTGAGGACTGAGAGGCCTGCAGCTCTGGAATCCCGCCGGACCATTCCCAGGGCCAGGGGCGCCACGGGGGCCTGGCTGACAAAGACACTATGCCATCCTGAGGGCCTCAGAACCCCTAGAAGCCACCTCCGGCCTAGGCAGGAGCCCCTGATTTGAAGCAGGTGCATAGCAAGGGAGCAACTGGCCCCCAACCTATGCCCTAGGGACACTCGGGCTCCCTGAGGAAGAAAGGGCAGATGTGGGGCAATCAAAGTGGCCTCCAATCAGCCACACAATTGGACCCCAGTGAGCAAGGCCTAGTGATTACACAGAACTAAATGAGGTCAAAAGTCCGTACCATCTTACTGCCAAAGTAAAAAAGATGATTACCTCACAAATCTACACCAAGGAACTGGAGAATTTAGAAGAAATGGAGGGATTTCTAGATACACGTGCATTACCAAAACCAAGAAGATTTTAAACTCCGGAATGATGCAGTAATAGGCAGGGAAACTGAATTTGTAATAATAATAATAATAAAAAATTCCTCAAGCTTTTTAATGAAACTGAAAGGGAAGGAGGCAAAAGGTGGAAATGCCAAGTATATGTCCAGGGCTCCTGGGTTAGAAAAGGGGCAGAGTTTCGACAGGCACAAGTCCATCAAGCCCGAACTTGGGAGACTGAAGCAGGAGGATCAAAAGAGAGACCGAAGCGATCCTGCATACACAATCTGAACACAGAAACAGAATCCTATCGAGCCAGCTGCTTTGAACTTGTTTCAGGCAAGGAGAAAATAAGAGAATGTTTCACAGGGGTTTCTGATACCTTGTCCGAAGACACCGGCTACCTGCAGATCAAATAAACAAAGCAAAGCAAAATACCTCATGGGTTCGCTCCAGATGGTGAATGGAGGTCCAAGCCTGGACTGGGGATCCCGGCTGGATGTGACCTCAGCAGAGCCCGCAGGTCCCCGGGCGGTCCGGTGGGGAGGGCAGGGCCTGGCTGCTGCTTGGCCCAGGGTGGAAATCACCCTCCAAGCCATTGCTTTCCTCTCTCGTGCAGGGCGGGCTGTGTTCTCCCAAAACCTGCCCGGCTGCAGCGGGTGGTTCCCTGTGCCCGGGGACACTGCCAGGTGCCAGGCCTGGACCCAGCTGCCAGCCCAGGGACTCCACCCCCAGAACAGAAATCACAAAGCGAAGCCAGTGCCCTTCCAGGTCTCCTCTAGCTCACTGCTGTTTTCTCAGCCTCCACTGTCCTCTTAAACAAAACAGGAAATTTCCCATTAAAAGGAAGGATGAGGAAAAAAGGAACATAAATGAAGTAGAGCAGCTGCTGCCCCCAGAGGCCTGGTCTGCAGGGCCTGCCCACACATCCTGCCTGACGGAGGAGAAACGGCTCCTCAGCCGCATCCTAAGGAAGGGGGCATCTTTCCGCCGGGCATTTCAATTAGCAGTGCTTTCTTTTCCTTGGGTTAGGTGTGCTCTCTCAGCTTCCTCCTCAGGAATTTCAGTAATCTTGAAGGCTGTGAGCCTCGGAGTTATGATCCGCTCTCTGTACCCCACAACCCCGGGGGCGGGGTGCAGACCATGGGCTCCTGCTCCTGGCAAGCAAGGGAGGGAAGAAGGGAGCATGCTCTGCTCTCACACTGCCAGCGGCAGGGCCCTGTAGGCTCCCCGTGTCTGGCTCCACGGCACTCGGGTGCCTGCCTATGGCTGTCTGGGTTCTGCCGCCTCACCTTCGGCTGTGCTCTGGTGGGCATGGTCCAGTGGATGCTGTGCCCAGTGGGAGGATGATGTCATGGCTTGTTCTGTGTGGCTCCGTCTTTGTCTCCAGAGGAGGGCGTGGGCTGCTGATGCCCCTGACACGCGGCGAACACCCGAGGGCAGCCTCCCTCACTACACTGACCTGTGGACCTGTGCATCCATACCACGCTGCCCACAGGGCTGGTGCCCCAGGAGGCAGGCTTGTGGATGCGCCAGGGCTCGGTGGCATGGAGCCCGGGTGGGAAGTGTCAGCACTGCTCCCTGACCAGGCACTGAGGCCTTCTGCAGGCCAGAACCCTGGTTATCTCAGGGGTGCTGATGGGGGTGAGAGAAGGTAGCCAGCAGATGTTGTTCTCAGAAACCTTGGCCAGAGCAGCGGGTGTATCAGGCAGCTCTGCTGTGTAACAAACACTGGAGAATGCAGTCGTAATCTGTGGGGAGCAAGCTGGCCTGCACTGCAGAGCCGGGCACGTGAGCAGCATGGACACTCCCTCTGTGGGCTTGCTCCTGCCTTGCCGGCTTGGGAGATCACCTGCTCCCCCTCCGGCAGGTGGGCCTGGCCAGTGACATCCTGGAAGGAGGCTCCTGGCACACCTGGACAAGTGGCACTGCTCACGCCTGCCCAGCCTCTGTGTGTGTGCTGTCTGCTCCTGGCCACCAGCCAAGCAAGTGACAAGTCTACCCCAGGCTCAGGAAACGGAGACTCCACCCCCTGGTGGCAGGAGCTGAGGCGCAGGGACTCGGGGCCACACACACACACAAGCACACGCAGGTTCCCCATTTGCACTCCACTATGTGAATGCAGGCTGAGTGTCCCTAACCCCAAATCTGAAATCTGAATCTTCATGAGCACCAACATGATGCACAGGAAGTTTCGGATTTGGGAGCAATTTGGGATTTGGATTTTTGGGTCAAGAATGCTCAACAGGTAAAGTTTACGCGAATGTGCTAAACTCTGAAAAAACTCCAGAATCTGAAACTTTCTTGTGCTGACCATTTTGGATAGGAAATGTTCACTCTGTCCTAGGATCGTGTCTGCACGGGGCCACTTAGCTCGTGTCCAGCAACACCCGGGTGGCATGGACACAGACACAACACGGTGACCGGGCAGCTGCTCTGCCACAGGCCTTGGTCACACTGCAGGACACGGGCCATGGGGGCCGTCTCTCCCTCCGGCAAAGCAGGACGGGACTCTGTCTGTGGCGTCCCCAGCAGAGCACGTCCCCAGACTTGCGGGTGTGCAGTGAAACCCGACGGCTGAAAAGCATCCCCTCTGTTAATTTTTATTCTCAGTCCTCTCTTTGCACATGGTGTTTCCGCTTCTCTCTCTCCCTCCCCTTTCGAGGGGGAGAGTCGGTCTCTTTCTGCTTAGAAGCAAGCGTGTCTTCCCCCTCCTCCATGAAGTGTAGAAAGAGTGCGATGTCCGGGCAGCAGAGTGACACTGGCCGCACGTGTGCTGTCCTAATCGTATTCTTCGCGGATGGATTCCTGCAGCCACCACGGTGCCCAGGACAGAGCCGTTCACCGCCATGGAGCTCCCGACTCTGCCCTGATGTGCAGCTTCCTTCTCGCCTGTTTCCTCTCTCACCTCTCTTCCTCTCTGGAGCCTGTCATGTTCGTAGAGTCCCATGGAAACTGCAATCGCAGGGGCCCGGCCTGGCTGCCAGGCCTCTCACCACCCCTCTCCTGCATTCTCTCGTTGTCACCAACCTGCCCCTTTGCAGACACTTGTCCTTGTCCAGGCACCTGAGAGCCACTGGCCTCTTTCTACTGCAATCCAGGTGTGTGGAGGTGGAGCGCACCTCCCCGGAGTCTGGGAGGCTGCGTCCCCCTCCCTGGCTGCTGGACTCACGGTCAACTAAATCTTGGTGGACAGAGCTCCAACAAACAGGCAGAAGCTGCAGGAAAAGGCCCTGCAAAAGGCTTGACCTCTTCTATGCTCACTTACAGAATTCACCTCTGTGGGCAGAAATAATTTGTTACAGGAAAAAAGTCAGGCAGGAGGGACCCCAGGGAGCCTGTCTGAAAGCCAGTTCCACTGCCAAGACAGAGGCACGGTTCCCCCATGACCTGTAGCATAGAAAGTGAGACCGCCAATGAGAAGGTATAGGTAGCAGGAACCGCAGGCACTAGGAAGCAGAAAGACACAGAGCACCTAGGCCAGGGAAACAGCCGCAAAAAAGAAAGTTTCCGGCCACTGAAAATAAAGGAGACAGACAGAGATATGTCTGAGCTTGATCAGCAGGCAGGCCTGAGGCGTGAGAAGGTATCTGCTGAAGACTCCCACCTTCGTTCACGGCTAACAGCTCATCTGTCCCTAGGTGACCCACAGCTCTGGCCACGCTGTGTCTTCCTGGAGACCGTCGACCCGCTCCTTATTTGGGACTCGGTGCTCAGAGTGGCGGTGGGACAGGATTCTGCAGCTCCTCCTCGCTCTGCTCTTCACCTGCGTGTGGCTGGCCATTTAGCCGGCACTGAAGGAGGACTCGGGACCAGCACACGGCTGAGTCCACTATTCAACCTCGCAAGTGGCACAGTCATGTGGAAAAGGGTTTGGCAATTCCTCAAAATGTTAAATACGGCGTCACCCTCTGATCCCACAATTCTACTGCAGAGTTGAAAATGTATGTCCACACCACAACTCTGGGTAAATATTCACACCCATATCACTCTCCAAACCAGAAGGGGGGCTACCTGAATGTCGGATAAAAGCATCAAAGATGGAGTTTGCACACAGAATACAACCTGGCCACAAACAGAGCAAGGTGCAGACACAGGCTGTA
This sequence comes from Heterocephalus glaber, assembly GCF_053883595.1. NCBI lineage: Eukaryota > Metazoa > Chordata > Mammalia > Rodentia > Bathyergidae > Heterocephalus > Heterocephalus glaber. The sequence continues at coordinate 24,032,394 of NW_028258357.1, forward strand.
TGAATGAACACTAAAAATGCTATGCCAGATGAAAGACACATGTCACAAAGCAACACATAGTGTGTGATTCTATTGCTTTGAAATATTCAGAAAAGGCAGACTCCCAGGATAGGAAGTAGATCAGTGGCTTCATAGCTGAGGGAAGAGGGCTGGGAAACTTGGGGGTCAGGGGGTCTATTTGGGGGTAATTGTAATGTTTTAAGGTATGATAGTGTTACTGATTGTACCACCTTTTGAATTTTTGAAAATACTGAAAACTACTGAACTTCAAACTTGAAAAGGGGTTTATGGCAAGTCAATTGCATTTCAGTAAAGCTCTTAAAAAGTAAAGAAGGAAAAAGATGTGACTTATCCCACAAAATACTTGCAGATAGACTCACTCAATGAGAGCCTGTTGGAAAATTAGTTCTAGGGGGAAGAAAAAAAAAAATCAAAGGAAGAAAATCCAATCTAACTAATGAACGCCTCTGTTACTTGGAGGAAGAGCTGGTAACTGTCCTGCGCCGGGCGTGGTGGACAGTGAAAGGCCTCTGCCCTGCCCCTTAGCATCTTCTCTCTGGCAGTGTGAGCCGGTGGGATCACCGATTTCCTGACACAGAAGAAAATCCAATGCGGGAGAGCTGGCGGGGGGCGGGTAGGAATGAGTCCTGGAGGGGGCGCGTCTGCCCACCCCTCCTCCTCCAGGAGCTCTGGGGAACGTGGGGTCGCGGCCAGGAAGCAGCACAGCGCGGCCTCTCAGGATGCTGTCCTAGCAGCGGTGATGCTTCCCCAGGGCCAGGCCTGCGGGGTTGAGGGAGAGGCGGTGAGCAGAGAGGGCCTCCCCACGGCTGGGAGTGCAGTGCAGCAGTGGCAGCTGGCACTCAGGCGCCTTCGTCCTCAGGGATGGGGAGGAAGTGACCTGAGACCCAGACCAGTGCAGAAGTGGGCAACTCGGGGAGATTTTATTTTCTTTACCCCTTGGGAAACTAGAGCCTCCCACTACCTGGCTTTCCTTCTGTTCTCTTTGCACACAAATTAATCAAATACATAGTTACTCCACCGTTCAGTTAGAACACGGCAGGTGTGGTGCGGGGAGAACAGCGGTGTGACAGACGCCCACCTGTGTGGGCCCCGGCAGGGGACGGAGGGCAGCAGTGCCCACAGCATCACGGCCCAGGGAGTGACTCCCAGCGCGGGCCTCAGGAGGAAGCGGCCACAGGAAACCGCTCTGCAAGGAGCCAGGTGCTCCCCAAACGGGGGCTTCAGATCCACCCTGGGACGCTCAGGCCCTGGAGAGCACAGCGGGGGGCTGCGGGCTGGGTCCCTCTGCAGGGCCAGCAGGGCAGTGGCAGTGACCTCGGGCGGAAGTCCTGCGACGCCTCCTCTGTCCTGGACGGTGACAGCCGCCTGGGGGCAGCACAGAGTCCCCTCCGTGGCAGCGTCCTGCATGAGCACAGTGGTCCAACACGAGCCACTGAGCAATGGCTCCTGGCTCCTGGCCTTCAAGGAGGGCATGGCCCTGGACCTGGCCTGAGCCTGGGGAAAGAAGGTGACAGAGCCTAGGGACAGGCACCCTCTGGAGCCTGTGGCAGGGCGATGCAAGGAGCGAAGCAGGGCAGGCGCCGCGCAGGCTCCGGCGGGCTCGGCAGTGCAGGCGGGTCCAGCAGCGAAGAGCAGGCGCGGGATGGCGACTCCTGCAGCCTGGACTCCAGGTCCCAAGGAGCCTCCTCGGGAGACCCAGATCGTTCACCTGCCCTGCCACTTCAGGAGCAGGAGGCCCTGGCACTCAGCACACCCCCGCTTCCCTTCCCATCAAGCCCCGAGCCCAGCAGGCCCTGGCTTCGGCGTGCAGGGCTGAGCACGGTGCAGTCAGCCCGTCCGAGTGTCCAGGTCCCCTTCCCTCGGGTCCTTCTGTCCCTCGGGTCCTGAGGGGAGCTGTCCTTACCGCCCTGGTCCAGCGGCAGCCACTTCCTGCCCCAGGAGGGCCCTCCACTGACTGTTCTTCCCTCCCTTGGCTTCCAGCCAGCTGCTGGACCCAAAGGGAACTCTCCTGACTTCCAGGAAGACACATCCGGCTCCCTCTCCAGGGCCACTCCTAATCCCCATCAACGACTCAATTCCCACTGCCCCACAGGCAGTGACTGGGTCTAGACCCCAGGGCTTAGTTTGCAACTGATTTCTAATCCATGACATGGAAAGGGAAGTCTGCTTCGGAGGTTCCTATCCTGGTTAAAAAGACACGGCCTCCTGAGGACAAAGAATTTTGGCTTTGCTTCCTCCTTCAAGCTTGGGAAGAAAGTGAAGATGAGACATTTGCCGCTGTGGCAGCCACTTTGTAACTATAATATGAGAAGCACAAAGGTAAAAATCCAGTGTGCTAAGAATGGAAAAAGGATGCAAAGAATTTGAGGGCTGGATGACACCGCTGAGCTGCCATACGGGCAAGCACGCATCATCTCCTTCGGGCGTAGAGCAGGTACTTCCAGCCAGGTCTTCCTGAGGTCGCAGAGAGGGCACCTGGCCCAGAGCAGGAAACCGAAGCAGCAGCTAGAGGTGAACTGCACGGCCTTGGGATGGCCCCGTGCTGAGGCACATTTCGCCCAATGAGCCTCCCCTCTTCAGGGCTCACGAGAGCCTCCCAGCTGGGCAGAGGCCAGGCGTCCAGGGAGGGGGACAAGGACCCGACAGCTGCTGGTGCGGCAGGTTCTGCTGAGAATCCCGGGTAACGGAGCACACGGCACCAGCACACGGGGACACGATCTGGGCCTCGCTGCTCCCAAGGGACAGCGCCGCCTGCCTGGCCTCCCGCCTCGGCGGAGGCGTCCACTGCCCTGCAGAGCGTCCTGGTGAGCACCGGTCCCAGCGCCCGGGCTGCTCACAGCACAGCAGCCCTGCCGTGCGTGCTGGCTCCAGGCCACACCTGGTGTCCTCAGTCACTGCAGGCGGCCAGCAGGGGATGAGGGACCGGTGCGATGGGTGTGGCTCCGAGAGCAGAGGAGCTGCCGGGCCTCGGGCGCCCACTGAGGTCAGGGACCCTGTGTCGTCCACCAGCCGCCGGACGGGTTCCTGACAGCGGCAACTGCAGGGTGGCTCCACCCTGCCCACCCTGACGCTCTCCTGTCAGCCCGGCTCCTCCTCAGGTAGCGGGGGAGTGGGGAGCAGCAGGCTGGCTCCGGCTCCCAGACAGTGCAGACACCTCACGCGTGTGTCTTCCTCAGACCCGTACTCTGTGGGACTGGGCGGAGCCGGCCTGACCTCTGACCAGGATGGCTCTCAAATTCCACAGCTGGGCCTTCATTCCTTGGCTCCGCTATGCCTGTTGGCATCGGGGACTGAAGCAGCTGCTCCGTCTCTGGTCTCAGGTTCAGCTTTTCTGAAGCTTTCAACTCCTCCCTGACTTATCTGCCTCTCACCACGCCTTCTTTAATCTGTCAAAACTGACCTGGGCATGGGGGCCACACCTGGCATCAGCATTCTGAGAGGCCGAGGCAGGAGGACTTCAAGTTCCAGCCCAGCTGGGCAACTTAGACTTAGTGAGACTCAAAACGAAAAGTTAAAACAGGGCTGGCAATGTAGCTTGGGGGGAAGGGCCTGGGCTCATGCCCCAGCACCACAAAACAAAACAAAACTAAAACCCAAAAAGAGAACAAAACAAAGAAGCCCCAGCGGACTCAGCGTCCAGGGCAGTGGAGTTTCTCCTCCCAGCTTGGGGGTCCTCATGACACCTGCACTAAATCGGCTCAGCAGCCGTGAGTCTGGTGGCTGACACTAGAGGTGACCCAGGAAGCCCGGCCTTTCCTGGATCCAGTCCCAGGACAGCCAGGCACAGGGACACGTCTGGGCACCTGGAGCTGCCACGGGGGTGCGGGCACCAGCAACTCACCCAGACACCCTGAGGGCCAGCAGCCACTGCCAGGACAGGGGACCCAGGGAGGGAATTACATGGCTGCAACCTCTGAGCTCAGAAGGGACCCCACAGGATGGGACCTAGCTCCCACAGGCGGCCAGCGTCTACAGCTGACTGAATAACCCACGAGCATGCCCTGCTGGTAACCTGATGGGCACAGGAGGCAGACAGCAGGACAGCAGGCCCCCTCCCGAGCCTCAGTCCGCCCAGCCCTGTCTGAGGAGCCTTGCGGGCACAGGGGCACTGAGAGGTCACCAGACGCCACCCAGCAGCTCAGCGTCACTTCCCGTGACCAGTGTGGCAGTGTGGCAAGACCCCGGGCATGGCCTTCCCCAGAGGCCACCCTGCAGCTCCCATCTGGAAAGCAGGAAATGGACCTTGGGCTTCCAAACTCTGGGGGCCGAGGCAGGTACAGAGGGCTCTTCCTTTCATGTGCATCCTTCCTGCCCACCTGTGTCCGCCCAGTGTCCTGCGCAATGTGTGTGGTGAGCCAGGGTCCAAGCCACGCAGACTCAGTGGAAGCAGAGAGGCCCAGGCAGGCCGCTGCAGGGCTTGGTCCCCAGCTGATTCTCAGACCACAGACCCAGCCTCTCCTAGGCAGAGCCATCCCTCGGGGTGTCTGCGGAGCCCCAGAACCTCTCTGTTGTGCCTGGCCTGGGTTCTGGAAGTCCTGCCTTGCTGACCCCCGGGATGCCTGCTGTGTGACACTCACAATGCTCCTGGACTCTCGGCCGCCCCTGGGTGGCATCCTCCCTCCTGGGTCTCGGTCCTGGTCCTCCTGAGCTCCCGTCTTCCTCACCAACATGAGCCCCACATCCGCCCACCGCGTCTCCTACTTCCCCTCACAGCAGGGAGGACATGCAAGGCCCTTGGGACTCACGTGCAAGGCAGTGCACATGCTGAGCCACCCACGTGTGACATCTGCAGGGCACCGCAGCCCAGCGCTCTGGGTCAGGGGAGCCCAAATCAATGTGGGCATTTCGCTGGGAAAGAGGAGGCGGGAGTGACAGAGGGCAGGCGGGCAAGAGGCCCACGAGGCCAGGCTGCAGCTGCTCGGGGATCTGCGCTAGGCGGGCCTGTGAGGGCGGAGCAGGCCTCTCTCCAGGGCCACAAGACCACACGGTTCCCGCCTGCCATGATGTCCTTCGACCTCCAAGTGTGGCCAGCGGGTGGCTGTGGATGTTAATCAGTTAATCACTGAGGGCCTAGTCGGCTGGATACACACCAGGCCCCAGGGTGACAGGGTGACAGGTAACCAGGCCGTGCACGGGGTGGAGTCACGAACCAGGCCCAGCTGGCCAGGCCGCCCATACACCCACGTCAGACCCGGTGCCTCCTCCCGCCTCGTCTTCAGTGGGGTCCGCAGCAGCCTGGCATCTCTGAGCTGGCTCAGAGCACATGCTCAGCCGAACCCCAGGCACCTACCCTATGCGCTGCTCCAGCACAGCCATTCTCAGCCGTCCTGAGTGGCCTGGAGGACACAGAGGTGTGGGGAGGAGACTCCAGGGCCACTCACGGGGTGCGGTACCTCTCCGCTGCTCTAACAAGCAGGCCCAGGCTCGGGCAGACCCCGGAGCTAGCTCTCCCGGTTCTGGAGGTGTGGGGGTACAGGCTTCTGGGGACCATCTGTTTCCTGTCCCTGCCCAGTGGCCGCCCAGTCCCGGGCACATGGCCCTTCCCCCAGCTGTGCAGCGTGTCCCTCCGGCCGCTTCTCACGTGCTCCTCTCTCTGCAGCAAGTCCGGGTCCACCCTCCAAGGATGCTCGTCACACAGAGTCAGCGGACAGCAAGGTCCCCCGCCTCAGGGTCACACGGGCACGGCCGCTCCCCACACAGGCGACTTCCACAGGGCCTGGGCGAGGGTCAGGCCGAGGACACCCTGGGGCTGTGACCTCGATGTCACAGGCAGGAAGAGAACTGAATCCCATCCTGAGTCCCCAGGCTGTCGTGACCCCACGCAGCCGCTTCCTGGAGCGCTGAGCTTTAGCGGCACAGGAGACCACCGCGCCTCAGGCACCCCGAAGGCCCAGTCTTCCCCAAGAGCTTCTGCCAGTGGTTCCTAACCCCGGGCCTCTACAGAGGCTGCGCGGCCTGGCTCTGCTTCACTCCATGCCTCCATCTCAGCCAGCTCCTCACAAGCAAGCATCACATCGCCTGCAGCTGCTTCTGCTTCCTTCTCCTTTGTCTTCTTCTAAGCCTTCCCTTCCTTATTTCTTTTTTGTGGTACTAGGGATTGAACACAGGGCCTCTGCTCTGAGCTCATCCCAGCCCCTTTATTTTAAGAGAGGGCCTCACTAATTGTCCAGGCTGGGCTTGAATTTGGCTTCTCCTGCCTCAGCTTCCATGAGTGCGGGTTGACAGGCATGCATCTCCACACCCAGCCCAGGAGTTCCTCCCTTCTTGTTTGCTGTTTAGTGTCTTAGGGTACCTGGCTCACAGTGGGCACTCAACACAGGCCCCTGAGCTAAAGTGACGCTCGTCTTACAAAGCTTGGGATCATAAGGGCAGGTTGTGAAATCTTCCCTACAAGTTAGAGAGAGACAGACACTGTGGGAGACTGAACACTGATCACGCCCAAGGCAGGCTGTGCAGAGTCAACCCCACAGCCGGCTGGTTTACAGAAGGGAGTCTGGCCAAGGCCAACGTGCCAAGGTCAGAGTAACTGGCACCCAAATTCCGTTCTCACAACTAAAACCTTCAGGCTAGAAGGACAATGTTGTAATTACAACCATATATTTTGCCTATTCGGTTCCTAATTCGAGAATGTTTTGTCTTGTCCTTTATGAGCCTCATTTACATTAGTTTCCATAGAAACCACTCATTGCCTTTACCCCAACTGATTGCCAATAAAACTCAGTGCCTGGGACTGGCCAGCGCCTTTGTCGGTTGTACCGGCATTGGTTGTCCTGGCTTGCTCTCCTAGTTCTGTCTTTCAGTTTTTTTCCTCAGGCCTGCATCGTATACTGGGCAGGACACTGGAACCTGACTACAGGGGTTGCCAGTAGAGACAGAGAGAGAGACAGACAGACAGAGAGAAATGAACTGAACCACGTTTTTTCTGTACCCCATCAGTTCACCCAGCCCACGCCGAGTCTTCCCCCAGCTGCTCGGAGCTCAAAACTGACAACCACATGGTGCCTGCCAGGGAAGCAGTGAACTCGGGACAGGCAGCCCAGCCAGTGAGCCCGACACTGCCATGTCCAGAGGCTCGCCGACGTTGGGAGTTGAGCAGAAGGCAGCTGTGGGCACGGATCCCACAGGCCTCCACTCGTCCCCACCCTGTCTGTGGGCTCCTTGGGGGATGCAGGATGGAGCCAGAGGTGCCCAAGAGATGATCCAGGATGGTATCTGTGCAAATGAGGGCTTGCAGCACGTTTGCGGGCGTGAAAAACCATTGCTGGACCTGGACAAACATTTTAGAATTTAAAACATCAAATAGAGTAGAAAAAAATACAAAATCCACTGTGCATAGTGTAACACTGCTGCGTGAAGACACGGTTTGAGTTGTACGTCTGCACTGTGTGTCTGCACACACATGTGCATGCGTACAGATGCGTGTATGCTCGCATACACACCCATGTTTCCTAGGTTGTGATACAGCGTTTCTTACTGTGGGCTACAGTCCAAAAGTGGCTGTGCACGGCATGTCACAGGTCTCGGAGCTGCCTGCTGAAGGCGACCGTGAGCTCCGCTAACAGCAGGCCTGGTGGGAAGCTCCACAGCCCACAGTGCTGGAGCTCAGTCATTCCACACCCACACCAGGACTCACTGGCATTAGAGGAGCCGGCGGGGCGCGTGGGGTGGGGAGCGCCCTGCCTCGCCCAGGGCTGCCTTCTTTCCCACCTCGAGGCCCTGAGGCGCTCAGGGCTGAAAGTGCCTTCAACAGCCTAGGAGGCCGGGGCTCTGTGAGGACAGGCTAACAGCCCACACTCTTACCGGACAGCACTAGGTCCGCCCCGCCGACTGCAGGATCCCTGCGGCCCGCCAGGCTCGGCCCTCGGCTTCGACCTGGGTGCAGACCTGATGCCAGGAGCCAAGCCCTCAGCCTAGAGGCCGCACGCTGCAGCAGACCCATGCCAGCCCACTGGTGAGGCAGGGCACGGCCGCGGAGAGGGCAGTACCTCTGCTCCTCCGGCAGAAGTGGGAGCCGTGAGCCAGTCCTGGGAGCGGGTGCCGAGCGCTGGCCCGGACGCGCTGCTGCAGCAGGGCCTGGACTTAACCCGGAGCCAGGCCAGTTCGCTGCGTGCGCTCAGTGCCTTGACCAGCCAGCCCTGACCTTTTCTGGCATTTATGATGCCGGGTTGGATTCTGATCACTGTTTGAGCTCTTGACACTAAATAAACAGTTGGCACTTTTCCCCGGGAGGTGCTAGAGCCAGGGTTTTAATCCCGTCTCCAAACACTGCTCCCTGATCCTTGCCCGCCCCACTGCTGCTCCCCTGCAAAACACCCAAGACACACAGTCCCTCCTGTGCAGCCTCAGCAGAGCTAGGCAGTACCCTGGCAGGAAGCCTTGGGCCAGGCTGTGCCACGGGGTCAAGCTAGGAGCGCCTGGCTGTGGGCAGCATTCAGGCGCCCGGGCAATGCATCTCCCCAGGCGATTCCAACCCCAAGCTGGCAAGGAGGAGCTCAGGGAACAGGGAACAGGAGGTGAGGGCCCGGCTTCGGAACTGGGTGGGGAGGCGCGGACCTCCCGTGAAGAAGACAGGGCGGGAGACCTCACCAGATCCCCAGCACCACACTGCCCAGGTGAGGCGAGGCTGCATCGTCGCCGCACAGCACCCCGGCTCCTGCAGCGAGCAGTCGCAAACAGGAACAGCCTGGAATCCGACGTGAGGCCCGAACAGTTGGAAACTGACACAGGCTCCCCCGAGAGCCAGCAAGCGTGCAACAGGCTGTGGGGTGCGCTCAGGAAAAAGGTGCCCTCACGGAGGCAGAGCCTTAGTCTCGGAACCCAACGGTCCTGTAACAGAAAACCTCTGGCGCTGTCAGCAGCAGAGAACCCAGCAGCAGAAACGTTTGAGCTGAGCTTTGCCCTCTGCTGTGTGGACACACAAGGGTTTACTCACCACCAGACGCGAGTGGGCAGCCTGGGCACAGGGGTCTGGTAAGCCTGGTTCTGCCGCTGGGAAGGGAGCTCCCTCCCACCCCGCTGTGGCCAGGGAGAGTCCACACTGATGACTTCCAGCCAGCGGGACTCCCCTTCTGACTGGTCTACAGTGAGAACATTTCCTTCCCCCAAATTAAAAAAAAAATGGAGCCAATGTCACGGGATAATGGGGTGTCCCTAAAATTCCAGGCTGGGAACACACATTTGCGGTGTGGACCTGCTGCCTATGCTGCTAGGGAAGTGTTTGGAGCCAGCCAAGAGCCCTGACTCATCTGAGCCTGGCGGGGGCAGAGGCAGGATCCACGTGGAGGGGGCAGATGTGGCTTGGGGTTCGCCTCACGCTAAGGCAGCAGCTGCCCCTCACGAAGCCCTGTTTCGAGGAGCCCTCACCTCCTGCACCCTGAATCTCTTCCTGCCTTGGACGGGGTGCCGGGCCCGGCTTTGGCCTCACTGAGTCAAGGCCTGGGGCGCCCCAGGAGGCCAAGACTCCCAACTTTGGGATTGCAGAGCCAAAGAGCCAGAGAGCGAGGGCCTGATTCTGTCCATTCGGGGACTGCACGGTCAGCACCACCTGGGGTGGCGGCAGGATAGCGCAGAGGCCGGGCCAGCAGGACACGCGGCGGACGACAGAGGGTGCGAAGCATCAGGGGACCCCGTGTGTGGCTCAAGCTTTGCCCCTGACAGCGCACGTCTGTGTGTGACCCACAGAAGGAAGGAGATGCCAAGTGACACCCATCTGATGATTTCCAGATCCTTCATCGCTTCAGGTCATCCAACGAGCAGGCGGCCTTCTCAGAGGAAGGCGGGCAGCCTGGGGCAGGCAGTGTGGCTAACAGGCTATAGCCGCGCATCAACACAGCCAGAGCAGCTGACCTTCTGGCCCCTCTCGGAGGTCTCCCCTCGAGCATTTTCCACTTGTGTGCACATCAGGAAAACCACTACAAGACCACCTTTGTTCCCAAGGAGTTCCCTTCAAGACTGGAAAGAAAATTCCTCTCTCTACAGGTCCCTTTGCACTGACAAACACTGATTTATTGTAATGATCTCCCAACAAGGCCCGTGCCTAATCTGCTTGACTGATGACATCGTTAATTAGGCTCCACAGGAGGAATGCCCGGTGGGCGAGCCAGGGCCCAGTGCCCCAAGAGCCCAGGCCCAGCTCTCAGCGGGAGTGACTGCAAAGCGGGAGTCGCGGAGCTGTGGGACTGGGTGCAAATTTTAATTTAGGCCTCATTACTGGATGAATGGGCTACCAAGTCTGCCTTCTCCTCCCTAACAGAACAGCTCTAAAATGCTGAAGAGACTCTGTTTATTTAGAATGGCTTGGCTAACCAGCCTGCTTCTGGGGATTGCGTATGACAGAAACTTAAACTGACTGAAGAAATTTAAAATCAGGGAAACTTGGTGTCTTAGTTACTTTTCTCTCATTGCTGAGACAAAATTCCCAACACCCAAAGTAAAAGCGGGACAGCTTTACTTAGCTCACAGTCCGTAGGGGTTTCAGTCCATCGTGGGCTGGCTCCCAGGCAGGGTGGCAGAGGCAGCAGTTCATGGCAGGGGAGACAGCAAAGGCAACACGGAGCCTTCAGAGCATCTTCCTGGCCTTTTATCTTTTCCAGACTACTCACGCTCTTAATCCCAGTGTCCTGGAGCCTAGCGCTGCACCAGGAATCAACCCCAGCACCATACACTGCAGATCCAGCCACCCCTGAAAAGCCCCACCTGTGACTGCATGAGGCTTGGCGGGGGGACACCGAGACACAGCCAGAACACCCTGCTCTAGGCTGCAACTCAGGCCAGCAGCACAGAGTCATCTCAGCCCTCCTGGGGCCCAGCACGTCCGCCCTGCCAGCAATAGCCAGGGGAGGTCTGCGGCCTGCTCGGGGCAGGGCCTCAGCCCACATCCTGAGATGGGATCCTCACTCTCTCACACTGAAAGCCAGGAAGAGGAGCGCAGGTTTCCAAGGGGAAAGCAGACTTCCTGCTGGTGGTAGCGGAGGGAGACGGATGCAGAGGACAAAGGGCACGCCTGTCACAGTGGAGCACAGAAGGGGCAAACGTGAGGGGGGTGCCACCCGTGGACACCAGCAACTGCGACCCCACAGGACACAGGGCCTCCTGATGACTCTGCAGCCTGCGGCCCTCGGTCCCCACTGCTGTGCTGCACCCGGTCAGGTCTCAGGCTCCTTGGAGGTTGTGCTGGGCTCTCACCAGCCTTGCCATGGCCTGGCACGCCCATCTGCCGCCATCTGGCTCCTGCCGGCTCTTCAACCTCCAATCCTGCTCCCCACCAGCTTCCCGCCCTGCCGAGTCTCAGCACCAAGTATTCAGGGCTCAGAGAGCCCGGACATCCAGGGACACCAGGCCATGCTCTTCCGTGCCTCCTGCCATCAGTCTGTGCTGTCCCCATTTCAAGTGGCCATGGGTCCCCTTTCCCACAGGGAGGTCACCAGCCAGTCCCCAAGGGCCCCGTTACTTAGGTTGGGGTGATGGTGCTCCCACACCCAAAGCCAGGAGCTCCCTCCACAAGGGGCCCTGTGCTGGGTGTGCAGCCCCCTGGGCCTCACTATTCCCTGTCATCATCTGCTCTTGCTGACTCCTGGGGAGATGGCAGCAGGTCCTCATGGGCTTGGTGCTGGCTCGGAGACGGATGAGGAGGACTGAAACCCCGAGGAGGAGTTGGCGAATGGAAGAGGAGCCAGGCTGCCATCTTGGCTGTGCCACCGACCACGGGACAGTGTGTGGCTGAGAGGAGCTGATGTGGATCATGTGGACGGGAGGCGCAGTCCAGCCAGAGCAGGAGCCTGGAACAAGCTTCCTAAAAAGGTCCCCAACTGGTACAAGACATTGAGGCAGACAGAAAACAGGTACAGGTACACTGGGACTCTGCACACATCTTCGGCAAATCCAAAACTGTTTCAAAATAAAGTTTATTTAAAAAAATCTAAATCCCAACACGAGCAACCAGTCCTCCCTCCCCACGTGAGGTGGGGGCTTCAGTGCTGCCTCCTTTCTATATTCTATTACGTACTCAGAAACATTTTGAAAAGGGATTATTGGCTGGGGTTCAGAAATCCTCTCTCTTATCTTATAAGAAGTTTGCTATCATGGGATGTGGCCTGCAGTCTTTTATGACACCTGGGCAGTAAAGGAGGAAGTCCAAGGCCCACCAAAAGGCAAACCAGAAAAGTGTGCGCATGCTTGTGTGTGCACATTAACACACATGTGTACACATAGATGTACACCAAGTAATATGTCTGTGACATGCATTACTGTATGCACTGTGTGTATACAGAATGACAAGCACCGATTTCCTCCCTCCTGAGCTGGTCCCTCCTGGAATTTCCAGAAGATCAGGAACCCCAGCTGGTCCTGACAGGACGCATGGCTTGAGCATGTGTGTGTGAGTGTGCGTGTCTGTAGGTGTGTGTGAGTGTGCGTGTACGCCTTTCTGTCTGCTTAAGGGACGCGGAGCTGCTCTGGGTTGCGCTCGGCAGTGACATGCTCTGAGAAAGTCAGATACTCCTGGGAACGTCATGGGATTGGGATTATGGCATGTCACACGGAAGAGTCCTCCAGACCTCTGCACTGCACATCCAAAGGAGCAGGCACCTCTGCACACAGCAGCTTCCTGGCGCCCCGGATTTAACACATTCCGCTTTCCCCTATTTCATCCTACAATTCTCAAGGATGCCCAATGCGTTTCTGTTCCACGGCTCCATGCACCGACTGCCCTCTTCCCTGCCCACCAGGAGCAACTCTCCCAAAGCCTGAGACACGAGCCAGGTATTTGCCAGGAGCAGCCGTGGCACCAACGTCCCGGGACCACGCGGGCACGCAGCATGAGGCACACATGGCCAGCTGAGACCCAAGGTCAGCCCTTCTTCTGTACCCCAGGGCCCGCCGCGCCTCCCCCACACCACTCAGGGATGAATGGAAAAGCTAGCGCGATAATGCTAATGAAATAACAACAGCAGCCTCCGGGCTCCTAACAGGCCACGGACTGCGGATGCATCACAACTTCCCAGAAGAAAGACACCTCTGTCAGGTCACGCACGTGAGTCACCTCTCCAAGCGAGAAATGGGAAAATGTGCAAAACAGTGCATTTCAGAGCGAGACCTTGGAACAAATACCTGCAAGGTGCCAGGTGAGTTCCACATCTGACTCCCCTGAGGAGACAACAGAAGGAGCCAAAGTGCACAAGAGACCGGCCTCTCACCAGCGCCTGGGACCCCCGTGCCCACCTGTGTCTCCCTTAGGACAGGGTCCCACCCACAGGACAGAGAAGCCTTCCCAGCACTCCTCCGCCTCCACAGGGCACCGGTGCTCACTGATCACGTCCTGTAATATGAGGGCTTCCCCACCTCAGCAGTCTGCAGGTACAGAAACCATAGCACCCGGGTGACAAGGTGACGCCAACCAGAACAGCAGCAGCCGACATTCTTGGTGGCCGATGCCGTGGTCTGGACGGTCTGAGTGTTGCCCAGGGGCCCACTGTGATGAAGGCTTCGGTGCCCAGAGCCGGGGGGATGTAGGAGCCTTGCAGAGGCCCCGGGGGAGGCCCTCCAGTCCCTAGCCCTGCTCCTGGGCGGCCCTGACTGTGGCTCCTCCCGGAGGGGTTGGGAAGGACGGAGCCTGGCCCAGCTCGGCTCCCACTGCTCCTGGCTTGAGCCCCATCCCTTGCCCCTGACACACTCCCGCCACTGCGGTTCAGGGGTGGCCCCAGCCATGATGCTTGGCTGTGCCCTCTGGATTCGATCCTCCTGAACTAACAAACAACAGCTCTGTGTAAGTGACTTTTCTTGGGCACTGCCTCACAGCGATGAGAAGCTGACCGATGCCAGCTCAGCATCCCCATCTCCATTGTCTACAGCAGATGGAGGTTCAGAGCTGGTACAAAGCCCCGAGGCTGCAGACACCGGGCAATGCACACCTCAGCCCTCGGCTGGCCACCTGGCTGGAAAGCAGGGGGATGCCCACCTCCTCCCCTGGTCACAAGGCTGAACACGTGCTCGGCTCCTCGCCCCAGAGCTGGCCCTGTGCCTTTCAGAAACACATGCCATCAACGAGGCCCACTAGGTTGGGAACCTGATGACAGCGGGCAGGGCTCCCCCTCCACCCCATGTCTCCCGATGCAGTGACAATGGGAGGCAGGAGCCCCCGACAGCCAGGGAGTGTCACCCTGCTCCTCCTCTTCCTGTGACTCACAGTGCACCAGCACCGCTGAGCCCAGCCTTTGTCCTTGACCAATACTCGGCCTGGCTGGACACATCGAATCCAGCCACCTCAGGAGCAGGTGTCCACCAGAACTGGTGCTCTGGCTTTCCCGAGTGGGGCGCACACCTGGAGGTCCAGAAGGGAAACAGGAATTGCCAGGTGAAAACAGCTACTTTTATACCAAACAGCTGCATTTCCCTTTCTTGAAGGACCTGGTCTGCCCAGGCCCTCTGCTGTCCCACACTGGCCTCACCGTCCAGTGCTCTCCACCCTGGCTCGCTGAGCATCTCTGGCTCATGTCCTCTGCTCCACGCCCAATGCCAGCACCCTGCTGCTGGCTGCTCCCCTGTCCTGCACAGCCTGGAGCAGTGGCTCTCCACTCTGCCCAAAGCCCGTTCAAGGGACGCAGCGCCCTTACTGTCTCTTCCTGCGGGGTCTGTCATCCAGAAGCAGTAACTGGCGTGGAAAATTCCCAAATGTATGGACCAACAGTCCACACATTTGGACTGAATGCCATTCTACCTCATGTGATAAAATTTGGGTGAAAAAGGGAAAGTACAATACAGTGTTTTAAGAAACAGGCTACATTCATGTGACGTTCATGATAGTGCTGTATACTGCTAGAACTGCTCTATTTTATTACTGCTGTCAATGTCTTACTGTGCCTACTTTAAATTAAACTTTGCCATAGGTCCGCAATGGCGAACCTTGTAGAGCTTTCAATGATAAAAACAGCCCTCTGTGGCATGTGTGCCACAGGTTCCTACCACTGCCCTAGGTATATGTGTAAAAAATCACATGTAGGGTTCGGGATGATCTATGGCTTCAGACTTCCTGGGACCTTGGGGAACCTCCATAATGAGGAGTGCTGTGTGGTTCCTACCTTATCGCTCAGATCACCCCACACTCAGCCAAGGGGGTCTTCTGCAAATCTGTGAATCTCAGCCTATCTCCTGAAGCCCTGACCCATCTTCCAATAGCCTTGGGATGAACCTACAGCCAAGACGTGTGAGAGCCTTCCTAGTCCTCTGGCCTCATTCCCCACAGCTTCATCCTTAATCATCCGCTTTATCTGGCCACCATCAACCAATGCAGCCTTTGCCTAGCATGCACCTACAGAGACAGTTAACTGCGCAAACCACAGAAACCTGAGCTCACCACCTCACAAAGTGGAAGAGTGAAATCACGGACAAAAGGAGGAAGTACGGAGAGTATATAAGGAAATAAGCAGAAAAATAGTTCCTGGCTCTTAGGAGGGGGACTCTGACAGCGCAATTCTGGGGTTCTCCTTCGTTTTGGTCCTTGTACAGATAAGCAGAGCACTGGAACTTGTTTAAACAGGTTTAGAAAAACAAGTTGGGGTTCAGGAGTCTAAAGAAAATCAGATACTCAGTTGGCCATGTTCAAAGGAAACCCAGTTTAAAGGAAACTGGTTGCTCTGCATTTTTAAGTCCTCTAAGTCCAGCCCAGAGGTAGAGAGGAGCTGTCAACTAACCACATATTCTGCCCAAGAAGCTGGGTCCTTATCAGCCCATTCTTACCTAACTTGTCACCCTTTTCCCTGCATCTGCATGCACGTTTTTAAGCATGACCAGCTGTATGGCTGGAATTAGCTCTTCACTTGGTGCATGTGAGATTTCCTTTGCATCTGATGGACTCTATCTTAGGCCCTGCCCCCGCTACACTACTATGTGCCAGGCGCTGGTCTGGGTGCTGGGAGACAGAGGATGTGTAACAAACAACAGCCCTATCTCACGGAGCATAGGTTCCAGCAGGCAGGACACAGAGGGACCAAGAGCAGCCTGTGGTACCTGGGGTCCTGGCCTGCTGGCTGGCAGCACGGTGGCTTGAGAAGGCATTGTAGGTGACGAGGAGGTGGCGAGTGATGCTGCAAAGCGATGTTAGGGCGCAGCTGAGATGGATGGAAGGCAGCTTAGGCTGTGGATTAAACGGGACCCTTGGGCACAGTCTCGCTGGCAGCTGAGATTTGGGAAAGACTGGAAGGGCTTTCGGTCTGGCACATGGGACAGGTGTGGGACCAGTGTTCAGGGAGCGAGAACCTCAGTGAAGAGGACACAGGCAGAGGCCACCCGGGCTGACACTTCCTTCAGTGCTGCCTGTACTGTCCTCTCTCTGGACCCAGGCAGGGACAGGCCGGGGCTGACATCTCCCCACCAGCACCCCTGACCAGCCTTGCCTCCCCAGTCCCCTTTCCCGGCCCACCCCGAGGCCCAAGTATGCTGTGTTCAACAGGATCAGACAGAGTGCACGGCTCAGCAGTGTGGACTCTGAGGCCAGCCTTCCTCAAGTTGGGTTCTGTCATCACCACACTGAGTGATGACAGCCAAGCTGCACACAGACATCCCTGAGGGCCACCTGAGGCCACCGGGGCCAGCTGGGGGGGGAAGGGAGGGGAGGGTGGGGTCTGGCTATTTACGGCTTCATCCCCAGGGCCAAGCCAGAGGCTTCAAAGGTAACCACATAATGAAAGAATGGATGGCTGGGGAAAAGTGGAAGGTAGGAAGCGGGAGAGGGAAGAAGGAAGAGGGGAAGGCAATGTGGCAGGAGGGAAGGAAGAGAGAGAAGGGGTAGGAAGAGGAGAGGGGGAAGGAGGAGAGGAGCAGAGGGGAGGAGGGGCAGGCTTCTCTTCTGAGGGTCTCAGGATATTCAGGTTTACGAACAAGAGAAAATCACACTGAGGAAAGGGAGGACACTGTTATTCATTAGATAACATGCAACGCAGAGCCACTGTCTGCTGGAAACACTGAAATAAATCCCACCGGGCCGCTGCTACCGTGGCAGTCCTTCACCTTCACAGAAAACGGCAAACGGCCACATGAAGTGGTCATCAAGCTGCGGTGAGGAGGCTCACAGGAGAGGACGGAAGCCTCTTCCCCAGCCTGCCGGGTAGAAAGCCCTTGGTGCCACCCCAAGGATGCAGACTCCACGATCCGGTGCACGAGCCACACGCACCCAGCAGCAGAGCCAGAGCGCCGGGCCCAGGAAGATGCGAGGGGCCAAGGAAAGAGGAGACAGTGTGGGGCCAGGACGTTCTCCAGGAGGAGAATCAGCCACAGCGGGAGTCAAAACCCCAAACGAAGCGGTGACTCTGGTGAGTGTGCAAGAGACTCTCCTCACACATGCTCGGGTGACAAAGAAAGGCCTTTGGCTGACTCGCAAGACAGCGACCGCGCACACAGGTCTGGAGGGCTGACCGAGCACCGCCCACAGTTCCCAACCTCTGACACACTCGGATGTCCTAGTGAAACAACAAACCAAAGCGCTGATGAACAAAGGGCCGAAGAACATTTCCAACACTCCAAAATCAATACTCATTCGCCTATCTCAGAGGCGTTGTTGGCAATCAGAGTATTATATTTGATGAAAAGAGAAAAGCAATAAATGCACATAAGTGTGCCAACACTCAATTATATGCAAACAAAATACACACATTTGATATTTACTGGCTACAAAGTATCTTCAGCTGAGATCTCCATAGATCTCACTTCGTTCACTACAGAAATACCAACTCTACATTCACTCTTGAGTACTTCAAACTGAGGTAGAGTTGGTATTTAACTACATTGTAATTCCTTACTGACTTTGCCCTCGTTTGGGCTGAACTCATCTTTAAAAAATAGGCAGCCGCTCCGGCTGGCATGCTGACACCTACAGAGACACGGGAAATGAGCTGCCGTCACCTCTGAACCTGTGGAACACTGCCCACAGCTCCGCGATGTCCGTGGCGAAGGTGATGTCAGTGTCCAGGACGATGACCCTCTCCAGGTTGGCAGGGAGAGTCTTGGTGAGGACGAGCTTCATGAGGCCGTAGATCCCAGAGTAGTGCTTGTTGGGGATCCAGGAAACTTCAGACTGCACAGAGCATGGCAGAGAGAGGGGAGAAAGGGGAAAATCACCACATTAGTCTTTGCTAAATCATTATAAACCATGTCTGAGAGGTAAAAAGTATCCAGCACAAATTTTTTGCATAAATGATTAAAATTTTTCTTATAGATTTGTTCATGTGAAGTTGTTTTGGAGCAAATGTATCTGAATCAAGACTCAGTGGCACTGCACCTGCCTCACAAATGCAAGGTCCTGAGTTCAATACCCAGTACTGCCAAAAAAAAAAAGAAAAGTAATAGTTATGAAAGAATTACTACATGCAAGCCTTATGCTGTGATTTAAAAAAATTGTTATTAGAGAAGCTATACCAGTCCACTGGAGAAAAATAAAGATACACAAAAGGAAGACATCAAGATATTTGAATCAGACTATGTACTCTTTCTACAACCAGCACCTACTTGTTCCCAGGTGGGTGTATTTCTTTAAGATACATTCTATTTCTGTCATCAGCGATTACAGAGATTCCTGATTTAATGACAGGGTTCCATTCCTGGGACTAGATTGTTAAATGAATTGGTTACTGTATATGACGTGCACATTCGAGTGTTCAGAACAAAGAAGCGGTCAGAGGAAACTCCAACCCCAAGGCTTTGCTTTTATTTGTACAACTCTTACATGGAGCGCTGTCATGTGTAACAGAACATGAAACTGCAGTGCTGAACTATACAGCACAGGCAGCAAAAATTATAGCACTGTATTGCAGAAAAAGCCACCAAAAGGCCGCACTGCCCCTCACGTTCCTGAGTTTCAAGTATGAGCAGCAGGTCAGAGTCTGAACATTCATTAAACAGGCATTATCTGTACTACTGAATGGCATTTTTCTACTCTGTTTATCTGTACCTGCTAAGCTGTGTTGCGTAGGACAGTGCTTCAGTTGTCTTTTTGTTCTGAGATAAACACACAAGGAAGACCCTGACAAAATCCATGTGACACTGTCCACCTGACAGAAGAGGGTCACTCACAAGGGCCACAAAGATGACCCAAGGACTTTGACACCGTGACCCTCATGGCCCCTAACAGAACAGCCAAGAACCCAAGGCAGCCAGACGGGCAGGAAGGCGTGCATTTTGGTATCAGTGGAATCTAAGCAGAAGACGAAACAGAATCGGGCACAGTCGGGCACACGGAGTTGCTTCTGAAGGTCACGACGGGGGGCAGTTTCCATGGAGCAGAAGCACACATCTCATTTCCAAGATGCTCACCTGCAGCAGACCCCATTAGTGGGCACGGGGTCAGCACTCAAGGTTCCAGAAAAGACGCATCACCTTTGTCCCTGTAACTCCATTTAGAAACGATGTTCATTAAGAAAAAAAATAACTCACACTTAAAGACAAAATCCTCCACGTCTTATTCTGAGATGCTTATCACCATGTTATAAAAGTAAAGAAACAGCAATCATCCCAAGCCCCCAAATGGAGCAGTTAATTACAACATGGCACACTTTCATCAGATAGCACATGGTGCTGTGGCTTAAAACAATGTAGATAAAAATAAAATTTAAAAATCCTATATATATTAAAAGAAAAAAGGCAGCTAAAGCTTGTTTAAAAACCACAATGTGTTATCAAACAACACCCAGCCACATGCAACTGACAGATGTGGAGAAGAAGCGACAGATGCAGGACACCCAGCTACAAGGACCAGCGAGGTGGCAGGGGCCTCTGTCCCCCTTTGCTGGCTACAGCCACGTGCACGCACAGGTCTGTACACACACGCACACACGCACACGCACACGTAAGTGAGCTCCTAAGCACGAGCAACCACGCTTGCTGCACAGCTAAGCAGCTAAGCGCTCCGTTCTTGCTAAAGGACCAAGATCGGCGGGGTGGGTGTGCGGGGCCAGGAAGCTGCCGTGGGACCTGATGAGAAACAACCCTGGGGACTGCGCGAGGCCCACAGCGGCTCTCCGGCCCACTCCATGTTATTCCTCCCCCGGTTTAAAATGTCATTTGCAGGGCCGGGGATTTAGCTCAGTGGTTCCGGCGCCTGCCTCGAAGCGCAAGGTCCCGAGTTCCATACTCGGTACCAAAAAAAAGTGTCATTTGGCTACTCCCTATTCTCTGCTTTGCAAAGTCTCTTTGCTGAGACGAGCACAGTTCTGACCAGAAATAAAGGAGACACGCTGATGGGCTGCATCATCTCAAGGGCAAGGAGGAGACCCTGTCTGTCGCCACTGCCACCGTGTTCCTGGGCAGCAGCGGGGAGGAGGAGAAAGGGGAGGGCTCACGTGGGGGCTCCAGCCCGTGACACGTGTCTGAGCTCTCCAAGCCTCAGTTTCCCCGTCTGTAAATGGAGATGGTGGCTGTGTCAGGTCCCCGGGGAGGAGAGGACTCAAATGGCCTCTCTTGCTTCCCTCCCTTCGCTCCAAGCATCACGCTGTCTCCTGAGATGTGTTTTCTCAGCCTCTCTGGCTTCTGCCACGAACCAGAGGCAGGTCCTTCACACGGCGCTTTCAGCCCGGCAGGGCACAGTGGACACGGGGCCCAGAGTGGACATCCGAGGACAGTGTAGTAACAGGAGTGCTCACCGAGCTGCCTGCGGAAATGGAGGACATGTGGATGGCACACCACATACTGCAAGGCCAAGTGGCCAGGGTGGGGTCCGGAGATGCAGCCACATCAGGAGGCTACCTGGCAAGAGCACAGAGACTCGGCCACCTGTGGCCGTGCAGGACAGGCCTGGGAGCCACGCCCTGCCCTGCCTGGCCTCCACCTGCAGAGCTCCCAGAAGCTGTCCCTCGGCCAGTCTGGACAGACGGCAGAGGGACAGAGATGGGCCCTTCACTCATCAGCCCAGGGGCACAGCGAGGGTGTGGAGGCTCCGCAGGACAAGCCGAACACAACCAGCACAGTCTCCCTGCTGACAGGGACAGAAACAATACTTGCGGCACAAGTGAAGCCCAAACCTCCCATGTAGCAGGTGCGGGCCACAGCTGGGAGGGTGCGGGCTCTGGCCCAGGAGGGCGCGGTGTGTCAGCAGTCTAAGCCAAAGTGCGCGTTCACAGGGGGCTCCACAGCCTGTCCCCAAGCCCCGTACCTTTCTCTGGGAGCTGGTTCCCGGTGAGGCAGCCCCTGAAGGTCTGAGAAGGTGGCAGGCTCGATACAACCCCTCCTCCTGCACGCCCGGGCCTCTGGTCTCTGCTCCGCGTCTCCCCTCCTGAGGCTCTGCCTGGACTGAAGCCTGGCAATCAGCGGTCTGCACGGCAGAGCTGCGCTATTTAATCAGACCTTTGATTAACTTTTTCTTCTATTTTGGTTACCATCAAAGCAGGAGAGCGTGGTGGAGATGGAACACTAGCGCACTGGGTTAAGCCACTAATTAGATTGCCTCAGTGCTCGGCTTTATTTTTAACACACATGTGAGGCAGGCGTGTGCATCCTAAACCAGGAAGA
Source organism: Heterocephalus glaber (assembly GCF_053883595.1). Classification (NCBI taxonomy): domain Eukaryota; kingdom Metazoa; phylum Chordata; class Mammalia; order Rodentia; family Bathyergidae; genus Heterocephalus; species Heterocephalus glaber. The sequence continues at coordinate 24,053,904 of NW_028258357.1, forward strand.
CTACAAGAATAAATTAATCTCAACATGATCCTGGGCCTGAAGGTCACCAGAGTCCCCCAACAAAATCCATAATCAATTAAGTCCGAGTGTTCACTGAGGAGTAAGGAAGCTTTCTGGTGAGTTTGTTCTCCACACCCTGAGAAAGGGCATAAAACTGAGGGATTTTCGGGGAGAGACTCTGGGAAAGCAGATACATTTGTTTTAAATGGCTCCTTATCTGGGAAGCGGGCGCCCCAAAACCTGTCCACCTCTGTCCACACTGTACTCTTCCTCTGAGGCTCACCTGGGAAGTCAGCCTCTCTGGTCACCACCTCCCCTCAGCCCAGGCAGGGCTGGGGCTCTGGAAGCAGCTGTCCTCTCCTGCCAGCCAGCAGGCTACCATGCTGTGTAAGTGTCCACATCTCTCTGGATGGAACTCCTTGGGGCAGGAGCACTGGCTTTTCCAGAACAGCTGATGGACATGCATGAGGATGGAGCCACAGTCTGTTCATCAGCAGGGAGCAGCTGCCCCATGACTGCCGAGGTCCAGAGCGAGGGCTCTGTTACAACAGTCACTTCTTCCTAGGAGCCTTAGCTTGGGTCTTCTCGTCTAAGGAATAACAGTGACATCACAACACCGCCTGGAGCTCAGCATTAGGGTGTTACACTGAGAGCCAGAATGTGCCCCAAAATGGATCCTGGGAGGCACTGGGCTCAGCAGCGGATTCACCCACTGACCCTGAATGCTTCACTCGCTGCAAGCAGGGGTGCTGGGTGGGGCGTGACCTGGAAGGTGAAGCCTGATCTGCAGGTCCCCCTCCTGCTCTGCTTCCTGGCTACCCTGAGGTGAGCAGCTGTGCTCTACCAGGCCCTTCCAGCCCCGGAGCCAGGTGACTGAATCCTCCACAAGCCATGGGCCAAAGTAAGCCCTTCCTCCTTTCAGTTGTGGGCGCAGGTTGTGTGCTGGGGACGCAAAAGTGGCCAAGACCTGGTGCCTCCGTGTCCACAAAGCCCTCTGTCGCTGTGCATCTACCAGCACCGCCAGAGCTCCGCTGGTTCAGGGTTCTGGGTTGGATAAAAGCAAGGGATTATGCTGTGTAGGAGTAAGGGGGAAGTGGGCTGGGAGACGGTTCTTTCGGGGTCAGGTCAGAGCTGTCGTATAAACGGTTCACAGAAGCACATCCTGAAACCACTGGGAATGCAGAGCCCTTGAGGTCCCCAAGGTGAACAGCACATTCCAGGCCCCATGCAGCCCATGGGCAGGGCAGTGGCTTGGCGCAATGACATGGGCACTGGCCTCCCTGACCCCAGCACCAAGTGCCAGTCCACCCAGGGTCACGAATGGGGCACCCGGCCAGGGCCAAAGAGCATCCCATCAGAGGGGGGTTGAAGGAACCTGCGGCCCCACGTGGCCTCTGAGAGCGTGCTGGAGAGGTGGCAGCTCGTGGTGGAGCGATACCCTACCATGCTCTGCATCACTATAAATGTGCCAAAGGGTTTGTGTAATTAAAAAGATCATACAAATGAAAGCCAGGCTCATCTTAATGGACAGACTATTATCCTTGCAATGGTTGTTAATTCTAAGCAGCATGGTTGAAGCTTTAATTAGCAGAAATGCAACTGTGCCCAAGATTACTACCTACTGCACTTACATAAAGGAGCACAAGCAGCCCAGGTTTTCAGGGTGTCCTGAAAAGCAGGGGTGGGGGGAAGATGCTTGCAAAGGGAAATTCACCTTTCTAAAGCCGGCAGTTCCATGGTGGGTGCCCAACAGCATTTCTACAAAGCACTGCAAGGGATTTCAGGGTGTCTGATGCTGGGATCCCATGAAAACGGCCCAGGAAACATGACCAGGGTGGTGACGGCACAGGGATGACAGACACTGACGTCCCAGTGGCGATGCGCCGTCCCCAACCATAGATACACAAGGGACAGACGGGCAGAGGCTGCTCTGGGCAGGAAGTGACCCCTGCTGCTCCCTGGAGATGCTGATTTTCAGAGAGCATGTGAGCCCAGAGACGAGGACAGCAGAATGCCCTGTGTGGCCCATCGGATGCCAGTGCTGTGGTAGGAGCATGAATCTGCCTGTTGTGTTTAAGCCCCCACAGTGGGCCCCAGAGCTGGGCACTGTCACCCAGTTTCCCAAGTCTGGGGAATGAGGACGGGTCGCCCCTGACCCCAGCGTCCAACCTCCAGCCCCAGAGTCTGAAATGAGCGTTGCCCTTCCCTTCCCTCCTTCCAGCTGCAGATCCGCACTTCAGGGTCACTGCAGGCTCAGAACTCATCTCTCCCTTCCACCCGGACAAAGCTTTATTTCTGGGAAGCAGGTTTTCGGGCAGTGAGGTACATAGGGCTTAGCGTGTGCGTCCCTGGCTCCTAAACCTCTCTGGCCTTCACTTCTGTCATCTCTAAAAGAGGGGCGACAGCAGCAGACCCCTGGTTCCCAGCGAGTCACTGTTTTGTACTCTGCAAGCTTTCTCCCATCACACTGGAAATATTTATGGCTCAAAATAGATTTCTTACCCGTATCAACATTTTCCTGTGAATTACAAATCACCTTGACACATTTTTAAGATTAAAAAAAGAAGCCATCATAGCTGCCCACTGTTTGAAAAGTCCTCCACCTTTCTTGTGGTGGTGGTCGTCTTGGCAACTAGCCTGCAAGTTCAGAACATGAGGGAGGAGGGCGGAGCAGGGGCGGGGCCAGGAGAGGAAGACAGGAAATGGATTCCACATCCAGCCCTGCGCCCTGCCAAGTTCCCCCAAAGAGAGACAGCAAAGTGCCATGCACTGCCAGAGGCTGGGAAGTAACAGGCTCCCGGTGAGGGCTCAGCACAGGAAGCAGGCTCGGGTGGGCTTGAAATGCTTCCAACACCCACTCTGGACTCTGGTCACCAAGGGCAAGCAGCCAGACCTCTTGGTCCCTCCGCCTTTTTACCTGTCAGCTGGAGACACAGCACACCCTCCACAGGCGAGAGCCTTCAGGGGCTCCACATGGGCACTGGCGACTGTCTGTGACAGTATCTTTACTAGCAACATTTACACCAGCAGCAGGACAAGACTCCTGTGTGTGACACGGACCCCTGCATTTGTGGGTGCCCATCTGTGCACAGGGAGGCTCGGTCTACTTCATCTGAGGGATTTAAATGAGCAGGAATGGGACCAAGCATGGTCCAGTGCAGAGGAGCACAGGGGAGGGGCAGGGTCCGCATGAAGACGAGGAGGCTCTTGTCCTCCAGGGCCTGGGGCTGGTGGGGCCCACTGCCCATTCCTGGGCAGTGAGTCCCCGAGAGATGCAGCAGCAGCCAGTGGTGGCAGCGGGGATCCGCTCCTGGGTTCTGAGTGGCACCGGCAGTCGCTGGCTCAGTGCTGCTGCTGCGGGCTGGAGGGTCTGCCTCCGAGATGGCCCTGCACGTGCTGCCTGGGTGCTGCCTGTTCGCAGGAGGCTGCAGGGGCATCTGTGGGACTCGCTGGCAGCCTCACAGGAGAGGTCCTGCAGAGCAAGCAGAGCGGGCATATCTGCCGTCACCTGATCCTGGGCAACATGGCCTCCTTTCCATGAGGTCTTCTGGCCGTGCATGCAGTTCACGAACTTCCATGCAGTGCGGGAAGGGGATCGACAAGGCACAGGCACTGCACGGGGCTACAGGGTGACCGTCAGGGTTAGATCTAGAACGCTCCACAAAAGTCCCAGTGCTCAAGGTGGGGCTTTGGACAGTAACTGGATGATGAGGGTCTACTGATGAGCTGAGAGCTACATGTGCTGACAGGAAGTGGGCCTGATGGAGACAGGCAGTCACTGGGGGTGAACTGGGTGACCCGGAAGTGTGTGTTCTTGTCCCTGGCTCCACCTTCTCTCTCTTGCTTCCTGGCTATCATGAGGTGAGCAGCTCTTCTGCCAGCCCTTCCGCCATGATGCTCCTCCATTGGTGCCAGCCAACTATTGACTGAATCCCTTGAACTGTGAGCCACATTAAACCTTTCCTCCTTTAAGGTGTCAGGTATTGTGTCTCAGCAACAAGATAGCTGACTATTACAGGGCCCATCATGGAAACAGCTATCCCTCCGCAATTAAGGAATGTTGGGGCTGCAGTGTGGTGAGTTTCCAGTGTGTGTCTAGCAGCATGCTAGCAGAAGGAAAATGACAAGGGAATGTTAAGAAAGGAGGCAGAATAAATCAGGGAAATGTCTAGAAAAAGAATGATAGAAGAAGTATTAGCATCAACAAGGCCCAGAGATAGAGTGGACCCTGGACTTACAAACTCAATTTATTTCTGAGGGCTGGTTATGACTCAAGTTGGTCAGTGGAGGCTCAGCCTCCTCTACACAGCCTTCAAAGCATCTCTCCTGTAGGCAGAGAGATCTCAGTGTCCTTAGAGAGACATCGGCCCAGGATTTCTCAATGAACCCCACATAGGAAAGGATGTTGTCATGCTCCTTCCAGAACTCTTGAAGGCTTATATCTGTATCTGAGACCATCTGGAAGCCCAGGTGGCCGGCACTCGGGTCATAACTCAAGACTTGTTCGTAAGTTTAAACTAAAATTCTGGTTGTGACCCAAGTTGTTGTATGTCAGGCCGGTTGTAACTCGAGGGTCCACTGTATAAATGAAGAACTCGTGTGTGTGTGAAGTACCATGTAATGACAGACTTCCTGGTGAAGCTTGGAGTTGGAAATGACAGAGAAGAGCACGGAAAGTCAGGCAAGGGCTGAGGGCGGGTGATGCTGAAGAGAACCAGGCAGTACCCTAGAGCCAGCAGTAAATCAAAGGAGTTTTCATTAGCAAAGAGCCATGACCGCACACGTTTCAGAAGGTACTCTTACGGAGGAAAGACTAGCAGGCACTCAGAGGGTGGAAGCCAGCAGCAGGCACAGGCTCCACAGTCACAGCAGAGGGGTGAATCCCAGGGCCGGGGTGGGGCCCTGCAGCCTGTGTTTTTAACTAGTACCCTGGTGACTCAAACTACAGTCTAAGAAATATGCAGCAAGAGGACACGGACAACAGCATTTCTCCAGCTGTGGTTGGCTGAGTCCTTTACACTGGATTAACAACCACCTCACTCTTCAGAAAGGATCCCCAAACAGGCACAAGCCAAGCGTCACGCCACACCTCCCACCGTGGGCAGGGCAGGGAGAGGGGCCTGATGTAAGGGCAGGAGTTCCTTAGCTAGCTCTGTTTATTATAGGTAATTTATGGCTGCGAGGCCAGAAGGGTTTCCCACTGTGCACTTCTGAAACTTACTGATCCCGTTCCAACACAAAGAGCTCCAGGTCAGCTATGCTGGCACCCATGGTCATCAGCACCAACAGGAGAGCTGGTCGTGAGGCTCATGTCTTCCTACCTCAGCAACTTGGAAGGGAACTTTGCGAGAGCCTTAAAGCTGGCCTCTTCTGGTGACAGCAGTCACCACAAAGCCTCAACAAACTCAGTATACGACCTAGCCCATGTAAGATCTGCTGGCTTCCGCCCAAAATGCCCATTGTTCAAAAACCCACTGAGAACCTACCTTCCAAAACGGAAGTCATTTTACAAGCACAGAGTAGCGTCCATCCAGGGGAACGTGCTCTGGGATCTATAAACACATAGCTCCTCCTCTCGGTGGCAGAAAGCCTCTTCCTCTCTTCGCCTGGCAAGAGGTGTCCTCATCTTGGCATGGCTGCTCCTGAGGGATTGGTCACTGGAGCATGCTCAGTCGCCTGACACAACCCAGTGCTCTGGGTTATCAAAGGGAGCATCTCAAAAGAGCTGGGAGCTCTGATCTGCGAACTGGGTGGCTACATAGGTTTAATTTCCTGGAATCCAGCTGTCTTCTCACCTAATAATTTTTCAATGCATTGAGGAGAAAAATGCATCAGCTCCCGCATAGCCTGGACTTAATATTTTTAGAAGTTGCAATTCTTCTTATTACAGAGCATGGTATTTATTTGTGGATGTGTACTTCTCAGTGTGGGACACAAACAGCACTCAGCGATAGCTTTGTGAATGTGAAACAGTGCAGCTACACAAACAATGCTTCCACATGGGGACATGCGCTGAGCACTCCTCACTCATGCATCCAACAAACACACGAGCATGTGCCAGAGGGAGGGAGGCCACTGGGGAGATGAGGGGCGTCCCATAAAGCGTTGTCGCGGTGTCAGAGACAGCGCTTTATCTTGGGGGGGCGGTGTGCGGGCCCAGGATGGTGAAGATCTTGGTGGCTCTGGTGATGTGGTGTGGGCTCTAAATTAGAGGGTGCAGTGTCCCCCGGCATGGGTGGTGACCTATGCATGTATCAGCAGCCTTGTGTGTACGTGTCTATGTGTAAGGACGTCAACCGTGACCTGGGGCCATGGAGGGCCTGGAAGGAGAAAGCTCATTTTGTCGGCCCTTGGACTTTACTCAGCCTCTTATGTGTGTAGGTGTATACACATGTGTGTGCCTCTTGCATACAGCATGTATGTTTAGAGTACATTCCACTCCTCCTGAGAGTACTAAGCATGGAGACCATCATTCTCCAAAGAAATGCAGGAAAAAGCCGAGACTTTGTTTCCTATTACCATAAACTTACTCTACTGCACACATTTGTAATGGACCAATAAATTATCACAGCTATCCCAATGGTTTGGTATTAGAATCTCATTGCACCGAAGGTGCAGCATTAGGAGAAAAAGGTCTCAAAAGGCTTGCGGAGCCAGGTGTGGCAACAATGCCAACAAAGGAGCCGAGCAGGGCCGCTGCACTGGCTCACAGGGCCCTGAACCAGCACAGAGCCCGGGCCCAAGAGCGGACTCCAGAGCCCCGGCGCAAGCTCCGGGGTCCTGGACGTGCCAGAAGGCAGCTTAACAGGAAGCACGCAGCTCTTTCTCAGGTCACCTGCAGCTCACACTCGTGCCCCGCCCTCCCTTCCCACTCTGCCACCGCTGCCTCAGACCCTGCAAAGGTTGCAGCAGGGCAGCAACTAAGGAGGCGCCAGGCTGTGCCGCACTGATGAGGCGCAGTGCCTCAGCTCCGGGCTCTGCAGCACTTTGCGGTGATGCCCTCGCCGGTGCCCCTCTGTTCCTGCTCACAGGTCTACCTGGAGGTGAAGCACTCCAGACACAGGCAGGTAGGAGGAGGACCGGCAGGTAGGGTGGACCAGAAGCGCTACTTAATCAGTTTCTGATTGGTTTAAAATCATTTCTTTTACAAAACCTGGAAGGCAAAGTGCAAGATTCCACATCACCCAGCGCCTGGCACCCTGCAGCGGAGACGAACCCCTTCACTGGCCGCCCTCAAAGACAGCACCTTCACTGGGCTCTTGTAAGACATCCAGCAGACATAACCAAAGGCCTCATTGTACTTTCAAATCTTCTACCCTTGACCTTGAAGCCTCCCTTCAGTCTACTTAGACATCAGCAGCACTGACATTCACCCTCGGCAACAGGCGCTTACCATTTACAGGCTGGTTGTCAAGGAAACCAGATGTGGCAGGAAGAGTGTAAATGTCCCGATTTAAAATTTCTGAAATCTGAGGATGCAGAAGGCAAAAGAATGTCCACCTGACACAGCACTAGGAAGGACGGTACAGGAGCAAGACCATCCTGTTTCCCTTCACTTCCTCTTGGGGACGTGGCTACTGATCGGAGGGATTCCTGTTGCTCCAAACACTGTAAAAATCACCTAATTCTGAAAGTGACCTTTATGTTATGTTACTGTGTCTGCCACATTCTGTACTAGACACTAAGGAAAGAAGAGCAATTGGGCACATTCCTGTTGCTTAGGAGATCATAGTTAAAAGGGAGAGGATATTGTTATTCTATTTATGGTAACAATAACATCACATTTGTAGAATACTTGCTATGTAGCAGATACTATAGTAAAGCTATTTACAAATATTATCTTCTCATTCCTACAATAACACTAAAAAGTAGATGGCAAGAAAATCACACACTTATAAAGAATTACAGGAGCTGGGATTAACAATTAGATTTGCCTCATTCCAAGAATCTTAATCCTCTGGAAATGGATTTAAATGACATATCCAAGTGATGATTAGGTAGTAAAAGCCGCATGTCAATTCTTACTAAACTTCTTGGGACAGAGTAAGTAACTGATAGGAAATGGGAAATAGAATCAGAACAGATGAAGATAACTACAGAGATTGCATTTTAGCAAAAATAAACCTTCTCAATATTAGAAAAGGGTCACAGCCCTTCCCAGCACACCCTCTTCCCCATCCCCATAGGGCTGCAAGTGACAATTCTGTTAAAAAGCACATGTCAAAATAAAAAGTGAAAGGGAAGCCTGGAGAATGGAAGCCCAGACACAGAGGGAGGACTGGAGGACCCTCAGCCTCCTTCCTTTCACTCCCTTCCTGATGGCCGTGCCAGGTGTCTGCACCAGCGGTCAGCAACTGACCAGCGCTGTGGCTGGCCCAGGGCAGGGGCCTCGGGGGTCACTTCTGCTCCGGACACGGGTGAAGACACTGGGATCCCATGCAGTGCTGGGCGGGGCTGCACTGAGGTTTGTCTTGGCTTGATGACCACAGTTGCGCTGATGTATGAGCAAGGGTGATCCCTGGCACGTTCCTCGGATGTTATTCCATGTGGCTAACACCTACCAAGCGGTTCTCCTGTGCACTCAACACGGAGCTCCACCAAGCCGAGGAAATAAACTCAAAGGGGAAAGCAAGGCCCAAGTGCGTACCTTCGGCTCCTTTTTTGCTGCTGCTTGCAAAACCCTCACCACGGTCCACATCATACTTTACAGGTCCTCCAGGGATATTCCAGCACCTATATCTGGAGGAGGATGGAGGGTGAAACAAGCAGTGGCCTTGGCTGGGTGTGGTCAACTCCCTTCTCTGAATCTCAGGCTCTGGTTCTGAACTAGAGACCGAGCCACCAGCTGGGTCTGCCAGAGAGGAAATGGCACATTGGGCGGAGAAGTACCAAGCACAGGGTGCCGAGGAATCAGCACTCAGCGCTGTGGGTCAACTCTGAGCCTCAGTGGGAGTGTGTGATCGTGTGACAAGCCCAGGCCCCTGGCACGGCTGCCAGTCCCCGATGGTGGCTGCTATGGAGGGCAGGGCTTCGGTACTGTGGGTATGCAATGCCAGGCAGGAGCAGCTCTGCGACACCAGTGTGCTCAGTAATGACACCACAGTAATAATAACAGGGGAGAGGCGCCTCGGCAGCACCATTATGCCTGTGAATAAGATGTTGATCACTGCTTGCTATTTTCTCTTCAAACATATTATTTAGCCAGTAGTGAGCAGATTTAAGCCCCACTGGGGTTCTTGAATTCAGCCTGGCTGAGTGGTTAAATCCAATGAAAATATCTTAGTTGGATGAGTTTTTAGCCAAGGGAGTTGAGTATACAAAAGGACATCTATTGGGTCGGCATGGGAAGATGTCCATCTGTGAAATCTGATCATCGGGACAATGCCATCACCGACAGCGGTGAGAATACACATGCAGCGCAGCCGCCTACAGTGCAGTTTCCCATCCATCATTTCATTTGATTCTCGGCACAGTCCTGCGAATTAAGCAGGTGAGAGAATCATGTCTCCTTCTTATACACAGGAAAGTAAGACTTAAAAAAATCATAGTCCAAAATTGCACAGCCAGTGAGAGTTAAAAGTTACCCCTCTGACCTTCAGGAAAACCCCGGTTTAGGGGCAAGGGCCTTCTGCCACCAGCACCCCTTCAAGCTTTGGCTTTCTCATGGGAAACAAATAGGAACTACAGGCTTCGAAGCATTGTCCATAGTTCTCAAGCAAAGAAATCCACATTTTGATACCTACGTGGGCCTCTTTCCCAAACTGAGCTGGTGCCATGGTTCAACGATTCTGTTGTCTCTACAGAAAATAATCCTGGCTTGCTTCTCGTGCCTCCACTAGAGAACAAAAAAAGCCTCGGTGCTCTGTGTCCCCAGTGGGGTAAGATTTATAAAGTGTGTCACCTGGGATGTCGCCATAGAGGCTACAGGGATGTGTCCTGTGCCACCAACATCTAACCTTCCATATGCATAGGAGCAGAAACATGTAAATCAGTTTTCTGGTCTCTGATTTTAATGGCCTGAGTGTTCCTCTGTGTCACCTTCAAAGCCAGTCCAGCCGGTAGACTCATCCTTAATGTCGTGAGGTTGTAGGCAGAGGAGACTTTGCCTCCTGGGGACTTCTGAGAATGCGTGGAAACTTCTTAGTTGTCACAACCTGGGGCGGGGGACTCGGTGGAGGCCAGGAAGCTGCTCGACCTCTCAGACAGGATGGCTCTCACATGGCCGTGGGCCCAAACATCGCAGTGCTAGGGCTGTGGCACCCTGCTCACAAGTCCTGCATGTGAAGACTTGAACTGGGACGTGTGATGCAATGCGTGTGACGAGTGAGCAGTGTCCTGACTGGATCCTGGCATGAGGGTGTAAGCTTGGCGTCCACTTTAACCTACTGAAAAACACCGAGTGATCCAGAGGTAAAGGAGTGGCCATGAAGGAGGCCAGAGGCAGGGTCCGATGTCCTCAGCATCTTTACTTAAATGCTGAAGAGTGGAAACCTTATAGCCCTCCAAATAAGAGACCTGCATGAGGTGACACATGAAAGAACAGGGAGTATGAAAAGGAAGAGCATCTACTCAGTGGTTCCGGCTGGAGGGATGCGCTGGCCCAGGGCCTCTCCAAGGACACTCATGGCACACTCACACGCACTTCACACTCACCCAGGCGCGCACGCCCCGGTGCTAGACGTGGATGCTGCCCGGCGTTCCCCTCACCGCCACCACCTCGGTGCAGCCCCGATATCTGAGCCCCACATGGGAGCGTCCCTAGGTCCGGAGCACTCAAGCAGGTGGGCTCCATGGGCTGCAGGACCTGGCTGTGGGCGGCACAGGTGTGCACGTGAACCATTACTTAGGGGAAAAGAAAACACAGGAAGCACAAGCCCTCTCCACGCTGGGCAGCTCCGGCCACGCGCGCCATGCTACCTGTGGACCATCTCCTCCCCTTCCTCCTTCCTTCTGTCCTCTCCCCAGTTGCCCCCATTTCCCTACAGTCACATGCGCACGGGCTGGTTCTGGAGTTCCAGGAGACCACACTGAAGCAGGTCAGCTGTTACCCATGGCCCCCAGGTGTCCCTGCAGGGATGGAGGGAGGGAGTCTACGTGGGGGCTTTTATCAGAAACACCTCAGCGCCTTCTCTCTGGGAAGCAGCACAGGACAGTGGTACCTCTGGGAAAATGGGCCCATTTTATTCTTTCTTGCTTTCCAACCTGTCCACTAGTATGCCTGTCCTCGTCTTTGATTCCTTCACTGGGTCACCAACCTGAGATCTGCAGGGTCAGTTTGGAGCTGCTTCCTGTTGCAGCAACAAGTCGGCATTGTGTTGCAGTTATTCAATAAATAAGATAACAAGAACTGAACAACACTCACCCATGTGGCTCCCTCTGCTGCACAGGTCAGGGCTGTTGAGCTGAGACTGAGGCCTGCACCCTGGAGAGGGAGAGTGCAAGGCCAGCCAGGTCCTCACTGCTGCCGTACCCTGCTCACTTTGGCCAGCATCGCCTGGGAGACGCCTGGGGCTCCCCGAGCAGCTCTGCATACAGCAGGCATTCCACGTGTGGCTTATGTGTGGCTTATTAGTGGCTTATGCCAACTAAGACGTGTGCAAACTGACTACACATACACAGAGCCTTGAAGACTAATCCGATTTTCTTGCTATGGGCATCCTGAGTAGCCCTGGGTGGGGGTTTTATTGACTTGGTTTATTAGTTTCCTCAACTACCAAAAAGGGGCACCCTTCATAAATGAGAAAGAGAGCAGGAAGCGCATCTGCTGGTAGAGAAAGTGCAGTGACGGATATTAAGTTTTACAGGTAGGCTCAGCAGGTAATGGGCAGGCGAAGGCAGCTTGCTAGGAAAAGGCGTTCTGTCCTCTGGGCAACTGAAGTCTGTCCTTAGTCCACATAGCCAGGCAGCACGCCCTGCGCCTTCACCGCCTCCCTGCAAACCTGCCTCGTCAAGGGTCATGATGCTCCTGGCACCGTACCCGCCCTTGCTTCCCAGCCTCCCTTCCGGAACCCACCATCGCTCCCTAAATCTGCTCCAAGCCCCACTTCTTCTGTGAAGTCAGCTCGGCTTCCCAGCTGGGAACTGGAACTGGTTGGAACTGCAGTTTCCAAGCCCACGAGTTTCACTGAACGCCTGGAGATGACACTAGCTTTTCCACCCGGATATGGGAAGAGTGTGCAGTCAGCAGAACCTTTGCTACTGACGGATCCTGCCCTGCCACAGACCTCACAGCTGTGAGCTCAGCTGCCTACCAGAGCTGGCATCAGACTCGCCAGGCCTCCTGGGCTCCCTGTGCTACCGAGACACAGAACTCCAGCTGCCATCCCTCCGCCTTGATCTGGGAGGCGCTGGGGCTCCTCACAGACATCTACAGGCCTTGTCAGGTCCCAAACAGGTACACCAAATGCCAACAGAAGCTCGAATGTTACGGGTGAGAAAGGGAAAGCAGGAGGACAGCAAAATTCCATACACTATGCTCCCTGCTTCCTAAAGTAGGAATTTTCTTCTGACAGCAAAGGAAATGTGAGTCTCTGGGCTGCCTCCCCCCAGTCACAATGCCAAGCCCTTCCTGGACACAGGGGAAACACAGACACAGACAGAGACCGTCACCTCCTGAGTCTTGCACACAGACGGAAAGGTCGTGGAGAACACATCGGGAGAACGAGAGAGTGGGGCTGGGGATCACACGAGTCAGGCTCCAGTCTCCCACTGCACGGGCAAGAGGTGGCTGCTGGATTTACTGTCACCACCTGTGATCATGAGGCCATCAACAAGATCCTCAGACCTGACCAACGGGAAGGAAGGTTTGTTAAAAGAGAAAAACAAATACATTGCTTAAGCTGCTTTTACTTGCTTGGATTATCTCCTTGTATGCTTTTTACTTGCAGGCAAAAGCAATCTAACCTGTATGACGCCACCATGTGAAAGGTGAGGAAACCATGTTGTTAATGCAGGAAGGGGACAATGTGGCTTCACAAAGAGTGGGGAGTCTTCTGTGACGTCTCCCAACTGTGATTCCTTAGGTGCCTATAAAGATGCCTCCAATAGGATGTGGATTAGTGCACTGATGAGTCTATAGGTAAATGTGATGCAGGGAGGTGGACCCTGGTTGGAGGGGGTAGGTCACAAGGACATGGCCTGGAAGGGTCTATCTCTCTCCTTCTCCCTTGACCTCTCTCTGCTTCCTGTCAACCTTGCCATGGACTGTTTCTTCTCTGCCATGCCACTCTGCCTTGGAGCCAGCTGACTATGGACTGTTACCTTTACAGACTGTGAGACAATTTCCTCTTCATACTGCGGGTGTCAGGCATTATGTCTCAGCAGTGAGAAAGTAAGACAAGATATAAGTAAAATGGATGGCTCTTAGAGGAACACAGAGCTCAAAGTTGTGTGTGGGTGCCCTTCTGATTGAGGGCCTTTTCTGATTGGATTTTTTTCCTCAAGCCCCTCCCAGAAGTGCAGCAGCCCAGATGGCTGTGGCTCAACCCCTCTGTCTGTGTGTGGACCTCAACTCTACACCCACAGAGGAGAACAATAAGTCTTGGGCCCCTCAGCTAGCCCTTCATTTTCCTTTCCTCCCTGTGTTCTTTTCAGCATCTAAGGAAGAATAAGCTGCAAGATACAGGACATCCCGCTCAGCACGCCCAGTGAATCTGAGGTGTTTATACCTACAGGGTTAAGCTGGTTTCTAAAAATAACTTTCACTGATTGTGCAGTCTATGCCAATCATCGTCTTAGGCTTAGTTTCTGGAAAGGGGATAAGGTCAGTTGGAGATTTCCTAGGCATGCAGTAAGTATAAGTAACAATTTCATGAAGGTTACAGTAGGGTACATCTCTTCAAGCCCTTGGTACATGATAACAATGTGATGATTTTTATAGTCATCAGCCGCAGATAAACATGTGGTGATTTTATAGTGTTAGTCATCCGGGCTTTGCCCTGTCTTTTTTAAAAGTTTATTTTATTAGTACATGTTTGTAATTCATGCAGTTTACAATCATCTTTGGGGAGTGGTGACACGTACATAATACAGCTTTTTCTTAATCCCTTCCTTTTCCCTCCCTTCCTCCCTCCTCTGTGGCTCCCCAGTCACCTTCTCCTACGTGTTGATACTGTTTGTCTTAGTACAAGTTCTGGCTTATAATGTTTACGTCGCTTTGGTTATTAGGTGCCTGTACTTGGCATATCTTTATTCCTCTCACTTCCCCTTCCCCTCCCCATTCTCCCTCTCCTTATGCCCTTGGACTACTTCCCCACTGGATGAGATCTGTCCCCTTGACCCTTCTATCCATTTTTTATCATATTCTTTATTTGTGCTTTGCCTCACTCAAATGAGGGATACTATATGGTATTCAAGCTTGTGTGTCTCATTTATTTCAGTCAACATTTCAGATACATGCATTTTTCTACAAATGCGTCAAATTCATCTCTCTTTGTACCTGAGTAGTATTCTGTTATAATGGACACTACATTTTCATTATCCACTCATCTGTTGATGGGACACAGGCCGCTTCCAGGGTTTGGCTATTACGGATTGTGCTGCTAGAAACACTGGTATGCAAGTACTGCTGCAGCATGATGACTTTAGCTCTGTGGGAAAGAGACCGAGCAGGGCTGCTGGGTTGTATGGGATTTCTAATTCAGACCTTTGAGGAATCTTCATACTGACCCCCATAATGCCTGTGCTAGCTTGCATTTCCACCAACAATGTAGGAGAGATGAAAAGCATATTTTTAAAAACTATGCTACTGTAAGAATTTTATAAAATGTAAACAAAGGGAAACAGGAACTCGAGAATGCCTCCGCCCAGAGGTAACGTGAGACACTGCCGGGCCCTCTTCTTCCAACATGGCTCTGCAGCAACGTGGACGCCTCTGGGTTCTAGGGGGAAGGCGCTCCGCGTCTTTTTTCAACTTAGAATTGTGACCTAAGTGCTATCAATTCAAGCAACATCCAGCCTGGTTATCAAGTCAATGAAAATCTCCTTTGAATAACCCCGATGAGCTGCCAGCACTCCAGTGACGGCGGGCTGTTGACGCCCCCCGCAGGCCTGTCTGATGTTCCCAGCCACACACAACAGACGCACCAACTCCGCCTGATTCCTCAGGACCAAGGGACAAACTGCCTACTTTACAGGGATGTTGACGGACGCTGACCAAAAAAAGAGCTATTTTGATGTTCACTTCAAACAGACATATTCATGTGTATGGATTCGAATGTGTGCTTGAGAGTAATGGGCAATGAAAAATTTTATTCTTTTCCATTTAGATACAAAACAACTTATTTTCCTATTTTTTGAATATTTAGTGATGTTATATTGCTATACATACATACCATTTACCATTTGCATTTCTTTTGTGAATTCCTTTATTCTTATCATATACTCATATTTTCTTTGGTCAATTTTTCTTCTTTAGTTGAGAGTGCTTTTTATATATTATATCCTGTATCTGTTTCAAGTATAATTCTCTCAGTTTATCATTTGGCATATAATTTTGTTTCAGTTGCTTATTCTGAACTTTGATTTTTTCCATTCCAATTAATCAAATCTACTATAAAGTTTTCTTCTTCTAAGATTTTTTTCCATTTCTCTTGGGCATATACAATGGCCCTTGGTTCCTGAACATAATTTGTTCTATGATTCTAGAAAAGACAGCCATGGTCATAATGCAGACTTTGTCAACAAAATCAAAATCTTGTCAAATGCTTCTGTTTTTGAGCCAAACTTTTTTTTTATTCACAAACAAAAGCATTCGTGAACCGACGTGCAACTGTATAAGCTTTCATAGCCTCAGCCCAAAAGTGTTCTATTTTTCTTTTACGTTTTTAACATTTATATTCTTAAACACAAGTCTTGACTCAATACGAAACTGATTTATTTCTCTGGCAATCTGCTATCTGATTTTTTCCCAAAAGCGCAGCCTTCGCAAAACTGCCTTCTGTGAAGTCAGCTGGCCGTGCACCACAGCGGGGACTGCGTCCGCAGCAGGGCTGACACAGAGCCAGGACACCAAGCACCCGCCCTCCTCGCAGGCTCACAGCACATCAGAGAACTGCTCCGGACTCTTCCTGCGAGACTTCCAGAGTCCTCCCAGGGCTGCTTCCTCCCGTTCCTTAGTCAGGCACCAGCTGGCTCAGGCTAACAGCAGGAAGGGAGGAGCTGGCTCGGGGTGAGTGTCCCTGTGGACTCCACATGGCAGCGGGCGGGTCGGATGCAGAAGTGACAGCCACGACTAAGGTCCTCAACAGACAAGCACGCAAAGACATACAGAGTAAAGCACAGGGGTCAGAACACCCACAGCAGAGAGCCTGTGCATGGACAGACAGGGTAAGAGCGGTTTCCTTGAGATCTAAAGCAGCCCTGAAGGACAGATGGGGAGGGAGGGAGGCAGGAAAACTGTTTCAGGTGACCCGCGGATGAGATAACCCAAAAAACCCTCTTTGAAAAGCTAAAATATAACTGAGTGCTCCCATGTGTGTTCATGCGTGTGTGCCTTCATGCCTGTGAGTGTATGTGGAAAATAAGTCAGCATGAAGCAAAACTGTAAAACTTAAAAGCACGTCCAAGTGGGGAGGTGCGATTCTAAGCCCTTCCTGAGGCCGAGCTCTGTGGTCCCACTGCTGAGTCAGGAGAGCAGGAGGGGCTCCTGACGGAGGCAGAGCGAGGGCGCTGCACAGGGCCGGCTCTCTAGACCCGGGAGAGGGATGGAGTCCTGAGGCAGCAGGGAAGAGCCTGGCAACAGCAACACTGGAGGCCAGGCGGATGCCTGGGGATCAGGACCCAGGGCTGGACACAGCTCGGTGTGTTTGGCCTGAGCTCCAGCCTCCCGGCAGTTTAATGCCAGGTGATCAGGACCAGTGGCACCTTGGGAGTGACCGCGCCATGCCTTCCCGAGCCAGCGTGGGCTGCTGGGTGGGGCTCTGCTGGAGAAAGGAGAAAGCCCAGAGCTGGGTTCCTATTTCCAGTGCTTCAGGGGCCAACATGTCTTTATTTCCGGGATCCTCCCCTGCAAAACAGTGGCATCACAGCACCACTTTCAAAGAGTTGCTGCAGAATGACAGAAGATAACCACACTAAATGCTTTGTACTGTATCAGGTATATGCTAAGTGCCAAGAATATGTTGGTCATTAATTTATTAGCATTTTTCCATGCACAATGATGTCTCAGTGGTCGAGCTTAATGCATTCCAAATTCGTGTTGGAACACTGAAAAGCTTGAGAACTGCACATATTTTTCCTATAAGAAATAATGGAAAACCAAATAATTGGTTCTGAGGCCCAACAGTTACACTTATAAATTCATTTTTCCAGGACTTTAACAAGTTTCGCAGTGATTTCTTTCTTTAACTCTATCGTGGTTCCCACAGTTTTCCTCTTAGCTTTACTGCTGGTATCATAACTTTCCATGGAGCCAGGGTTACAACACTTTATGCAAATAAAGTGGCAAAAAAAGAACACGAGGAGGAAGTGCCCAGTGCGGAATGTCCTAACCCGCCGACGCTAGCGCTGTGTGTCTGGGCCAGCGCAGTGCTCGCACTGAGGCGTCTCCACTCTGCTCGCGGTGAGACGCGACCTGTGACTCACTCTTGGCCCCTACAGGCCTTCTCAAGTCGGAGTTTTGGTTCAACTGCTGAGCAAAGTTGTGAACAACGAGCAGGCTTTTTTCGAACTTTGCTGTTTGAGTGGTGGGAAATTCGAGATCTGAGCTGGCTGACAATCAAGGTGTCCTTATATATTTTATACACCATGGTGTCCGTTATTTTGCTTATTAGTATTTTCTCCATTATTGATCATTAAATTCATAGGCATCTTGGCAGATTCTTATATACGGCACTGGCTTTGAAAATTAATGTTTCCACTTTCCTGGTTTTTATTTTCCTTACTTTATGAACTTCTGCTATGAACTCTGTCTCTCTTCAGGCCACAACCTTATTTCTATTTCAGTTTACTGCGTGGAATGAATGTGAGATTCACTTATCATCGTCTTTGTTTCTGAATAATGAAAGAATTGAAGCCAGTTAAAATATCTCCAGTGAGAGCTTTGGGCTCATCACATAAACTTCAATGTGTAATGGACCCCTTTTGATGGCGGCAAATTAGGCAACAATTTAGTTTTTACTTCCTTTTGGATTAAATAAACATTTAGGAAAATGCTTTACTAACTCCTAAGTTCCAAGAACTGTGAACTTCCCATTCCAAAGTGATTCTGAGAGCAGTTTCACTGCACCGTGTTTCTGTGCCAGGCCCACACAATTTTATGGTTTAGAATTTAGTGAGGCATTTTCCTGTGTCCTAGTATGTTATCACTTTTGTGATGTTTTTCATGAACAATTGCAAATCTATTTTTATTCTGTTGGATGGATGTGAAGTTTACTCTTCACTGATATCAATTATATTTTTAAAATTGTTTTTAAGAATACGGCATGTTTTTATATATACCACACACAAGATATTGTATACTCTCCCCCAATGGGCCTTAACATTTCTGTCAGGTTTTGCTTTACACATTTGAAACTTTTTACCTGAGAGATAGGTGTATGGAACAAAGGCTACCATTAGCTCTTCCCGTTGTGGTAGTTCAGCTTAACCGGGTCAACTGCATTGGCTTGGGAGTTGCCCAGGAGAACAGTAAAGGACCCTAGGGCTGTGACTGAGTGGTCGTGGAGGTGTGGCCTAGGGCCGGCCCCTCACCCCTCCTCCCTGGAGCTCTTCCCCTGCTGTTCCCTACCTGCTCCCCCACACCTTTCCACCATGTTTCTGCCTTGGGACCACGGACTGAACCCCTAAATTACGACCCAAATTACAGTTTCCCATATGTTGTGGATGTTGGCTATTGTGCATGCACAATGGGAAAACCAATTAATAGACTGATATGGATATCTAAACTTACAGTACCATTTCTCTTTCTCCATTGTCTATTTCCTATTCCATACAGGCTTTGTTTCATTTGCAACCATCTCCAATAATTTAGTGCTAATTCTATTTGTAACTTCACCAGGCCAAAGTGCTCTCTCTTTTGCAGTGATCTGATCCCACCCAGTACAATGTACTTCTCTCCCTACTTTTGATTGGCCCACACTTGGTCTGCAGAGTGTATTTCTTTTCCTACCTTTACTAAGTATGAAACTTTGCTACTTTTTGCACTTGTTCTGTCCAATTCTTTGTTCAAGGTAAGAAGAGCCTAGAAAGACTTTCTAGAAGGAGGCCTCAGTACTCCAGGACCCAGAAACATATTTTGGTAAAGCCTGGAAGAAGGTAAGGGCCTGTGGGCAGAGTTTTGTTTCTCCCCCTCTCTGAAATCTATGGACTCAAGCCAAGGACTGCTCTGGTTTTTTTGTTCCCCCCTCTCTCCCATAGGAAAGCTCCAATCCCCTTCTTGTCCCTTCTCTCCCAGGGTGGGTGTTCATCTGTTGAGGGCAGATGTTAGCTATCACGGAGAGGCAGGGAGTGAGAGGGTGGTAAAAATTAATGGCAGCTAGGAAACTCAAGAAGTTTTTGTGTGGCTCTGGGAACAGTTTCTAGTGTGGGACAGAGCGGGGGAAGCGCAGGGCCTCTGTGTTTTTCCCAGCTGATAAGGGAGGCCCACAGGTCTACCTCAAGTTTCTCTCCTCTTTTCTTTCTTCTTTTCTCCCGTTTAGGGTCACTCATTGCAGGTATGAGTCAGATAAGAGCTGCCAGAGAGCATGCTATTAACTCATTCACAGAACAGACTATTCAGGCTCCATGTGCATGACCTAAAGTGTAGTATGGTTTGGCTTTTTTTGTCCTCACCTTTTTGCTTTCCCTGATACTTTGTTTAGATTTCTCACTCCTCTGTTGGCCTGCTCATGTTCAAAGTTTCATCTGTTCTTGATTCCTAGATGGCCTTTAATCTGGGTTTCCTCGGTGAGTTGCTTTCATAGGGCCTTGTTTCATCCCAGTCCACCTTTCTGCCATGTTTGATGGCCATTTTGCTTTTGTCCTATTAGTTAGCCACATGAATCCACCATGTTTATTGGCCATTTTCTGTTTACTAAGCCTCTGTTTTTAGGAAACTTAGGGACTCATCCCTGCTTCTCTTCTGAATCAGGTTAGATCCCCTGCTTGTGTCTTCTAACAGAAATTTGGGTAATTTAGACACATTACAGGCCTGAGGGCCTGAGGAAAACAAAGGGAACTGCAAGTAAAGGTCAACTTAAGTGGCTGTAAGTAAGTATGCAAGGTAGAGCTATCCTTGTACTTAGGACTTTTTCTCTTAAATGCTAAAAAGAGATTTCTATGTCTACTACCTTAAACATAGTACAAAAGCTTTTACTATTGGGATAGATATAAGGGATATTGTGTCTCAGGTGGCTAAAAGATTTTCACTTGGCTAAGGAAGCCCCTGGGAGGGCTCCACCCTGACCTCTTAGGAGTTTCTAATGGGAAGGTGGGAGGCACGCCACCCTTCTCTCTCAGTGGCCAGTGGGACCCAGGACACGCCAGGGGAAACCCCCAACAGCTTCCAGTGACCGCACCATTAGTATGAGCTAGGAAATGGTGAGAGCTGGGTACAGAATGGCAGTCCAAGCTATAATACTACTCTTCAGCTAGATCTGTTCTGCAAAAGGCAAGCAAAGCAATGTAAAACCCCTCATGTTCAGGCTTTTATGGCTCTTCATCTCTGAAAAGGCCCAAGAATTACAGTACTCAATGAAGCCTCCGATGAAAAGGAAATTGGTATCATTGGTAGTCATGTCCTCAGATGCCCACCTGTCTCTCGGAGGAATATAGGTCTCTCTCATCTTTTCAATAAAAATAACCATACTGGGAGGTCTCCTTGGCCTCCTCCTTAAATCCTCAGCCCAGCATATACTCAGCAACTGCATCAGAGGCTAGTGCCCCAGAGAGACCCACTACTTTCAAAAGATCTTGATAGATTTCTGGTGGGTTTCAGACTTTGATCTTTGCTTCTGACCGAGCATGGTGAGATGTCCAATTTGTCTTGGCCCCTTGCTGTACCCTAGACCCATATAACCCGGTTGGTGGACACAACTTACTCTGTGTTCAACAATCAGGTCTACATGAGGATAAAGGGAGAAGGGCTAAGCAAAAGGACAGACCAAACTTACGGCTGTCTCAATTAGCAATGCTTTAAGCATACAAGTCATACAAGTGAAAACTCAGGGCCAATCAAGGCCTGCAAGAAAACTGGACGGGGCACACACCTGTGCCGAGCCACGGCCAGAGCTCTGCTGTGTCAGACTTATGGTCAGTGTGCCTGACTCATGGCACTGGAGCACTGACTGTCTGTCCCTGCTACAAGAGAGGGGCCAGGCTAACCACAGCCCTCATCTCCTGCTCTGGATACAAAGACTGAAGGGGTCCAGAGCAACCTACAACACCCCATCCATGGACATCTCTGTGGCTACAAAAACCTGGGTGACTTTGCACATCATGAGTAAGCAAACTCCATTCCTTATGGACTCTGTGTTAACTCCCTTCTCTGGAAAATGCTCGAGATCCATAGCCATAGTTAGGGTGCAGGGGAGCCCTGGTCGGAGTTTATTTACACCTGCTTTGACATGTCACTCCAAAGGTCAAAGGTTCTTCCGTGAGTTTTTCACTGCCCTGCCATGTCCTGATCCTTACTAGGAGATTCACCAGTAAGCTGAAGACAGTTTATCTTCCCAGCCAGGTCACTGTCATTCATGGCAAGGGGCACCAAAGGGCCACGTCTATGGTCTCTCTGGAAAATCAAACACTGAAGAGGGGAGAAGAAGGGTGCCTTGTAGCCCCGCAGGATCCTAGCCTTATTCCCCATTCCCAAGGAGCCATTCAAACTGGTCCTTCCTCAAGGGACGCGGTGGTAAACTGTAAAAACTATGAAAGGGAAATGGTCAAATTTTCACAGGACTAGGACCAACAGCTGAAAGGACCCTGGTTAGCAGGACAGACTCCATACTGCTGCTTGACCCACCTGCCTGCCCTTTAGAGGAACTCAGAAGGAGGAAGCTTAGCAACCTCCTCCCCTTAGAGAGTCTCTTAGAAACAGCAATTAATCAACTATTGTTTCACAAATGCTCCAACAGCAGGACGTTCCGCTTCTGTACCTTTTGCTTGCTTTACCAGTTCTATCCCATAGGGGGGCCTAGAAACTGCTGGGCTCAAAGGTGTACAAAACATGTTTGTCAACCCCCAGTCGGGGCTGGAGTCCGATGCTCGGCTCGGGTCCCAGCCGGTAATAAACTCCTGTGTGGATTTAATATCAGTCTCTGGTTGGTTCTCTCTCACTGGGTGCAACACAGCGACCACTCAACAGGTCTACAAAGCTTGACCACTCTGGCTGCAAGCTCAGGACACCTCTCTGTTAGAACCTGTGCAGGTGAGAGGGACACACCTGGGAGGACTGGCAGGTAGAGGCTGCCTAATTGATGGGGGAGCTGTGTGAGTTTGTCAGGAGAGTGACTTCACTAACAGGCTGGGCATGTGGAGCCCAAATACAAGAAGCAGGAGGCCAGATTCCACGCTTCCTGTGGAGGAGGAAGTAAGGCCCAGGAATGGCAGGTGAAGTACCAAGAGCTAGAGAGGTACAGCCCCAGCAAGATTACCCACTTTATGGATCTAATGAAAAAGGGAAGTCTCAATGTAAGCCTGCCTAGACCCAGGTGACTACGAAACCTTTACAAACCGTGAGCCAAAATAAACCTTTTCCCCTTTAACCTGTGGGTGTCAAGTGTTTTGTCCTAGCAATGAGAAAGTAACTAAGACGGAAAAAGGTCAATCACTAGGTCCTAAGTTACGGTTTTACAGGAGTAACAGCTGGTGGCATGGATTGTGCAGCACAGGGACTACAGATAACAACAGTTGCTGGCATATCCAAGAACACTGAAGAAAGGATTTTGAATGTTTTTGCCATAAAATAGATACCTGGATAGATAGATATGGGTTGAAACCAGTTATGGAATGGATGCATGCTCTGAAACATCACACGGTACCTTGTTAACATGGACCATTTGTATATTTTATGCAGCAGTAAAAAGTAAGTTTAATTTAAATAAAAAATAAAAGACTAAATAATGCTAACATACCACATTGAAGTAGTATTTTCCAATATATAAAATTAAAAAGGATATTAAATTTTGCTATATTTGTTTCACTTTTCTTTTTAAAATGGGGGCACAAAAAGTTAAAGTCAACAGCTGATGTGCCATTATACGTTACAGACAGCACCGGTGGAGGGTTCAAGGTTCCCACACTTGGCAATAGCTGGCCTTCAGGTGCAGTTACCAGATACTAGGTTTCTAGGGAGGACGATGACAGGGTAGGCGGGGAAAAGAGAAGATTTAAGAGGTTAATCACAGCCTTTTTTTTTTTTTTGGTACTGGGGATCAAACTTGGGACCTTGCGCTTGTGAGGCAGGCGCCAGAACCACTGAGCTAAATCCCGGCCCATTCACAGCCATTTTTAAATACAGATGCTCACTGACTTATGATGGGAATATGACTTAGACATTCCATTGCAAGTAGAAAATATAGTCTAAGTATTGTATGTATTTAATGCATCTAACTTCCTGAAAGTCACAGCTAAGGACATAGCACACTACAGAGTGTATGGCTTACATGTAAAATTCCTCCCTTAAGTCTCACATCATTAGACATGGGACTTGTGGGAGGTGAACAGATCATGGGGACATTATACCCATCAATGGATTAATCTATCAAGTAGTTCAAAGATGAACGTGCTACTAGGAGGTGGGGCTTGGTCGAAGGAGGTAGAACACCGGAGGTGTGACCTGGAAGGGTGTGTTCTTGTCCTGGCTCTTTCCTTTTCTTTGCTCTTTTGCTTCCTGAGCACCATCAGTTGAGCAGATTTCCTCTACCATGTATTTTCTGCTTTTAAGTCAGCTGCCCATGGACTGAACCCACTACTGAGCGATCCAGTTTCAGGTGTCAGGTATTTTGTCCAAGTGATGAGAAAACACCTAATACACAAAACTGGTGCCAGGAGTTGGTTCACTGTGGTGGCTGTACCTGCCAATGTGGCTCTGAAGCCTTTGGAACTGGTTTGCAAGAAGAGTTTGGAAATTTGGACAAGTAGGGTGTATACAACCTAGAAGGCTATAAGCTGAGCTTAACAGATAATTCTGATTGGTGCTCAGAGTGGAACATTGATAGGAACACAGACAATAAAGACGAGGCTCGTGAGCTTTTAGATGGAAATGAGGACATTATTGGTAAGTGAACTAGGGGCATTCATGTTACATTTTGGCAAAGAATGTGTCAACATTTTACACATGTCCTAAGACTTACTATAAGACTGAATTTAACGGTGGTGGACAAATTGATTTGGAGGAGGAAATGCCTAATGTTGAGATTGTAGCATGGGTACTGCTGGTGCATTTAGCTAGAACTACAGTGAGAATCAGGAGCAAAAAAAAAAAAAGAGGTGAATGATTTGAAAAACTTGCAGTTTTCCTAAAAAGTAAATACTAATAGTATGAATACAACATTTTGGGACCAAAGGGGATGTTGTTGCTGAATAGATTAGCACCATTAAAAATTAGGTAGGTCATTTGCACTGAGATAGGAAGGTATCTTAGGAATTGGCTACACTGCACACATGCAAGGTTCAAGGACGTAAAAGGATTAATTGCTTTAAAAGGCTGCTTTAAGATGAAAGATGCAGGGTGTCCTGATCACTCAGGGCCACTGAGGGAAGTGTATCCCCAAGGTCATCCATGCAGACACTCAGAGGCTGATGTAGCCATGTTCCAAGGGGGTCTGGCTTCTGCTTGAGTTGGCAGCAGACTTTAGTGTCCCTAATGTGGTGCTGGTTTTTCAAGCATGCACAATGTAAGAATTATGAGATCACAGATGTTTCCACTAGATTTCAGTGAAAGGCCAGGGGACCAGGCAATGTGGGCTGACAGGGTCATATTCCCTGCCCAAAGTCCAAAAGAGTGTGACAACATGAAGTTATAAAACTGAAACCAAAGCTGCAATGGAGACCCCAGGAATTTGGTGATGCCAGGAACATGGAATGTCTTCTGAGGAAGCAAGGAAGAAAGCAGACCCTAGCCCAAAAAACGCCAATGGGCAAGGTGAGAAGGGCAGGGCTGCTCAAGCTCTTAGGACTTCAAATGCCAACATCACATGGTCCAGCTGGGAGATGTGGAGCTACAGGTTTGTCCTGGTGGTTTCTGATCTTACATCGGTCCAATTTCTTTCTATTCTCCTATATCTCCCTTTTGGAACAAGAATATTTAGCTTGTGCCTTTGTATGTTGGAAGTCTTTAACTGTGTTCTTAATTTGTACAGGGCTCACAGCTAAGAGCTTCCCTTGAGTCTCAGGGAGACTGTGGATTTGGACTTCTCAGCAATGTTGGAAGTGTTAAGTCTTTATGTGACTCCTACAGATGAACTAAAAGCAATTTGGATATTGAGATAGATAGGAGCCTTTTGGGGCCCAGGGGCAGAATATTATGGTTTGGATCTAAAATGTCCCTCAAAAGTGTCCTGATTCAGAAGTGTGGCTTCTACAAGGCAACTGGATCGTGCAGCCAGTACGCCCTTCAGTGGGTTCACCCTCGGATGAGGTCATAGGTGAATGGGCTGTTTGGGGGTGAGTCATCTGGGGTGTGACCTGGAGAGGTGTATCTTGTGCTGGCTCCTTCCTTCTCTTCTGTCTCTTGCTTCCTGGCCACTGTGGGTGGGCCTCTGCCAGGTCCTTCCACCCTGGTGTTTCTGGCCAGCCTCATGGGCTGAACTGTGTGAAACAATGACCTACAGTGAAACTCTTACCCTATGAGTCGCAAGTGTCCAGTATTTTGTTCCAGAGACAGGGAAGTGACTAATACGACCCTCTGCCTGCAGGGCATACTGGGAGCTGTAGTTCTCTATGCAGCACACACCAGCAGCCTGGCAAAATGAAGTCACAAAATGTAGGGTACAGTTCCTACTTCTGAACCACTGTAAAGCTGAAAACCTGAGTTGAATGATGAACAGGGGGCCCTCTGTGAAAGGCAGACCTGTGAAGGAAAGGTGAGGAAACTGAATTTGTTGCACATCTCCCTTGCGCCAAGCATGTGATACTGATGTCATCTAACTGCTCTGAATTATCAACAGTGAGGCGGGTTTGACTACCCAGTGTGACAGATGGCTAAGCTGTGCATGCTGCTCTGGTGGCCAGTGCCACACCTCCCTTCTCGCTCCTGTGCAGGCATCGAGCAGGTCAGGCCCTCCCGGATGTGTTCAGGTGTCACTGGATCTGCCCCAGCTCCTCAGGGACATCTGCTCACAGCATCTGAAGCTCTTCCATTGCCAGGTGTGGAAACTTAAATCTATCCCAGGCCTGGCCTTAGAAAACCCATTCTGGATTTTGGGAAAGTCATTTCTGACATGCCAGACCAACCCTCTAGGCCCCATGTATTCTGCAAAGCTCTGAAGACAAGACTTCCTGTCACCCCTGACACACTGAGTCCATGCTCTCTCCTAGCTCAAGGGCCAGGCTTCAGGAGAGCACCCTCTCCCTGGAGGGTGAGCACCCCAGAGAGAAGCGCCAAAAGAGAGCCCCTGGAAGATGGCAGGCGAGGAGGTTACAGCTCCTGGAGAGCCCTTCCTGTACTCCACGGGGCCTGGCACACAGGCAATTAAGGGCAAGCAGGAAGCCAATTCTGAGTCAGCCATCAATATTTCCTATAAGCACAGTCCTGAATCCCACTTTCTGACCTTCTGATGTGTGTAACAAGCGGCCCTCAGGTCTCAGAGAACAAGAGATAAATTAGGGCTCCCTGCTACCCAGGTGAAGCCTGAAACAACCTCAGCCCTAGCAGCTTCCTTTCATGAGCTCTGGATTGTTTGCACCCCAGTTGAGGTGTGGGGGTGACTTTCTGGGCCAACTGGGGCAAGATTAAAGGCTTTCAGGTGAGGTGCAGGGCCTCGTCTGAAAGCCAGCTGGATATATTTTGGTGATTTGAAGCAAACTGTGTACAGTGATGATTGTTTCATTTAGACCTAAGTCTCGGGTGGGGGGACAGGGCCTCCCTAAACCTCAGCAGCATCCTTGCAATGGGTCACTTTTATCCGCAGCAGGAAGCTCAGCTCCCAGCGGGGCTTTAAGTGGAGGGTTCATGCTTAATGCATGTGTTCTGCAGGGACCAAAGGCGCAGCGCAGGGAACTTAGAGGAAGCTTGTTTAGCCAGAATTACAGTTGGTATCTCGGCTTCCGCCAGGGAGGGAAGTGTAACACAGGAGAAAGGCCTAGGATGGCAGTGTCGGCCAGTGCTGGCTTTCCATTTCAGGTCCAACATGCAGCAGCTCTGTGATCTGAAGTATTTAACCTCCCCAACCTCAGTTTCCTTGTCTGGATAATGGACATAGTAGGGCCCACACAGAGTGCAAGATTCCACACGAAACCTGAGGACTATGGCAAGTGCTCCTTAAGTAGGTGTCTACCTGATGTTAGACCTTGACGGATAGTTCCTGAAAAGAGGGATCAACCAGGTGCAACCAGGCAGGGGCACCTGTGTTCCTGGTGGCTGCGGCCCGGGTCTCTGTGCTTTCCTTCGGGTCTGGACCACATCTGGGTCTCCTGAGTTACACACTCCTGATCTCGTACCATTTCATTTTGAAAGGGAAAGCCAAATAGCCTTGGCATTTATTAGCTGCCTGATCTTAGCCAAATAAATACTCTCCAACTCTGCGCTTTAGTTTATGAATTATCCATGAGATGGAGGTGATCAAACTTCTCTCTCCACGCACGGGCCATCATGTGCAGTTAGCGACAGCACACAGCCACCTTCCGAGCCTCTGGCCAGGTCAGTCCTCCTCTGTGTCCCCCTCTGAGGACACTCACAGCCGCAGATCTAGAGCAGAGATCCGAGCACAGAACCCTCTGTCCTGGCAGCCTGTTGATGTGGGACATGCAGGCTGCAAATAAATGGGCCGTGGAAACACCAGGAAGACCAGTGTGCACGCTACAGGCCGCAGAGACGGGCAGGCTGAGCGATCGCTGTTCTCAAATCCACACTAATTGGTGATTATGGAGTGTGCTTGTCCACTGCAGATTCCCACAGTTTGTTTTTTTTGTTTTTTTGTTTTTGGTACCGGGGATCAAACTCCAGTCCTTGCGCTTGTGCAGCAGGCGGCGAAACCACTGAGCTAAATCCCCGGCCCCCCACAGTTCATTTTTGATCATGCACCGTCCCTCATAAACTGTCTATTCCCTGTTGCTCTATCTTCAGCACTAACAGGTTCAATGAGGGGTCCACAGGAACAGTTCTGAGAAATGCCATCGCCAGCAGCTGCACAAAGTGGCTTCTTGGGCTGTACCTGGGGAGGCCCGGCTGTGTGTGCCCAGGAGACATCGGACTCGTTTTCACCACAGCTGCAGAACACAGACCCGACTCTCTCTTCCCAGAGCTTCCTTGCCTCTGATGGTGCCCAGAGGATGATGCTTCAGTGTGTGGCCTTCCTGGCATTTGCCATGTGCACTTCTCATGAAAAAACACCTGTTGCAGGTTGCTCTGGGGACTCAGGCTGTACACAGGGACCTGAGGATTTATGACACTGAAGGCTCAAGGTCGGCAAACACCTGGCTGTCCAGCCAGGCCCAAGGCAGGGTGGCTCCAGGAATGTGGTGACCTTGGTGGTGACAAACACTCCTCACTTTGTTCTCCCTAAAGACCCAGCTCTGAGTGCCCTGCATGTCATTCACTTTCCAAACATTTCACCGGCCAGGTGTCATCTTCGGCATGAGGCACACAAGGGTGACAAATGCCAGAGATGATCCCAGTCCCTTTCGAACTTAGGGTCTAGGAGAGTCACACATTTATAAGTTCCTCAGGCAAGGACAGGAAAGAGCAGCATCTGGGATGAGTTTTTTGAAGAAATCTATGTGGTCCTGAAAGAACGAGTAACAAAGGAGCCACTATGAGACAAGGCTGGCAGGGCTGGGTTCCTGTGTAAAGAAGCTGCAAAAGAACCTGGAATTAATTAGCAATGCGGCTGAGAAAGGGCTGGGAATGGAGGTTAACTACAGAGAAATAACCTGCACAGTTGTGGTCTCTGGCTTGGAAGCAAGGAAAACTGCAAGGATTTGCCCAGGAAGGGTGGTGGCCTGGGGCACAGGAGTCACCAAACTGACTCTTGCTGATGGCCACCAAGAGATATGGGGAAGGACAGCAGCTGCAGGGAGGCCAGGAGTCAAGTCTGGAAGAATGGTTGCCATCATGCTGGGAAAGATCCCACAGGCTTGGTCGGGGCTGATGGCAGGGGACAGGGCAGAGCTGGAATGCACAGGGTATTGTGAGATGCCTGTGAGGGACAGGACCTCTCTTTTAACTTTTATTAACTTTTAAACCATGCAGATTTAATTTGGATGGAAGGATCCAGTATGTAAACAATGGACAACTGGTCTACCTGGCTGGACATGGGCAGTCAGAGCCCCAATCCCTCCCATTCTTTACCCTGCAAGGGGTCACAGAAGACCCGGGCTCCCTGGAGTAGATGCAGCTGCAGCCCGTTCCTCTTCAGCCCCCACCCCAACTGCATAAGATTAAGTAGCAGGCTACACAATGAAGAGCTTTTATCTCCTGGCCCCCCACCCCGCCTTTGTGCAGTACTGAGAACCTGTGGGTACTTGAATACTACCTAGCTCTTTCTATTGCTTATTTGGAGACAAGGTCTCTCCATGTTGCCAAGCCTGGCCTTGAATTTCCAATCCTCCTGCCTCAGCCTCCAGAGTATCTGTGATTACAAGCATGAGCCGTGAGGCCCAGCAAGAGCATTTCAAACACTATGTGACCCTGGCCTCAAAGGGGAGTGGAGCTATTTTTTTTTCCTTTAAAGGAGACCAGTCTCACTGTGTTGCCCAGGCTGGTCTTGAACTCCTGGGCTCCAGGGATCCTCCCAGCTCAGCCTCTAGAAGAGCTGGGACTATGGAGTGGAGAATTCTCCAAAGCCTGCCACATCACAAGACCTCCGGGCCCTCATGGGTCACCCTACACCAGGCCTTTGTCACCTGCCAGCACCACCTCCTCCCCGTATAGCTCACAGGAAGCCAGGACCCAGGCCGGTCTGTCTTTCCCACTGCTCTGCATTTTGTTTTTGCTCCTTTGAGTCGGAGTCTTGCTATGACTTTGTGCTCTTGCTAAATCCAGTATACAGGGCTGTGCGGGGCCTGGCAGGGGAAAGGTGAGGGGCAGCCTTCATCAGAGGCCAGCTGTGGCTCTTCCCCTCCTGTTGCTGCCCCAGCACTAGTGCCGACACCTTGGGAGACAGAGTGGCTTGCTTTCACCTTAATTAGTGCAGCAATTTGCTAAATTTTGTTTTTCCCTTTTTGCGAGTGTTAATCAATTTCAGCTCAGAATAGATTGGAATGGCAAGCAAATTACCACAACAATCCCCAAATGATAAATTCCGCACATCTTGATCGACCTCGGAGCCTAAAAACCGGGATAACCGAAACTCAGGCTGGCAGCTCCATGATCTACTAAAATGGGATGGTTCTGAAGTGCAAAGAGAGTGGCTTTGTGGGGTCTGAGCAAGCAATCTGGCCAGATCAGCCTGGGGCCCAGAGCTTCCCAAGGAGACGGGACCCCGAGCAGATGCCTGTCTGCATCGTGGCGTGTTTGCTACAGGAGCGTTTGGTTGTGGAGCCCAGGAGCACTACGAGGCACTTACTACGCACCAGAATGCAGAAGCGAGCGGCCGGTCCCTTTTCCCACCTCCCCAGAAGCTTTCAACAGAGGCAACAGAACATTTCCCTCTCCTGGCGAGGTCAAGGATGGCCCTGGGCAACACAAGCAAGTCAGGAGGGCTGCGTAGGACTTGCGACAAGACGGTGAGAAGGCACAGCCTGTGCAGGCGCAGCATAGAGCGCCCAGAGAGCCTCGGCCTCCAGTCTTAGAGCCCGAGACTGGGAGGTGTGCGGAATGGCCAGGCTGAGCCCAGAGCCAGCACCGCAGGCTCCGGGGTTGGCCGGGACCTCGGCCTAGATGAAGCCAGGGTGGCAGGCACAGGAGGGAGCGACCACGTGGCTCCTTTGGTGAAAACCCTTAATGTTTATTCAGCATCGGCTTCTTACGCAGGCTCACACACATTCTTTCACTTGAGCCTCTTAATTACCCCAAGCGTTGAATTCTAATCACTGCTAACCAGTAAACAGGGCCCACAGAGACAGGGTTGACTTGGGGTCACGCGATCTAGGATGAGAACACCCCAATTTGAGCCCAGGTCCACCAGACCTCGAGCTCCACACACCTCCCTGGGTGAAGGGATCCTCTAGTCTTCTATGAAAGGCCACGCTCAGGCACCAGTGACCCCAGCCTCCAGGGAAGGCTTGGTGGCCAGGGCAGCCCAGAGCAACGTGGACTTGTGCCGGGAGTGGTCACGCGGTCACCTTCAGTGACCATTCCAGACACCCTGTCCAGGCTGGATGTCCAGTTAGCAGCTGAGACTTCTGCACCACCAGCCTGTTCGGCCTCCAGGAAGAAGCTGGAGTAGACAGGGGCCCACCTGCCCTCCTTCCCCGCCCACCCTACTGCCCTACCTTGAGCTCTTCTGCATTGTAGAAGTCCACGCGCACAGCGGGCACCATCCAGGTGTGGAAGAGCATTGCCAGGATCTGCTCCGCGATGGAGTCAGCAATGAGGTGGAAGTGCAGGGGGTTCCGTCTGTGGGGAGGAGAGGTAGAGGAGGCCGTGGAGGGTCAGGGCTTTGTGCTGAGCCTCACACTGTCTGTCCCAGCTCCAGAGGCAGGACTTGCTTCCCAGGCCACTGTGGAAGGCAGCCAGGGATGTAGCCCAGCAGTGCTCACTGGTGAGGACATCGGAGCAGGGAGAAGGGAACACATCTCACCTGAACTTGCCAGGTGACATTGCTGGGATGCACAACCCAGGCCACCCACCACCCCTACCGAGGCCTCTGCGCCGGCCAGACTTTGCTTTATGCCTGCCAGCTGGTCACATAGGCACAGTGCAGGGGACTCGGACATGGGGCATCTTCCAGCGGCTGGCAGGCACCCGTCCCAGCACTGGTGTGAGGTGTCAGGTGTGCTTCCTGCGTGGTCTTCCCCACAGAGACCCAGGCTCTCACCCCTGGGCATCAGCTGTCCTCACTTCCGGGGTTTGGGCAGTGTTTATTCATCGAGGACTCTTCAGCCCCACTGGGAGGCTGCACTCCATGCACCCCAGCAGGACGCGGGCCCGGGTTCGGAGGCAGCCGTGTCCTGCATTTGTCACAGGGAGCACTGCGTGTCACTGATACCTCTGCACTGCTCAGTTCTATAAAATGTTAGGAAGCCTCCCTCGTGAAGTCACTGCACTGATGAAATGAGAGCTTAACACGCAACACATTGGGAATAAATAGGACAGCAGGAAACAGCGGCTCACCTCTCAGAGGGCCCTGGGCACGGTGAGCCCCCCTGTAAACACTGCTGCTCTAAGAGGATGGCAGCTGGAACCGCTGCACTGTGCATGCAGCTAGGGACAAAAGGACGCGACTCCCACAAAGGGAAAAGGAGCCAAGTTCTGCCTCGGTCAGAGGGGTGCAGGGGAGACAGTCAGTGTCCTCGAGGACAAACAGATGTGACAGGGCACAGGGACAGGATGCACTGCACTGCAGCAGGAGTCTGCAGCTGGGCCAGGCAGCGTCAGGCACAGGGACAGGGAGAGGAGGCGCCAGCGGGGGCCCCGGGAGCAGGGAGGGCAGTGGGCGCAGCAGGCAGTGCAGTGAGGACCCACGTGGACAGAGCAGGCTCCGGTGGGCACGGCTGGCACCGGGCTCTTTGCCCCACACAGCGTCCCCAGCTCCGTCCTGAGTTCCTCGCACTTGTGCCAGGTTACCCTGGGCTCTCCCCACCCCAGCCTTGGCACATCTGGTGCCCTGAAGGAAACCCTCTCGGGTCTGCCCATGCATGGGGCCCCAGGCCCTCGCTTTGCCAGGCCACGGCTGGGTGCTGGGGACACTGCAGGAGGAAGACATGCAGCCCCCTCTCCTGGAACACAACCTCCGAACCTCACCCCACTCAGCCCTCTCCTGCCCACCCTTGGTTCTTAGGTTGGGCGCTGTCTCCTTCAGAGCCTCGGTCTAGGCCGGGCTCTTCCTAACCTGTCCCAGTGCCAGGCCCAACCGCGCCCAGCCCAGTGAACCACGGCCTGTTCGCCCGCCCAGCGAAGGACCATGCTTCTGCAGGTAACAGAGCCCTGGGTTCACGACGGAGGGCTGGGAATGTGGAAGGAATTCAGTAAGTGAGCCGGAAGGACAGACGGGTGGCAGACGGAGAGGACACACAGTGCTCTGGTCCGACCGTGGGTGTCTCCTGAGGCCTGCTTGACCCATGCAGCAGCTGTGGGGGTGTCAGGGCCGTGGGGAACCCCCCTGGGTAGATCAGTGCTCTCACTGCAGGGGTGGCCACTGTCCCTAGAGTGTTTGTCCCCTTGTTCTCCTGCCCTTCTGCTCCTCGCAGGTGACACACAAAGCCCTCTGCCAGACACTGGTGTTATGATGCAGCATCCCTGACCACTGCACCGAGAGCCTGTGAGTTTGCTCCTGCAGACGCCCCCTGCATTCCTCTGTCACAGCAGTGGAAGAGGGGGAGCACCGGATGCTGCATGGAGAGGACAGCAGGAGAAATGAGCTCAGACACCAGAAGAGGGGCAAGAAGCAGCTGAGGGACCTCAGGGACCCGGTCGGCAGCCTCACGTTCAGTACAGGAAGAAGACAAGCCTGGGGGAAAGAGGCAGGCCAGGGTCAGCACTCCCAGCTCAAGAGGGGCTGGTGAAGGCAGGTGTGCTGCGGCCAGGATGAGGCCCTGCTGCCAGACATG
Organism: Heterocephalus glaber; assembly: GCF_053883595.1. Classification (NCBI taxonomy): domain Eukaryota; kingdom Metazoa; phylum Chordata; class Mammalia; order Rodentia; family Bathyergidae; genus Heterocephalus; species Heterocephalus glaber. The sequence continues at coordinate 24,087,690 of NW_028258357.1, forward strand.
CAGCGCTGACTGGGAGGAACCGAGTTGAGGAAGCGCATGTGTGGGGCTCTGGCCTTAATCCCGCCGGAATCCCAATAAGCCGTCTACACCCAGGACAGCCAGCCACCCTGCTGCTGCGAGCCCACATCTTTCCTTGGTCAAAGGGAGAGTAGCGCCTAAGCCAGGCGCCACAGCGTATTCACATCCTGGGGACGGCTGCTGCTCTCACCCCCACCCCCTCGCCCTTCCTACCTGAAGGGAAGTACCACAGCCTCCACCACAAGCTGGGGTCACACAGGCCTTGCCGGCTGAGATCATCGTTAATTAAGTTTACAATCCAGTGGCAACTTTAGGAAAAGAGAGCCTGTGACAGCACCTGGAGCTCAGGGAGTCTGGGACACGCAGAGAGTTAATAGCACGCATTGCAGAAAACCACAGCAGTTGGGCTGAGGTCCTCAGTGTGATTTTCTACTGGAAGAAGGTCGTGTGGCCTGGGTACTCTGGGAGACTTGGGACACGTGAGGAGGGCTCCGGGGAGGACCGGGGAACTCGCTAGAGAAGTAACAGGGCCTCCTGAGACAGCAGAAGCCTCATGGATCGGGGGTTGGCAGAGCCAGGCTTGGAACCCTGGGCCAGTACTTCCTCGTGGGGACCCAGAAGGAGCCACTCAACTCCAGAGCCTGTGCGTCCCATCAGCCTTGGGGACGGTGGCACGTGCTGTCGCAGGCTGGGTGACATGGAAACACCATCCATTCAGGTGTGAAGCCCTGCACCTGAGTACAACACGCCGGTCTCTGGCTTCCCAGGTACAGGCGTGCCCGAGGCGCAGGAGCTACAGGGAGGGCAGTAGTGACAATAAGGTCCACCCTGTCACTCAAGACGGGCACTAAAGCTCACATACCCAAACCAGTGACCCTGCTGGTGAAGGCTGCAGATGCTGGGGTTGGACTGACCCACTCCACGCCTGGCCCTTCTGTCCTGTCTGTGACCTTGGGCCACTGCCACACACTTGGTGCACAGCAGACTGTCTGCAATGGGGCTGATAACAGTGCCCACCTCGGGGCGGCACAGGGGGCCCGGTGTGTGAGGACCTGCTGGTGCCCTGGACACAGCCCACGGCAGAGGGAGCACTGGCTGTGTAAGAGTCAGGCAAACAGCAGTGTCCAGGGCCTGGGGCGGGGCAGGCCACGGTGCCATGGAGCAGTGGGGTCACCAGCTTGCCCAGGGCCAGAGTCGGGCCAGCACCTGCCAGCCTCCCTGTGCTCGCTGGTTCTGTCCCCCGAGCAGCCTGGACCATGCTTCCCCCGAGGGTGAAGCAGAAGAAGCAGGAACACAAGCAGAGGAGCACACGGGCCTGGTGGGCTTGCTATCAGAAGCAAAGCCTGCTGCATGCAGAAAGGAATGACACGAGCAGCCCCCTGCCAAGGGGAATCGGACTGTGAGGCTCAGACCATCCTGGCTTACAAATACTCACACTTAGCTACTAAAGAGCGCTTTTCTTCTCTGCTCGCTAAGTGCTGGGCTTCCCTGAAGAGCAGCAGGGTTTCTGGGGACCTGCATCAGGACTGGAGGGACAGCTGTGCTCCCAGTTTTCTCTGAACATCGTCCCGTCAAGGCAATGGGGATGCGTGGTATGCTACTAGGCAGTAAACCCTCATCACTTACACTGCACGCAGAGTCCCCTCATCTACCTCTCTTCCCCACACAGGCTGCACAGCGACAGGATCAAAACTGTATGTAGCAGAGAAAACAAAAGCAAAATCACCTCTTTTCTCCCACACAGACACAGCTCTCCAAGCTTGCTTTACCTAGGTGTTTCCGGCCAGCCTTTCATTCCCTGTGCCCGGCCCGCACCTGTGTCGATGCCTGCTGAGCACCTGAATGCAGGCTGCGCGTCCCATCCCACACTGAACCTTCACTGACCCGATCTTGTAACCACTGCTTTTGCTGCGACTTATTTCTGCAGCCGGGGCGCATGGCTCATTATCAGAGGCTGTTCCATTATTCTTGTTTTTAAGTGTTATCCAATTTTTATGAAACAGTTCTGAAAAGCTTTCTCTACAGTTTGGGCCGCCCTTTTAAGACACAGTCCCTACAGCAGTCTCATGGGGTCAAGGCGTCAGGCAAAGGCTGCACACTTTCTCCCAGAAGGTTTAGCAATTGGCAGCGCTGAGTCAGTGTGCATGCTTGTCCCAGCACTGCTGTGGGCACTGAGAACAGCATCCTCCCCGCCACCAGGCACCCTGCAGAAGGAAAACCGGCCGGGTGTAACAAAGCAAGCTTTCATTGAAAACTTGTTGGAAATCTTTTCGGGAAAATAAATTGAGTCACTGTAATTAACGGTGAGGACCAAAGCAGCAGCCAGCACCACTATTATCATATTATCATTAACATCAGGAAGGTGCTTTTTCAACGGTTTGATAATCACACTCAGTTAATCCCGACACATGCTTGAAGGCAGTGGGGCTATTTATAGCTGCACTTTCTGAGCTCAGAGTCTTTCAAGCGTCCTCTCGTCTTGCTATGCAGGCTCCTCACCAGCATACTGACTCACAGGATCACTCTGATTCCTACACTCTCAGGGACTGGGGCTTCACTTGGTCCAAGAAGATCGAGGAATCACTGAGCGGGGTGCAGAATTGGTCCGGACCTACACCAGGAGGTGGCTTTCTCAAGTCCCCTGTCTCCAAGAAAGTAGAGCATGCCACCAGCAGCTATTCTATAATTTAAGGTCTGCATGGCATGTGACTGTAGGGGTGGAAGTTTATCCTCAGTGGGACTCTTGCAATGTCAGCAGCCACTGGGTTATGTGATTTGTAGCTATAGCAACAGGAACACAATTTACTGTGACCTTAGAAGGTCATCACTGAGGCTCAGCACAGCTGAGCACCCATATCCGTGCCCTGCATTCTGTGAAGGGGAGGGCCTACTCTCTCTGGGGGCTGGGGCTCTGCAATGGCGAGGGGGAGCTGAGGGGCCCTATTAACTCAGTGCTGAGCTGCAGGGCACCTGGCTTCGGGCAGCAGCAGGTGAGGGTGTCTGACGCTGCCCGCAGCAATGCTGCATGGAAAGCTCATTCCTCCTCCAGTCCCGGATGCAGGGCCCACCCCTCTTGGCCGGATACATGGCCTCCTACTTCCTCCTGTGCTGCCCTGTCTTCCAATGGGACACAGCTGGCAGGAGGGATGGCAGCCCTGCCCCTAATGACGCTGTTGCCATTTGGCTTTCTGGCTCCTCCCACTCCCCACCAGGAGGGCGTCGAACCCCACCTCTGGCTCTCTGGCCTGCGGATCACTGCCGAGCGAGGGCCCAGCCAAAGCACCATCCCTCTGATTTCAGCAGTAAGCCTGCTGTGGACCAGGTAAGTTCTGGGCAGACCAGGTCACGGGAGGAGATGACTAACACAGGCACTGATGACTGAAGAGAGCGACCTGCTGAAAGCCACTTGGCTGCACTGTGGCAAGAAAGACACTGAGCTGCTGGGCAGGGTGTATTAGTGAGCTGACTGAATGGATCTGCCCTCAAGGTCCCTGACAAACTCCCCCAGAGTCACTCGCAACACAGTTATTACTATTGCAAGCCAACAGTCATGGCCTTTTAGTGGCAGTTTGCTAAGACCCCAGGCCTGCAGAAAGTGAGGCACAGTCTGTGTCCCCAGAAGGCCTCACCCTGCTCCACAGGCTCATCATTGGCAGGACAGAGGCCCGACATCTCCTCGCAGTCCAGACGGGTAAGGAGCCGTGGTTTTGGGTGAGGTGGCCAAGGGACCAGCAGGACCAGACCCAGCCATGGAGAGAGACCCAGTGCAGAGAGGGGGGCCCCGAGCAGGTTGGAGGCACAGGGCAAAGTGAGCACAAGGAGAGAGGACTGCACAGAGAAGGGCAGCAGCCCCAGATGCAGAGCCCTGTGGAGAAGTGGCTCCTCCCGAGGCAAGGCAGGCCCCAGAAGCTGACAGAGCTCAGGCTTCCATCTGCAACACCACTGGGGCCCAGAGAGCACGACCCTGAAGAACAGAGCTGGGCAGTCAGGAGGGGCTGACAGGTGAGGAGACTGAGCACCTGAGGGCAGAGCGGGGTACAGACAGCCACAGAGAACCAGAGGGGGAGACGCGGGAACCCCAGCTTCCTGCAGGGGGCGGGTCCAGGGCTCCATGGTGCCCCCGTCTCTGGTTATACCCGAGAGCTAGACCCAGGTGGACACATCCCGATCCCGTCACGTGGTCTCCGAGATCTCAGAGCTCTCGCAGAGCCTCTGGTCCTGGCTGGGTCCCCCAGCACTGTCTGGACCACTGCCCACGGACTCAAGCCCTCCCTGAGAAGTCAAAGCAGTGCCCAGGGCAAGCTGGACCTGCAAGCCCGGTTCTGGATGTGACCCAACACCACCCAGCAGAGTAGGCCAGGGAGAAGTCCCCGGAGAGCGTGGACAAAGGCGGGCGTTTCGCCTAGAGCTGGGACGGGGCTCCAGGGGACATGTCAGAGGAGGCCGAGACAGGGCTGGCGACACCCAGAAATGCCCAGAGGCGCCACAGGGAACAGTGGCAGGGAGACAGCGCCCAGTAGGAGACACAACAGACAGCACAGGTGGCTGGTGGAACAGGACTGGGTGACACAGCTGGCGAGGAGCTGTCTCGGGTGCTGTCCTCGGCCTGAGATGGGGTCAGTGTCCGCCCCCTGCGTGGCTGCGTCCTGATCTCTTTTTAAGACATCAATCATACTGGGTTAGGGCTCATGCCGTGGGCCCATTTTCACCCAGCCACGTCTTTGAAGGTCTTTCCTATCTCCGGGCACGTCATAGTCTGAAGTGCCTGGGGTCACAGCTTCAAAACACGAACTCTGGGGAACATCACGCGGTGCGTTACGTGGCCTGCAAGGCGCATGTGCAGGCCCGGAGCTGATGGAGAAGCTGACCGCCCTCCCTGGGGGCCTGTGGCTCCTGTGGTCAGGACACAGATGCAGTTTTCCCTGCAGCCTGAGCAGGGTGAGGACTTGGCCTTCCCGCTCCCCCGAGGACACGCCGCCCACCTCGAGGCTGCTCTCACCTGTGGAAGAGGACCGACTTGACCAAGGTGACTACGTCCCGGCTAGCGTTGTATCCGGCGCAGACGATGGCGACGTGGATGGTCTGGAGGAGAGGAGCACAGGGTCAGGCAGGTGGGACGGGGAAGCCCTCCGAGAAGAGCAACCCCTCTCCTTCCTTCTTGGCACCGTTAGAGAGCAAAGGGCAGTGCCTGCCGCTGTGGGGAGAACTCGACACAGTTTAATTACAGCCTTTGTCATCGGTTTGTGGAGCGATCATCATTTGGAAGCCATTAAGTTTCTTTCCAATTACATTTTGGGGACAGGAGGAAGGGTGTTTGGTTCCAGTAGGCAAACGGTGGGTCTCCGCCCCACAGTGAGGACAATGACAGTGGGGGGGACAGAAGATGCCCTGGAAGGAGGGCCGCCCTTCAGGGATCGGACTCAAGGTCAGCAGGCGTGGTGCCCATGGGACACTGCCCACGGACCTACGTCCTGGCCCGGGCTTCATTGCCGTGAGGCCTGGAGAGCCGCAGGGTCGGAGGCCTCCCTGCAGGACGGTGCACGCAGCGGGACCGTTATAGGCCATGCCGGCCCCCGCTGAACCACCCAAGAACACAGCCTCCCAAAGCAGGGCCCGGTGCCAGGCTGTGACGGCGGAGCTGAGGTGAAAAAGTCCGCATCTGTGCACAGCCTGGGACCTGCCAGGCCGGGCCGGTGCCGCCCGGTGGGCCATGCCTTGCCACCTGTCCAGCTTTCCCATCCAGCTGCTGCACCACAAAGGGCCATTCCATGTGCCGCACCATGTGCCCGAAGCCGGCCAGTGCCACTGTGGGAACCCGGTCCGGGCCTCTCGAGTGTATCCCCCTGTTGGGCACTGGGCTCCCTGAATGGCAGTCTGTCCCCTCACGTGGCTCCGGTCACACTGTCCCGGGCCCTCCCTCGGCCCTCGGCCCTCGGTCCTAAAGTCGGGTGCTGGACGCAGCCCTCGATCTTGTGCCCCGGCTTCCCGACTCCCCACTGTCTGTCAGCCACTGCAGACACACCACTGACGCCACTCACTGCTCCCCAGGCTCCCGTGACTCAGGGCCAGGCCCCTGCACCACCCCAGCTGCTGACGACGGGACAGAAACTGTGTCCCTGGGATGAAGCCTCCAATCACCAACATCCCTCCCCCACCTTCACCACCCCAATGCAGGGACCGAGCTGGACATCAGCTTCACCCAGAACCTCATTTCCTGGGGAGTCCCAGGGCCACAGCTCACCACGCCTGCAGGATCCAGGGTGGCTCCTCTCCCTCCGCAGAGGGTCCTGACTTCCGGTGTCTGTGCAGCCTCCCCGTCACTGCACTCTCAGCCCCCACCCCACCCCAAAGGTCTGCAGGCTGCGCCTCTGCTCAGGGACCAGAGGGCCCGGAAGAATGGCAGGGAGAGATGCAAGACAGGAGGAAGCAGCACGAGAGCCAGGACAGCCTGGGAAGGTACCGTGCTCAGTGCTGCACAGGTGAAGAGGAGGCACCCAGCCCAGGGACTCAGGTACAGGGTTCCCTGCCCTGTGATCCTCAGGAAATGCTGCTGACAGGCTTGGAACCAAACACTGCAGCAGCACTGTAACCCTGGGGTCCATCCCCCTGTGCCAGTGCCACCTCCCACCAAGGAAATGGGGTCCAGATGCTAAGGTCCTTCGAGCCCCCTGCAGGCCTGAGCTGCTGGATGCAGGCCAGCTTGGGGACTCTGGGTGCTGCTGAGCTTTGGACAGAGGCCAGGGAGGCCACCGCACACCCTGCCTGCAGGTGGACCTGCCCACAGGTCGGCACACCCTGTCAGGAAGCCCTTAGAGAAAAAGGGCAAGAAATCTGGGCTTGGGGTCAGATCCTCGGATTCTCCTGCTGCTTCTGCTCATGCATGTGAACCTGAACCTCACCTGCATGGGGAAAGTGCCATAACTCATCTCCGGATAACATCTCCAAAAGGGTTTGGTTGAAAGAGGGCAGTAAGGATGCGGCCACCACCATGTCAGTGAGAAGGGAAGAACAGGCAACACCGCCGGGGAGACGGGGAGACAGAGCCAGGAGGGGTGAGGGTGTCTAAGGACAAGCGGGACCAGGCTCTTCCAAAGCCAAACATCCAAACTCCCGGCCTGTGAGGGAGGAACTGCCTTGGCTTCAGGGCACATGAGCCGTAAGCACGGCGTGTGCGCTGACACTGTACCTCACTCTCCAGGCTCCTGTCTCATCCAGCCACCTGCCGCCATGAGTGCGATCAGCATCAGGAGCGGAGCCACAGAGCCCAGCACCTACAGAGGGGCAGTGGAGCCCACCCACTGTGCTCGCGGAGGGTATGGGGTGCCCTGATTCTTCCATCCACAAGTGAGGCCAGTCTTTCCGTCACCTGAGGTCCTGTGTGTGCACAAACACCTGTCCTGCCTCAGGGAGGCTGCGAATCGGCCAGAGGGTAGCAGCGCACTTGGCCAGGGGGCCCTGAACCGCAGCAGCCGGGCACCACGATTGGGCTCCAGCACCGGGAACCGGAGGACCGGGCTGACAGGCAGGAAGCAGCAGGCAGCGCCAATGCCCCGGGGAAGTAAGACAGACAGCATGTCCAGGAGCACGCGAGGGAGCCCTGAGCAGGACGGGCTCCTCCCCTCACAGGGGGTCCTCCAGGGACAGTGCTTCGAGGGCGCAGGAAGCAACAGGACCCAGAAAACAGAGAAAAAGGACCTCAGAGAAAAAGAAGGAAAACAAGCGGAAGAAAGGCCACGCTCAGGTGCAGATCAGAGTGTGAGGAAATGCTCCAAGGAAGCATCACCGAGGCTGGGGTCTTGATTGCGGCCTTGCTACTGTGCCTTTCCGGGTCAGAGGAACTAAAGAAGCCCATCGAGCCTTACAAGCCTTACGAGCCTCCCGTGTGGACCTGAGCAGCCCATGCCTCAGGGACCTACAGGGCATCTTCACCACTTGGCCTGAGTCCCAGAGACGCGAGGAGGGTGGCCTGGGTCCCGCAGGCCAGGGAGGCCTCCTTGGTATGGAGTGGTCTTGAGCACGACCCACTTCGGGAACCCCACGCAGGACAATGGTCCTGGGACGGCAGCAGCAGAACCTCAAGCGGCATGGAGAGTGCTCTTCCTTCAGTGAAGCCTGTCCCTGCTTCCTGCAGGAGGCACAGGTGAGGGCAGCCGGCTCCCCACCTGGGTCGGTGAGGACCACCACGTGTCCCTAAGTCGCCACCTGTCCCCAGCACTGCCTGCCCCGCCCAGCTGTAATGCACTCACTAGGCATGGCTGTGGCTCTGCTGCTCCCTCCGGATCAGAGACGCCCTGCAAACAGCCAGCCAGCCTGCCTGGGGCCTAAACACAAACAGAAGCGAGATTCCGATCCCAGGCTGCTGTGCTGGGGCCAAGACAACCCCTGAGATGCGCAGCTCAGAAACCACCACCTGGGAGCTTCTCTCCCGACCTGAGCCAACTGGAGGCAGCGCTGAGACACCAGGGCTGTGACTCCTCCCACCGTCACCTGCTGCAAGACAGGCGGAGCCACAGGAAGGAAACACACTCACTCACAGCCAGACAGCCTTGGAACCAGGAGCAGCCGGTGGACTCGGGTCCTGGTTCGAAGCCCTCGGCTTCTGCCCGGAGTGGCTTCTGGGACAGAATTCGGGCTGCCTGCCGGGGAGCTTCGGGCAGTTGAGGAGAAGCGGCAGCTGGGAGCCAGGACAGTGCGGCTCAGCTCCTCCTGTTTCCACCCCCTTAGAGCAGGCCAGAGTCACAGCACCCCAGCACCTGGGAACACGTTCCTCGGCCTGGGCCACCGGTGCTGCCAGTGGGTCCCTCTAAACCACACAGGCAGCCTGTGGCAGCAGAGGCCCTGGGAGACCCCACCGGTCTGCACCGGCGAGTCAGAGCTTCCCAGCTCTGGGCCCTCCTGGCCAGCTAGATGCAGGGGGTCAGACAGCCTCGCAGTGTCTCCATCTCCAGAGCTGCCACAAAGCCCGTGGCCGTGGTTGTTGTGCACAGTGAGGGGGCGGAACTAGCACCCAGTGCTGAGAAAACGTGCAGGGTGAAGTTGGCACGAGGGCACGCCTGTCACCCCACCACTCTGGGGGCTGAGGCAGGAGGGTCAAAAGTTCAACCCAGCCTGGGCAACTTCGGAGACCCTGTCTCGGGAAAAAGTAAAAAGGGCGAAGGCCCTGGTTTAACCCCAGTACTGAGAAAACAAAGAAACAAACATCCCTGCAGCAGGTATGGGCCCCAAGCTGGTACTTCAGTATTTGTTATCCTCTCCTCCCCTCCCACTGCAGGGCACAGGACCAGGAGAAAGAGGGCGCTATCCTCTTCTGCCTGTTGTCCAGCCTGGGAGCCCATGAGATCACCAGTGCAGGCGCAATACTGGTTTGCTGAACGACTCAGTGAGCAAACGGAGAGGACGTGGGGTCCTTTCCTTGCCGGGGCTCCCTGGGCGGCCCACGTCCCCTCCTGCTGCATACTCCTTGGATATCTGCCCCTCCACCTCTCCCAGCTCAGGAAACGGGAGAATGATGCCAGCCTCCCCCTTCCTGCCCCGTCCTGCCGGCTAGACAGCTCCTAGACTCCTACTCTGAGCCGGAAGCAGAGTACAGAGCCAGCAGGAGGCGCTGGATCCAACTGGGGATGCAGACTGCGCAGGACAGACCCGCCCTGCCCACAGCAGGCCTCGGGTGGCTCCGCCGGCCACCGTGTGCCCCTCAGGATGTGCCAGGAAGCAAACCGTGCGGCCTGAGGTCTGCCGAGAGACAAGGGGCGCAGCGCGGTGGGGGTTTCCCACGCACACACTCACAGCAGGAGCCACGCTGGGTGTCCCCCGGCTCGCCCCTGGGGGCGGGTGCCTGAGGCTCCCATTGGCCTCCACCATCAGAGGCAGGCAGCGGGAGTGCACACGTGTGCGTGCGTCCCTGCATGGTGGTGCACACATGCCATGAGTATGGACACAGGACACCACGGGTGGCACGGATAGGGCAGTGGATCCGGGGGCACAGAAGTCAGCGAGCCTCCAAGGCAGAGACGGACACTCGGCTACCGGCTACCGGTGCCCAGGGCGGCCTTGGGGAAGCAAGCAGCCTTCCGCCTGAGCCCGGCCGCCCGCTGGGGCTGCGCCTCCAGGGCTCCATTCACACTGGAGTCCCAGCCAGAGGCCCATAAGCAGGCCAGGTGGTGTCAAGGGCGCCCACGGGGCCTTGTCATCTGCAGGGGAGGCCCACCCCGTCTCGGGGAGGGGCCCGGGCTCCGCCCACAGCAGCCCCGTTACCCACCCCGCCCCGCCCCGCGGCCCTTACCTCGCACTTCTCCACGGCCGGCTGCTGCCCGCACTCGGAGCTGTTGCCCGCCACGATGCCCGCGCGCAGGCTCTCGCTGTCGCCGGTGCCCTCCTCCACCGAGTAGGTGCCCGAGTGGTTGCCTAGGCGCGGGGCGGGCGGGCGGCCCCGGGCCAGGCTGAGCTGGCGGCGCAGGGCGCGGTTCTCCTCCTCCACCTCCCGCACCCGCGCCTCCAGGCCCTCTCGCTCCCGGGGGCTGGAAGCCGGGGACCGGGGGCTGTGGGCCTGGGACTCCAGCGGCGACAGCGACACGGGCTTCCCATCTGCGGAGAGAGGAGGGGAGAGTTAGGCTGGCAAACCATGGCTCCTGAGTGCCCGGACTGCACCCTTCTGTGCTCCAGGCTTCCGCGGACAGGCTCAACAGCAAAGCACAGGACTGGGAAGGGACTCAGAGAACCAGGACTGCAGGTCCCATTCGACCCAGCCATTCCCCTGCTGGGGATCTTCCCCAAAGAATTAAAAGAATCATACCACACCAATATATGTGCACCCATGTTCATAGCGGCACAGTTCGTAATAGCTAAAACTTGGAAACAGCCCAAGTGCCTGTCAACTGGAGACTGGATAAAGAAGATGTGGTTTTTTAATAAAATGGAGTACTACTCAGCCATAAAGAATGAGAAACTGGAGTCATTTATAGCTAAATGGAGGCCTATTGAGGCCATCCTCTTAAGTGAAATAAATAGGACACACCAAATAGTAAATACCAAATAGTTTCTCTGGTGTGAGAAACTGAAAGTGTAAATAAGGACTAAAAGGTGTAATAGATAATGTGAAACAGGAAGAAAAGGGGCAAAGGGGAAGGAAATGGGAGGGGTAGGGGAAAGGAAGGAAGGGAAAGGAAAAACTATGAGAAAAGGAAAAAATGGAAATAAATTCTTTGTAAATAGGGAGGGGTAGAGGGGTGAAGGGAGGGCGGGGGGGGAATAAGAACCAAGAGAGTATGTAAAGGTGCAAATTTCCAATGATCAATGTCATTATGTTGTACACCTAAAATGTGCCAATAAAATTAATTTAAAAAATAGGAAAGGAGGGAGAAGGAGCCTGGGGAGGAGGAGGAAGGACTTGTATAAGAGAGCGAAAGAGGAAGAGGAGCAAAAGGAAAGCATAATAATGACTGAATTTATTGGGCATGTCCTATGTGAACTCCTATGCATCCTTCGAAACACTATTTTAAAAGCAGCATCTCTCAAAGGAAGCCTTCCTCCATCTGCAGGGAAAATATCCTTCAACATATCCCAACAGGAGTGTGCAGCCAGTGCTCTGCAACTTGTGCACAGACAGCACTGAGGAAACATGTCTCTGCCATCCCTTAAAGATGAAGTGATTTAACCAAGTGCTTCCCATGGAGGCTGGGAGTCCAGTGAAGGCGAAGCTGGGCCCTGTGTCTCTGTGGCCATGCCTCGAGCCTGATAAACGCGGAGGGTGGGTGCTGGCCCCTGTGCTGTGAACAGGATTGCAATTGAGGCAACAGGAAGAAGGGAGGAGGGAGCAGGGCCCGTCTGGAGGTTTCCCAGAAAAAGTGCCACTGAGAACCCTGCAACCCAGACGGGAAACTGAGGCACGGGAAGTGGCGTGGGCTCAGCACTTGCACCTGGGCCTCTCCAGCAAAGGGATTTTCACAGCAGGGCGCACACAGGGCCCTGTTCCCCACACGGCACAGTGCGGGACTCTGCCTGCTCAGCTGTCCTAACTGCTGGGGGCCCAGCCCTGCAGGGCAGAAACTGGAGCCGCTCCTGGGGAGCTGGGCAAAGGTGTAAGCCCCTTCCTGCCTCTCCTTCAAAGTAGTCCAGGGTCTGGGGTTCACAGACGGGTGGGAGAAGGGCTGGGTCCCTGTGGGGAGCAGGAGCCCCAGGCTCTCCGATGACCTCGGGCTCCACAGCGGCTGGCACAAAGCCCGTGCAGTCCTCTCCTGTGCAGGGCACAGACTGGTGCATCCCACGGCCAGGGCAGCGCTCGGCACCCGGCAGGACGGGCCCAGCATGCTCCCAGCAGGCTTTGAACCTGGCTCCTGTTTGCTTTCAGCCGAGTGAGCTCCAGGCAGAGGAGGGAGGAGGCAGCGGCCGGTGGGCGCAGACTCATGTTTTCTCCACTCACAGGGACCAAGTGGGTGGGCACCGGGCAGGGCAGGCAGGGGCGCGTCCGCAGCAGGCGCAGGCTCCCGGGAGCTGGGCAGGATGCTGAGGTGGCACTGCGGGCACAGACGGGACACGGGGACTCACAGTCAAGCTGCCAATCTCGGGGCTGGCCAGCCGGGCCGGTCCTGGCCCTCGCACTGCCTCTGCACACAGCAGTGGGCTCCCTGCTTGGGAGGAACTGGGGGCTCTGGGGTGAGCCTAGAGAGCTCTGCGAACCCTGCTCCAAGGGCAAATCACCAGCAAACGGGCAAGGTGACACCTGGGGTGTCCCGTGCTCTGCTGTGAACTGGGGACCCAAATACTGCTTAGCAGGAGAGCTGGGGGCATGAACAGGGTGCCGGGGCACCAAGCAGCGCACTCCAGGGGCAGGCGGCTGGCTGTTCGAGTTCTGCTGACTCCTCCCAGGGAAGGCGGCAATGACATTCTGGGTAAGGAAACTGCTGATTCAAGTCAGGGTGCTCAAGGCTGCGAATCTGCTGAACTTCTGAACGCAGGGCCTCACATGGGCTCCCGTGCAGGCACTGCCAACCTTCTCACCTCTGACCTCTAACCTCAGGCAGCTCAAGGTCCCCCTTAAGCACAGAAGGCAGCTCCACCCATCAGCTTCTCTCCCAGAAGTCTCGAGTTTGTGTAAGTTCTGTTCTGCATGCAAATCACCTCTCTGCTGTGTGCTCACCTAAGGCAGCCTGTCCCCATCTGTGTCCTTCCACACCCCCTGCAGTCCCCAAATGGCAGTCGCCACACTGGTCCGACTGCAGGTGTTTTCTCCCCATGGGACCTCGCTTAGTCACCAGGGAGACCAGAAGATGGCGGGCCTAGAGGAGCCGCCACCGCCTCGGGCTAGCGTGTTTCTAGGTGCCTCAGCTTCACAGCCCCGAACCTTCTCAGCCTGTCTCCCTTCAGAGGTTCTCTTGGCTCTGATCTTCCAGGGCCTCACCGTGCAGGTCCACACTGCCAGCTCGCAGACTGCATGGGGAAGAACCAGTGAACCCCGTCCGTCCTGCATTAGACTCTGGCCTGACGCAGGGGGCTGGCTTCGAGCTCGCCCAGGAGGAACTCGCAGCTGGAGTTAGCAAGGCACACAGCCCACCTGCCCCTGTGGTGCTGCCCTGTGTGGTTGCGGTCCTGACTGCGACCACTAGTGCCCAGGGACTGGCAGACAGGATCCGGCAACCCAGGTGCTTCTGCGCAGGCTCTGAGGATGGGGAAGGATCAGTGGGCTGGTAAAGGGGATCCTCCCCAGGTCCTGGGCCTCAGCTAGAGCCAAACAGCTGGCTGCACCGCCTGCTGTGACTCCATGGTCAAACTTCAAGACCTGTGCAGCCAGGCCTGCAGCTACTGGCACTCCAGGCTCCCCCTCTTCCTGCTCAGCCCTCACCTGGGATGAGGCCACTCACCCTGCCGAGTGTGCAGGGACAGGCACGCAGTCACACGGGCCCCTCACACGCAAGACCTGTGCACACCCGTCATGTTTACGCCTGGACGCTCCCCAGAGCCTCAGGTGCCGAAGGCGGGCATGTGGAGTTGTCTGGAGTGCTGCAGCTCGCTAGGCTTCCAGGGCGCCTGCTCAGAGGAAGAGCTACTGGAAGGGCGGCCTGGACAGGTGTCGCTCCGCTCCCTTCAGCTCCTTCCTGTCCCCCACCCCTGAGCAACTTCTCCTCTGCCCAGGCCTGCCTCGGAGCCGGCGAGGATGGTGCGCCATCAAGCTCTCTGCCCTTCAGCTGTGTGTGACCAGGGGAGTGACCGGGACACCCTCACCGGTTCTGGCCCTCTGGAGAGCCGGGCCAACACAGGACGGGGAATGCAGAGTGCTGTGGTCAGACCTGGACAGCCCTCCCCCTTCCTGAGAGTGGCAAGCATTCGCAGAAGAGACCAGAGCAAGCACTGGCATACAGAAGGCACAAAAATGTAAATCGAATGCATCACAAGCTGGCAGTGATTTAGAACGACGCCTCACTATTATATTAAATGCCAGGGGAAGTGGGAGAAACACCCAAGAAAAGGAACTGCAGCAGAGTAGTGGGGGTGCAGCCTTCGGAAACAAGCAGCTGAGTGTGCAGGCCAGTGCTTCCACTCACTCGTAAGGGAGCCCAAGAATGGCTTCAGTCCTGCGCGACTCAGGGCAGCCAGGAAGACAGGGCCGGGCAAGGACGGGCCTCTAACCGGAGCGCTCTGCACCACCCCATGTAGGAGGAGCAAAGCCAGGCAGGGGACAGGCCCGAGACCTCTGCTGCCCGCCACCTACCTGCGCTTGCCCAGCCTGTTCCTCAGGCTCTCGGGCTGCGGCACCAGCTCTGCATAGCGCACCTAGGGTGGCTCTGCCCTTCAGCCCGCCCAAGCTGGAGCTGGCCACAGGCCTCGTTCCTCAGAGCTCTGCTGTCCGTGCTTCTCCAGAGCCCTCCCACAGCACGGATTCATCATCGACTCTGAATCTCTGAATCCACAAGACGACGTTCAGGACAGAGAGGCAGAACATCTAAGGCTCGGAGCTCGGAAGGCAACTGCCTCAGGCTGTGCAGGCCGGGGTGAGGTCGGCCTGCCGTACTGGTGTCTCCACGGAGCGCTCCACCAGCCTGGGCACCGACTGCTGGCTGCCATGTGGCACCATGGGAGCAGCGGCCACTGCAGGGCAGGCTCCCTGGGTCTGTGCGCTGGCTGAGGCCCCGCCCTGCCTCACAGAGGAAGCCAAGACCCCATGCACAGCCGGCCCCGAGCACTGTGTCCTCTGCCCCACACTGCATCGCTAGCCTTTATGTGGCAAACTCTCCCTATGGACAATCTGTCCCCAGGCCTGCCAACTCCTCCTCCTGATGCTCCAAGTACTCGCTCTTCTCACTTTATCTCAAACACTCCACTCCCAAGCCAAGCCTAAAACGCGGGCCAAGCTCGCCCACAGCTCCAGCAAGTGTGATTTCCTCGTGGGTGCCAGGCCTCGACACCTCAGCTGCCCACACTCAGCCCACCCCGGTGGCCAGGATGGAACCGGGGCACCGACCAGCACCGCGCCTGGGTTCCAGCAAAGCCGAACCCACGGAAGCACAGCTGGATCTGAACAGTGTCTGTGCGGCCCGAGGTACCTGGCAACGACCCCCACCCACCTGCCACAGGGCCTGAGACCCTGGAGCAGCTCGGGCTTCGGGTCGCTGTCACCGTCCACCACGCCCTGTCCACTGCGTCCCAGCACGAGTCCTGGGCTGTGGGCTGTGCACCTGCATCACCACCCTGGACGCGTGGCCCTCTGCAGTGAGGTGGCGCTAGGTCGACTCCTGTGCCTGGTGAGGGACGGAAAGACAGATGGACAGATGGACAGACAGATGCATGGCTAACTCGCCCG